>NC_058407.1:132551696-132624647 GCF_002201575.2 Neomonachus schauinslandi
GGGGGGGAAGGGCTCATCCTGGAGTCTCGGAACAGGTGAGATTTCAGTTGCCCTGCAAGAATGGGTAGGTTTCAGATGGTGGGAGGGTAAGAGGAAGGCCACTCCATGCACAGAGAAAGTGACTTACTGGACCCAAAGTTCCCAGGGGAGGGGCAACAGAGAAGACTGGAAATTTAGGGCAAGACTGGCAGGTGGGAAATCATTAAATGACAGACTAAGGAGCTTGGATTCTACTCTTTTGAGCAAAGGTTGCAAGCTTCTGGCTGATGTTTTGATTGGCTGGCACCATGCTGGTCTTCGCTGCCTGGTGTGGGGGTGGGTGCATGCTCTCCCGTGGCTCCTCTCAGTCACTGTTCTCTGCTGCCTCTCACCCCCCTTCCCAGGGAGGTCATCTTTTGTCACCCGGATCTGGTGCTGAGACCACACCACTTCCATCCAGGTCAGATGAACACTGTACAGTTCCAAGGACACTTTATGAAACCCAAGACACTATGTATGATCGTGCAGTTGGTCCAGATACTCCTCAAAAATCCTTGGGGGATCCCCGCGGCCAGAGGGTGGAGGCCAAAGTGTTTGGCATGGTCTGTAAAGGGTTGGTGGCCTGGGCCTTGCTCAGGAGCTCTCCGAGCCCTCTCCCACCGCTGCCCCACACAAACCTGCTCTCCAGTCCCGCCTATAGCTGCCCAGTGTCCATGCCATTTCACACCTGCGTCTCTCTGCGTATATTCTTCCCGGCCTGCAGAATGGGGGACTGGACAGGAGCAATCTCCTGTTTAGATATTACATACTCCACCCTGTTACATGCTTTCCTCTGGTGCTCTCTCTGGGCTGGTAAGTGTCTGGAATTTTCTCTCGTCATTTGTCCTTCCACATGGAGGGCAGTAGGGACATCTTTATAAATTTGTGTCCTGATCTTAGGCAAATACAAGCTTTTCTTGTATCTGCTTAATTACCTTAAACTCAAAATAATCCTTATGCTAAGGTAGACTATTTTGGGGTGGCGCAGTCTGCGGCTCTGCAGTAGAGGAGTGGAGGGGGTGGTATCCTGATGTGGAGAGATCACTGCGGCCGTGGCAGTGATCTAAGCACAAAGCCCTTTGAGCCCAAGTGGGATGGATTCATTTAGAAGGCTTTGGGGAAGGATCAGCAGGATTTAGTATGAGGGAGAACAGAGCACAGGGTCAAAGCCAACTCAGGAGTGATGCCGATGATGGAGACAGATTGGCCAGGCACAGGGGCACCCTGGGAGTGGAGGGAGGGGACCCTGCCATGGTCAAGACATCCCCAAGAGCATGGCCAGCAGAGGGCTGGAGGTAAGAGGCTGGATTTCAGGGCTGGAGGTGGAAACTTGGTAGCTACCAACGATGAAGCATGATTAAGTGAGGAGAGAGGATGCAGCCTGGGACAGAACGAACCTGCACTCAAGCCGAGTTGGAGATGGCCGTGAAGAGGCAGGAAAAGCACCTGCTAGGGAGAAGAGCAGGGGACCTCCGAGGTAAGGAGGCTTAGGGAAGTTCATCCAGGAGCCTTGGACTCGGGCTGCCAGCATCTTTAGGAGACCACCTGCAGGCCCGGCGTTCCCGACACAGCTTGGGAGACAGCCCGGAGGTGGGGGGCACCGTCCTTCCTGCTGAGGAGCAGAGTCCGGCCGTTCAGGGTGGTAGTGCCAGACCTTTTGCTCTCCCCCAAGAGGGTCGGCTGTGCCCTCTCTCCCCGTCCCGCTGCCAGGCAGCCTCGGAGAACCCTGCAGGCTCAGAAGGGACAACTTCTTTAGCTCCCTAGGACCACACGTGGTGGTAAACCAAGGTTGGTTGGGCCGCAGCTCCTGTTCGCCTCACCTCCCCCTGCAACCCGGCATGGGGCTCACCTGTCCACCTGCCGCTCCCTCAGGCTTATTGCAAATGCACACATTCATTCACGGTTCTCATCCTTTTCCACGTGTTTGAAGGAAGTTCTGAATGTGTGAGGCTGCTTATCGACGTTGGGGCCAACCTGGAAGCGCATGACTGCCATTTTGGGACCCCTCTTCATGTTGCCTGTGCCCGGGAGCATCTGGACTGCGTCAAAGTGCTGCTTAATGCAGGTACGTCGGCCTTTCTCCCTGTGCTGCTCAGGGTTGGTGTTGGGCGTTTACGCATGCGTGCCTCAGTGCAGGTGTTTTGTTTACCTGCACCGTGCGCTGGCCGTGAGCTGGGCAGTGGAATCGGACAGACCAGCTTTGAAGCTGGCTCTCCCACCCACCAGCTGGGACCTTGGGCCTCAGTTTCTATATCTAAAAAACTGGAGAAAATAAGCCCCACTTTGCAGGGTTGTTGGAAGGACTTGTGATCACATTTCCGCAGGACCTGATGCTCGATGAATGCTGGGTCATTATTTTTGGTAGCTGTAGAGACCATCCACAGTACCTGCCTGATGAGTTTGCAGCTGAGTCAGAAGGAGGTGGGAGGATCCAGGGGAAAGGAGCTGGTAGCACGTTTGGAATCCAGGTCCTTGTCGGATGTTCTAAAAAGGCTCAGGATAGGGAGGGTCCCAAGGCGAAAAACAAAAAATGAAATAAGACCTAGCCCAGTCAAGTGAAGGTTGGATTCAGGACCTATCTACCACTGCAGTTTTAAAATGTAGCCAAAGTGGGTGTTGGCAAGGAGTTTTCATTATGAAACCAATGTAGATATTTTGTTGGAAAATTTTAGCTCAGCCATTCTGGGTGCAACTTAGGATAAAAACAAAACTGGTCAGGAATAGAAAGATGACGAGCTCTCTCCGGACGACGGTCATTTGAGCTTCAGTTATATGTGCTTTTCTATTCGGGAGTCTTGTTTGCTTTCATGAGCCACTTTTACATGTTTTTAGTGAAAAGGATTTATTTTGTGTCAGGCTAGCCATTGGGGTGGTTTTCTTTTTTGCACAAGGATAAAACATCTAGATGAGTAGTCCTAGGCCTTCCAGCCAATCACTCAGCTTTTCCATCAACCGAGGGTTATTAGTTGCTGTGACTGCTGAGCTTACGAAATGGTAGTATCACAATCAACAACTGTCCCCAGAGCACCTGCTGCCCTTTTTTCTTTAGTCCCTTTAGTGGTGGCTGGAGGGGAAAGGCTCGAATCAGGGGCTTGAACCCCGACATGCCTTCTGTATTGACTAAGACTTTATGGAACCGATTACTCTTGTAAGTAACGGGAACCAAGTACAGGGGGCTGAGGGGACGTCTTGGTCCAGGTGACTGAAAAGATCAGAAGGAGGCAGGTGTCAGGGTCACTTTGCTCTGAGGGTTGGCGGCAGCATCAAGCCGGCACCGTCTCTGAATCTTTCAGGTCCGTTGTCCACCCCACTCGCTTGATCCTATGCCTGGCGTCCCTAACAGGCTGAAAATGGCTGCATCAGGGTCACGCTCAAATCCAAATACTTTTCTTCCCAAGGCTTTGGGTAGTTTTCTCATAAGAGTGAGAAACCACTACTCCAGCTGTCTCCCACACACTTCCCTTAAGTCCCAGGGGCCCAAATTGGGTCCTGGGTCCGAACCTAATCCAGCCCCTTTGTCCAGGCTCGGCCACATCCTCATTGGCTCAGGCCCAGGTTATTTGAACCAATTCCTGGGGGTGGGGAGAGAGGGATTAACCAATCAGAGCCCATCCCTGGGGTTGGAGGCCAGGCCATCCCACCCCAGCACCCCCCACCCCCCCATTGCAAGGTGTGGGCTCAGTTGGGTGGGTCCGAGTGGGAAGGCATACACCTGGGGATGGAATGAGGGCTAGACTAGAGCCCCCCCGGGGAAGGCTGCGCCATGGAGGAGGGGGACCGCTGCCGCCAGGCTGGCACCTCCGGACTTGCCTGCTACTGTAGACGTGGACGGTCGCCTCCTAGAGCATCTTCTTCCTAGATTGCAGGGATTCTTGTCAAAGAAAATGTTTTCAGCTGTGGGAAACCTCCCACATACAAAAAAGTACAGAGAAGAGGGCAGCATATGGGCTCTTCTGAAAGTAGTGGTTCTGGTCACGGAGCCCTTGGAAAATCCACTGGAAGCCTCGGACAGGTCTCTGGAAAACAGGTGCTCACGGACCCCCCCCCCCCCCAGCTGCAGGGTGGTGTGGCGGAGGAGGGGGCTGGGGCTAGTGCCGGTCCAGCTGTCCAGTTGTCCCACGAAGTCACAGTGACTGTAACGGCCGCAGGAAGTGCTCAGAGGCGCCTGGGAGGGTGCTGGCTACCGATCTGCTGGGGCCTCAGTGTCCCCGTCCTGCCAGCTTCTTGGCGCGCGTGGTCAGCCCTTCTCTGTGCATGCTTAAGGCTTTACTCTGAGTCCACTTTGATCCTATTGTGCTTTGAAATCAGACTTTGACCCCTTTTTCTCTGAAGCATGAGGTTGAGAAGTTTTAATGCCTGGATGCCTTTAGTTGTTTTGCTGGCTTCCTCTCTCCCTGAGCCCCCCTCTTTCTCCCTCCCTCCTTCCCTCCCTCCCTCCCTCTCCCTCTCTCCCCTTCTCTCCCTCCCCCCCCCCCCCCCAGTTCAAGGCACATTATCATCATCGGTCCCCACAAAGCCACCTTCTCCCCCCTTCCTTCTTTCCTCTATTATTGCCCCCCAGCCCTCTGTTTTTTTTTTTTAAAGATTTTATTTATTTATTTGACAGAGAGAGACACAGCGAGAGAGGGAACACAAGCAGGGGGAGCGGGAGAGGGAGAAGCAGGCTTGCTGCTGAGCAGAGAGCCCGATGCGGGGCTCGATCCCAGGACCCTGGGATCATGACCTGAGCCGAAGGCAGACGCTTAACGACCGAGCCACCCAGGCGCCCCAGCTCTCTGTTTTAATGTGTGTGTGTGTGCTTCCTCTGTATGTGTTTTGTAAGAGACACCGGGCGGGTTGAGGCATGTATTTGTAATTGACAGTCGGTGCCGTGTTACAGACTTTGCCCTCTTTGCTGTTTTTTTCCGGCCTGGCCTGTGTTTTCAAGTCCCCCCCACCCCCATGTACTCTGTGTGCTCAGGTCTGCAGTTGCCCCAGCAGCAGCGTGTACCAGCGTCCCCTCCTGATCTCCAGTCTGTGTCACGCCCAGGCCAAAGGAGCCAAGAGCACAGGTTAAGAACGGCCTGTCTTGTACCTTGGGATGCCACCTTGTGGAAAGAGTCACCCTGCCGCGGCCTTGTATCCTGGGAGTGAACGGGATGGAAGGGCGGTATGGTTTGAGAGCTAGCCTACCCCTAGTTTTCTCCTTGACCGCGTGTGCCCCTTTCTCTCTTGCTAAATAGAGACAGTCCCTTTCCTTCCCACTTGGCAAGATTATTGCCACAATTAATGACCTGCGAGACAGGTCCTGCACTTTAGATTCTGTACACTTTACAGTTTATTTTTCGTTACCAGTTTGCGTCTCGCATTCGCACTCCTATTTGCTTTATGACTGCAACTATGAAATCCTTTATTCTTCTAGGCAGCTATTGGAAGAGCACCCCCGATGTGGGGGTTACATGGGGGGCGGTTCTTTTCTTTAACGTATTGCCTTTCAGTATTATTTTTGCAATGCATATCTGCTGAATTAAATACTTAGGTGATGTAGCCTTCTTCCTGAGGGATTTTTTTGCCCTGACCTGACTTGGGAGTTTTGGCTGCACTTGTGTTATCTTGTTGGGGTGACTGCTGATAGGCACACAGTTTTTAGGTTCTACTAGGGGATCAAAACTGTTTTAAGTCATGGGTGCCTGGGTGGCCCAGTTGGTTAAGCATCTGACTTCAGCTTGGGTCATGGGATGGAGCCCTCTGTTGGGCTCAGTGGGGAGCCTGCTTGTCCCGCTTCCCCTCCCCCAACTTGTGCGTGCTCGCACATTCTCTCTCTGCCTCAAATAATAAAATCTTAAAAAAAAAAAACAAAAACAAAACGCTTTTAAGTCAGGAACCAGAATTTCCAAATACTCTTGAGCAGTGGGACAGGAGACCTAATAGCCTTACACCCCTTATTTCCTTTAAATTTATCATTACATGGAGATATGTTGGTGATCTGATTTCTTTTAACCCCACTTTCCTGATATTTTATGGCTGTGATTGGAATCTCTTTTGGGGGGGGCTGGGCTATTTGCTTGACTTCTTTAAAATACTTTTCTCCCATCCCCTTTCTCTTATAACCTCCTTATCCATTAGGAGCAGACTTCAAAGAAGTTGGTTAAAAAAAAAAATCCTAAGGGTCCCAGAGATCCCCTTGCATAGAATTGGTGATGGCTGTACCCTATGAAAGATGTTTTACACAAATCCTATTTTTATCAAAATCTTTATTTTTTAATGCATCTAAAAATACTGTAATTAGCTACTTGTTCGCCTCTTTCTAAATATCCACTATTTTTTAAAAGATCGTATTTATTTATCTGAGAGAGAAAGAGAGAAAGAGAGCATGAGCAGGGGGAGTGGGAGAGGGAGAAGCAGACTCCCTGCTGAGCAGGGAGCCTGATGCAGGACTCAAACCCAGAACCCTGAGATCATGACCTGAGCCACAGATGCTTAACCAACTGAGCCCCCCGGGCACCCCTACTATAACGTCTACTACTATCCTGAAAACAGGTGGGTGGCAGAGCTGAATTCACAAGTACGACACCTCATCTCTTACCTGAACTGCGGAGGGTGTTTGGGGAACATGACCTTCATTCCCTATGCGTGTCTCTTTTGTGAAAGAATATTTACATTTAAGGACCCTTCCTTCATTCCTGCAGCACAGCTTTCTAGAGCCTCCGGCCTGCGCCTACTGTGTGTGCACTCCAGCAGGAACAGTGTGCACGCGAGTGGGAACAGCAGGAGAGCTTCTGTAGCTTTGCCTGAGCTCTCAGAGCCTCAGGACCCATGGGGACAGCCTGTACGGGGTCTTAGAACTGCCTCGTAACTCACAGGGAAGTTTTCTTTTTCTTCTTCGGGGTTCCGTTTCCAGTTACATTACTTTCCTACAGCTATCGGTCTGTAGCTCTCTTACCATCAGAAAAAAAGTAATTACTGCTTTCTTTGGGATCTTGAAAAAAGATTCTGAAAAGGCTGTAGCAGAATCTGTCTTGACTTTCTTTCCTGGCTGGGGCATTGCTTTTGTGCACTGTGCCGAACGAGAAAGTACCAGCCGACATTTCTGTTGACTCTGCGGCCTCTCCTTGGTGATACTTGTTCTCCACCCCGGACTGGCAGGGGCCAATGTGAATGCAGCAAAGCTTCACGAGACTGCCCTGCATCACGCAGCCAAGGTGAAGAATGTTGACCTCATCGAGATGCTCGTTGCGTTTGGAGGCAACATCTACGCACGGGACAACCGGGGAAAGAAGCCATCCGACTACGTGTGGAACAGCAGTGCACCTGCCAAGTGCCTGGAGTTCTACGAAAGTAGGCCACCCTGTCCTTGTCGTGTGAATGTGCTCGGTTGGTTGGTTTAGCATTGCGCAAGATAGCCTGCAAGAAGCTCTGTTCTGACAGTCTGCCCAATCGTGTCCGAGCGGGCCAACCATCCCGAGTCCCTGTGAGCCACCCCACCCTGCAGGAGACAAGGGACAAATATGATCGGAGGACAAGACTTCTTTGCGTACAGATTTTTAAATGAATTTACCCAGCCTTGCAACCACAAGAGGCTTTCAGACACCTCTCGGTTGGGGAAAAAACCCCGATTTTTTCAAATGTTTGCCGGCCCCACCCAACCAAAATCCATATGAACTTAGAGGCAGATACATCCGTACGTGTCAAACATTTCCTGGAGGGTATTTCTTTTCCTGCATCCGAATAATTTGGGGGATGAAGTAATACGGGAAAATGAATTTCTCCAGGATTTCTTTTTTTTTTTTCCTCCCAAAGAGTTTTTTATTTCATAAATCTTCATAAGTTGAGAATACCGTTTGGCTAATTTATATATTTATCAAGCAGATATTTGCAGCATACGTGGGTTTTTAAAGCATTGAATCCTTGTAAAAGGCCGACTGCTCTGCAGGTGTCTCAGCGGCTGGGGGCCCCCAGGGACCTTCCATCGTTGGCCCTGGTTTGCTCGCCCTCCCGAGCCATGGCTGCAGGCTTCACCTTTCATCCAAGGTCCTCACCCTCGGGACTAGGACATGGGCTTGCGTGCTGTGTCTGTCAGAGCTGTTCTGTGGTGTGTGTGCGTTCTCCCCGGGTCCCCTTGTGCCCCGCGGCTCGTGGCGGTGAGAGCAGGGCCTAGGACTTGCCCGGCAACTGACCCTTGCCCTGTCCCTTACTTATCTGGAAGTTTGACAAACGAGCCCGCTAGCCACAGAGTAGTCCTTTGCTGATGAATCTGTGTACCAAGTTATAACATTATGGAAAAGAAAAGAAAAAAAACTCCCCAGAACCCCACAGAATAAAAGCCCAGTGGACGCCCCCTAAATTCCATTTCCTGGTCTTCCTTCCCAGGTCCCTGGCTGTCCTTCCTGGTAGCCTTCCGGAGAAGGCATGCAGGCCGCGTCCCAGCTCCAGGGAAAGGGGGTATTTCCGGTTCCACCCTGGTTATTTCCCAAGTTGGAGGATGTTACGCTCCTTCCTTCAGCTGACCGCATGTGATTCCTGTTCCCTTTTTTCAGAAACACCTCTGACCCTGTCGCAGCTCTGCAGGGTGAGCTTGAGGAGGGCCACTGGCGTCAGAGGACTGGAGAAAATCACCAAGTTGAACATCCCTCCCCGGCTCATCGATTACCTTTCCTACAACTGAGCCGCAGGCCTGGGAGGCAGGTGGGGGCCCCCCTGGCTGCCGGCCTCGCTGAGCCCAGCGGCTGGGCCACAAGGACCGCCCCCCTTGTCTGCAGCCGCCCGACTGCTAGAGAAAGAACAGCGTTCCCTGAGTCCCTGCTGGCTGTCCTGTTTTGTCTTCTCTGCAGACTCCGGAGCGTATTTCCGAGGCCCTGGGAGGGCCCTGCCTCATCTTCTGCAGGCACTTTGCTCTCCCTCCGCCCGGTCCCAGCCATCCAGCATCCTCCTGTCACTGACCTTCCTCAGGGGGACTCTCGGGAAGGACACAGGGGAAGGCCAAGCTGGGGCTGGGGGTTCAGGGCCCTGCTGCCCGGGAGGCCGGGGCACCTGGCGCCATCTCTGAGTCCTTCGGCACTAGGGTGGCCCTGGGTGTCCAAAGGGAGAAGCCTGTGCTGCAGAGATTGGGTCCTGACCATGTGGCCCCGGACAGCTGCTTTGATGACATCCTGCTACTTGGACAATTTTTTCTGGAGCTCTGGTGGGCACTTTCCAAGGCCCACCTGTACCCAGGTAGACCCATCACTCAGGGGACTTTGCTCGGGTCTTGGTCGGGGAAGCCTCGGGCGACTTATTCCCCACACTAGCACAATGTTTCTTAGGAACTTTTCAGGCCTCAGCTCTTAAACAGCTTATGTTGGGGATAAAATCTTTTAGAGCATACATAGGCTGCCGCACTTAGGTTTTGTTAACGAGTCTGCAAAACCACAGATAACGTGAAGGTGTGTCCGTGCGTATTCCAGGAGGAGTTGTTTCCAACATGAAGGACCCTTAGGACACCCTTTAGGGATGATTGCTCATCTGTTTCTGCAGTTGCCAAACGGATTCTCTTCCTGCCCTAAAGTTTGCTCACTCTCGAGGCTCTGAAATTGGTAGGAGAGGGAGGTTGCCAGCGCCCGGCATTACCAACCACTGACTTGCGCATCGTGCAGATACTTACGGAACGTCTGTGATGTTCTAGGAATTGTCCGAGTGCTTTGAGCTGTGTAGGAATCAGACTCATTACCCAAGGCAGAGAAAGAAAACACTTTCCGGCCTGTTCCCGTAGTAATAGAAACGAATTCTACACTCTCGGCCATGAGGTGAACTCTTCAGTACTATATTCAGACTGCACTTGTGTCAGATTCTCTCTCCTAATTTAAAAACACAAAAACCAGGCAGTTAAACTAGAGGACGTTTGCATAATTAGTTCAGGTGTATTTGGTTTCTGAGGACACGGGAGGGCACCACCGGTGAACGCTGCTGGGAGTCGTGCCCGAAGCCGCCGAATGTCCCCAGATGCTCCCAAGGAGGGGGAAGCGTGTGGGGCGGAAGGAGCCTGGATGGGGGAGGCCAGCTGTGCTGCACGCCTGGGGTGTCTCTTCTGCTCAGAGTTACTTGGCGGGGCCCCAGATGTGCGGAGAGTTTCACGGTAGCTGCCAATGGGCATTTTCTGTTTTGAAAATGACATGGAGGCCATTGTCACAATGGTGCCTCGTTAAGCTCTGAGAATGGGTCGCTCCTATCCAGGTACCATGTGAGATCCAAGTTCGAGGTAAATGGCTGCTTTTGCATGTACAGACAACAACAACAAAATCACGGGGTTCTGCCCATCCATCTGTGTAACAGAAACTGGCCTCTAGCCATGAACGCTGATACGCTTCCTCCCGTGGAGCACTGAGTGCAGAACCTGTCCCCACACTCACTGCTCAATAAAAATCGCTTCACAAGAGTCCACCCTGACATGCACAAGGCCCTTTTGTTGGGAGCAGACACGCTGATGGGCCGCTGTCATCTTCCAGTGATGGAGCCCTGCCCGTCTCCCAGATTCCCGTCTTCCTGCCTGTGTCCTAGTGCAGATGTCAGTGACTAAGATTTTAGGGCCTCCTGTAGCTTTTCTCCCTTTGCCTTACTGAGATGTAATCGACATGGATCCCACCTGTACCCTGAGTAGGGGGGGACTGTAGACGCATTGCTCCGCCCCTCTGAGCGCGGATCTTCCCAGCTGCCCTAGAGGGAGGAAAGGTCAGACTCCGATCATTAAAAGGACAGTGATGGTCAAGTCCTGAATCTTATGAATGAGAACATGAGGCCCCGATAGCCTGTGTTTTGGTAAGGCTGAAGTTAGCTGATTAAAAGATGCCTTGAAAAGTATAAAGAGCTCCCCACACATAAAAGTTAGGTGGGTATGTGTATACTGTGGCTTTATTGATGTTTGTGGAGCTTATAGCTGTGTAAATGATTCTCTTCTGACTTTGGGACAGTCCCACTTATTTCAGGAGAAGCAGATCAGAAGACCTCTGCATTGGCATTTTAAAACTCGACGTGCATCAGACAGATCAGGTGACATTTGCAGCACAGATAACAAATGACAAACAAAATAAAGATCTCCTAGAAATCATGAAGAAAAAGATTAGGGTGCCTGGGTGGCTCAGATAGTTAAGCGTCTGCCTTCCGCTCAGGTCATGATCTCCGGGTCCTGGTATCAAGTCCCATATCGGCTCCCTGCTCAGCACGGAGTAGTCTGCTTCTCCCTCTGCCCCTCCCCCGACTTGTTCTCTCAATCTCTCAAATAATAAATAAAATCTTAGAAAAAAAAGATTAATAACCCAACAGAAGAAAGAAAACAGGCAAAGACTCTGGACAAGAAATTTACGAAAGAGAAACCTCAAATGTCCCCTGATGGGAAAGGGTGGTTAGAAGTGATCAGGGAAGGGCGCCTGGGTGTCTGAGTCGGTTAAGTGCTGCCTTCGGCTGAGGTCATGATCCTGGAGTCCCTGGATCGAGTCCCGCATCGGGCTCCCTGCTCAGCAAGGAACCTGCTTCTCCCTCTGACTCTCCCCCCTCTCATGTGCTCTCTCTCTCGTTCTGTCTCAGATAAATAAATTAAAAAAAAAAAGTGATCAGGGAAATGCAAATTAGTGAATATTTAATTTAACAAAAAGATATCAGTATATAGTGTCATTTTGATGAAAATTGAAAGGTCTGATGGGCCTTATGGGCATATGGGGCTCAGGCTGCTAGTGGGGTACAGACTGATACGTGTATTTTGGAAGGCGGTAGATGATGTCTGGGACAACTAGAAGTGCATACCACATGTACCAGGAATTTCTCCTTTTAAAAACTTAAAGAAACTCAGGCATATCACAAGGAGACAGCGTGAGGACGTTTAGAACAGTAGGGTTGGTAACAGCAAAAGGCTCTGTTAGTAGGGCTAAGTTGCAGAGTATATTCATAGAATGCCTATCCTCTATTACGGTTAAGGTGGATTCGAGTTCTATGCTTTCACACTAATAGATCTAAAACTTCTAACAGCAGATGGAAAAAAAGTTGCCAGCCTATATTTATGTGCGATATGACTCCATTTGTATAGACTGAAATACAAAGCAGCCTAAGTATCTGAGGATGCCCGAGCGTGTAGGAAATGCATGAAATCATGGAACCGCACGCTGTGCTGTGGTCACCGGGTGAGGAAGGGGTGTGTGACTTGGGGAGAGACACAGGGAACTTCAACTCGGTGCTGTTTCGTTTCTTGAAACAAAGTTATGAAGCAAATACCGAATACTCCTATTTGCTCACGTTGGGCGGCAAATAGACACATGGGTCTATGCTCTCTGCCTTTCTTGTTTTCACAGTAACAATTTAAGGCACAGAGGAGGAACAAAAGGCAGAAATGTCTTTTAAAAAAAGAGGATGAGATCCGTGGAGCTGTTATAAAGTGATTCTGTTTAAGAATACCTTTCAGCCGGGGCGCCTGGGTGGCTCAGTCATTAAGTGTCTGCCTTCGGCTCAGGTCATGATCCCAGGGTCCTCGGATCGAGCCCCGTGTCGGGCTCCCTGCTCCGCGGGAAGCCTGCTTCTCCCTCTCCCACTCCCCCTGCTTGTATTCCCTCTCTCGCTGTGTCTTTCTCTGTCAAGTGGATAGATAAAATCTTTAAAAAAAAAAAAAAAAAAAAGAATACCTTTCAGCCTCCCATTGGCTACGAGGTCCTGTTTCCGTTATGAGACCTTGTATTCGGCAACAGGACCTGACGCTTTTTTCCACCATCCTTATTTTTGGGCCGAGGAAACAGGTTGCAGCTACTTTCTTAGGTAAACTAGATTTCGAAAGCCCTGAGTGTGCCGTGTGGCCTCCAGGATCTGCCTGCCTCTCTTCCGAAGGGCAGTGTTGGCTAAACCGCCCCCACTGGTTAGCCTCGCCTGCTCTGGGATGGCTTACTCCCTAGGTCGTTGTGAACCTTCTAGAAGTGGCTCTGGGCAAAGTTCCCAGCTTCAAATCCTACCCTTTGGAGACATGGGAGCCTGAGGAACTGGTTCGGTAGGAAGACCCATCGTCCGGCTCCGGGATGCTGCCTGCCCCCCACAGGTCAGAGGGGAGGCACAGGGAAAGAAGGGGTCTCCTGGCACCCTTCACTCTCTTGCCCCTCTCTGGGTCCCTTCCCATCACCAGGAAAGGAAGTAGAGTCTCTTCCTACCCTCCTTCCCTTACTGACGCTTGCACGCCCAGAGATGCTGCACGTGGTACCCCATCTGTACTTCTGGATGAATCCGTGCAAAGCTTGAAGTTGTTTGGGACCAAAAGAATGCCTTGGCACGTCCATCCCCTCCCCAGGGTTGCTCTGTTAGAGCTGGTCATGCTTTCTTTCCAGGGGGCAAGCACCTTGACTGGTAAGTGGTTGAGCTCCTTTATTGAAGAAAACCAGCCTAAAACTGGCTCTGCACACACAGCTCAGCCGCGGGCTCATGTCGTGAGCCGCTGTGCTGTCTTACAGACGTCAGGAGGGATCACAAGGGTGTGAGCAGGCTAGCTGCGTGCCCGCCGTCTGGGCAGCTCCAGCCTTTACGGTTCTCCCTGTAACGGCCTGCAAAGTACTTCCAGACCCTAGAGTCTTTGCTTTTTCTCTTTTCTCAGTGTTGGTACCACATGGCATTGATAGCTGAGCCCCAGTTCTGTTGGCGTGAAAGTCTTGTGATCTCTGGCAGTCTAAATGAAAATATGTCTTAAGTTGGTCCAATCTAAACAAGGTGCCTCCTAAAAGCCCAATGTCTCGAAACCACAAATAAAGGGAGAGAAGATTCATGATAGGTCTCCACCCCCCCCGCCCCACACTTCCTTCTTTATATAAATTTTTTCTTTCCAGCAGCTGGTCTCCAGGTGTGTGGTTCTTGTGAACTAGACTTCAGAGCGGAGAAGTTGCAACCGAACTCTGAGCCGGGAGGTGCAGTTAGTTTAGCTCTCTGCTTTCTGCGTGATCAATAAAGAAAACTGTCATTGCTCTTCTTGTTAATACAACTCCTGAGACACATTCTGCTGTGTTAAAGACAGAGCGCTAGATGGGACAAGACACAGGAACTTTTACTCAAGCCTTGGTTCGCTTTCCCCATCCATCCCTCTAGCCTGCCCCCCCACCCCCCATCGATCCGTCCAGCTCTCCATGCATACATTCATCCCTTTTCCCCTTTCTTTTTATTTATTTATTTTAAAACAGTTACTCTATTTTAGATTCTCTGTTGGTCCCTAAGGATTTAAAAAAGACCCATGAAAACAAACCTCGGCCCTGAAGGATTTCGAAGACCATTCCTCAGGGAGCAGACACGGGAGCAAGTGCTGAGTCTAGAAATGTAGCAGTCAGGGCATGAGCCCCGAACAGGACAGAAGAGCTAACTCTGCTCTTGGCAAAGGGGAGAAGAGAGATGCCCCCAGACTCGCTTCTCAGGTCTTGGGTTAATAAATGCAGTTGCATTCATTTTTATGTTCCTGGTGCTGTGTAGCTTATAAAGATTTTTTTTTTTTAAGGATTTTCTTTATTTGAGAAAGAGAGCACGAGTGGGGATGGGACAGAGGGAGAGGGAGAAGCAGGCTTCCCGATGCGGAACTCGATCCCAGGACCCTGGGATCATGACCTGAGCCAAAGGCAGACGCTTCACTGACGGAGCCACCCAGGCGCCCCTACAAAGCTTTATAAAATGTCCATAACTGGCATTATTTTTCTGGAGAGATGGATTCATTTGTTTTGTGCCTTTTCTCCGAAGCACAGAAACCAGAGAATGAAGTTCAATCCTGTGGAATTTTACATGAGTAGAGTTTACTGTAATCCCTTTAAAAAAAAAAAAAAAATCCCTTCTTGTGTTTATGGTTCCCAAGACATGGATGAGACTTTCCTAGAAGGCCAGACTGGCACCCAGGGA
Source organism: Neomonachus schauinslandi (assembly GCF_002201575.2). Lineage (NCBI taxonomy): Eukaryota > Metazoa > Chordata > Mammalia > Carnivora > Phocidae > Neomonachus > Neomonachus schauinslandi. Next base: position 132,566,562 of record NC_058407.1, read on the forward strand.
GCAGGGGGACTTTGCCGATGAGCCTGTGGGAATCTATACTTTGCAGAACACATGTGGGTCATTTAAAAAAGTTGAAATAAACTGAGGCATAAAAGAGAAATCCATCACAAGCTATTTTCAAACTGTCTAATTGTTAGTTGTTTTCCCTTTTTGGGTGGGGGTCAGAGGGGGTCCCTTACTTCTTTTAAAGTAACAGTATAAAATTGTATTCAAACACATAACAAATATATGCTTCAGTCCCATCTACTAGACAACTGGAAATGGGGTAAGAAAGGTAGCAATGGGGGAGGATGAAAGGAATGAAGCACGGAGGAAGGGGGAGGAAGAGAGAGCTCCAGCGAGCAGGTGGGTGGGACGCTGTGCCATGCTGGGTGGGACTGCCAAGTTTATCAGCTGCCCTTCATGGCGTCATCTGAGGGGATACCAGCCGGAGCTCTGTAGGGATGGGGGCTTTCCGCTCAGAGCAGGTTGCAGTCGGGTGCAGCTTTGGATGAATACGGCACTGACCAGAGCAATCCTATCTGAATAGCTGGATGACATCAAACCCAATGCCCACATCTGCCTCTCCCCGCCCCGGCTCTTCCACCAACTAGCAACTCCCAGGACCTGGGGGCTGCCCCTGAAACTCCCCGGATGCTCTGACCTAGTCTGTGGGTGGATTCTGTGTGGCCCTGCAATGGGGCAGCATAGTTCCGAAGACTCAATAAAACCGAATGCCATCTCTAATAACAAGGAAACTGTGACCCAAGACTGGAGGCTTTGGTTCTTATTTTGAACACAAAGATCGCAAGTTCCCAAGCCAGCAGTATTCCTTTGCATTCTAGAAACATTTCATTGATCTGATTGCTTGTGATGGTCAGGACATTCTACGGGGCTCTGCCCGGGTCACAGAGGAATAAAACCCAGAGTAGGGCAGCTGGCTAACCTCACACACAGGGCTCTGCTTGGGGCTGCCAGGAAGAATCGCAGGAATGAGCAGCCACGTCCCATTCGGAATTATGATGGAGTCCAAAGGGTGGATGGTCAAGAAGCGTGACCGCGTCTACTCAAGACTGAACACAGGAAAATATGATTTCAGAGCGAGGCTGCTGATTTATACTGAATGCGAGAAAAAGCAGGAAGAGGCAGAGGAGGTGGGAGGAAGGCACTCTGGGGACTTGGAAGGGTTTTAGAAGTTTGCCACATGGGTGGTTTTCCTTCTCCTCATCCCAAGCATGCTTCCAGAACTACTGGGCGTCACCAGAGAGGCCGGTTTGAGCCGACAGTGGGCGGAGAAAAAGAGAGATTAAAAAAATAATAAGTTTCTCAAGCTATCAGGCAAAAGTCGGATGAGAAGCAACAAGGTAGGGGTTAGAGATGCTGGAAATCTGGTCCAACAGTTGAGTCACGATCTGGAGTAATATTCCGGGGCAGGATGCTTCAGGGTGGATGGAGAGACAGGGGTTCTATGAGGGGTGTGAGGGCTAACCTGACTGGGCTGGGACATCACCTTTCTCAGGCTCTCAGACCAGGACTTACGTCACAGGCTCCCTTGCTTCTCAGGCTCCATAATCATGTGCGCCAACTCTTATAATAAACCCTTCTATTGATATTTCTCTCTCTCTGTCCCATTCGTTCCATTTCCCTGGAGAACCCTGGCTACCCCAACTAGCGAGTATTCTGCAAATCTCACTGTCATAATCCAACATGGTTGGATATGATGAATGATATGATATGATGATACCTGTTGAACATGAACCTAGGACCCATCATTTGCTATGCAACAACGTGGCTTAAAATTGGGCATTTATTAAAATACATGGTATAGTCTATTACCTGCTAAGCATTGTTTTTTTGTCAGGTGGTAATGTAGGAAAGCAGCTAGGTTGGGAAGGGCTCAGGGTCAGAGGGAGCTGAAATATCAAATCCCACACCCTGATTGATCAGGGAGATGGTGAAGGGGGTCAGGCAACCTTCCAAAATCTTCTATTCTGGTGGCTCTCGAACTCTCAGCGTGGATCAGTCACCTGGAGGGCTTGTTTTGTTTTGTTTTTTAAGATTTTATTTATTTATTTGTCAGAGACATGGAGAGCGAGAGCACAAGCAGGGGGAGCGGTAGGCCGAGGGGGAGGGAGAGGGAGGCTCCCCGCCGAACAAGGAGCCCCACACAGGACTGGATCCCAGGACCCCTGAAGGGCTTGTTAAACTGCTGAGCCCCATTTCCAGAGACCTGATTTAGTGGTCCTGGGGTGGGGCCTGAGGAGGCACATTTCTAGTAAGTTTGGGCCTGCTGCTGCTGGTGGGGGAACAGGGAGATGCCCCAGTTTCAGACAACTGCCCTCGTCGGCTGCGGTCTGCTCTTCACTCGACTCGCTCACTTTAGTCTCTCGCCTCAGTGCAATGACATGTCCTGGAAGCCGAGTGCTTCAGCGGGACTTGCGGACCTCGCTCCAGGCCTCCTGGAGGAATCCCTCGGGACCAGGTTTCCGAGGCTGAGTCCCCAGCAACGTGCTCTGCAGCCTGGGCTACAGGGAACACGACGCTGGCTTCCTCCGCGTCCCTGTGTTTGCACGTCCCGCAGCTGGGCGGCCGCATGCACACGGCGTCACAGACGACACATTACCTCAGGCCAGGTGCAAACCATTCTCCTCAGGATGTTCTGGCCGCTGAAGGGAATGACAGAGGAGCGGAAGAGGTCCCACCACGTCAGAGAAATCTCTGTCTCACCCATGAATAAACACATGCCACCGTTAAGGGGGGTTTCTTCTGTGTTTCTTCTATTTCCAAGCAAATCAAAGCCCTTTGTAAAGTTTGGCCCTTGGGCAGCTTCATGAGGTAAAGGAGAGGAGTTACCACCATCTTTCTGCATGGAAACACTGGGAATAAAGACATAGCCCGGGGGCGGGGGGAGTCCCTGTCCACCAGAAGGTCACCTTGAGGCAAGGCCTCCCCGTGATTCCTGTTCATGTTGGGAAGCTGCCACTTGATTGTATCCTATTTCCTCAGGAGGCCCTTTTGCCCAAACTGGGACATCTGGTCCCCGGGGACATCAAAATGCTCACCTGGGCTTGTGAGGTGTTCCCGGGGGACATGGAGGAAGGCAGGGCCCTGGGGTCAGGACTGTTTCTTACAGTGCTCAGGAAGCTGTGGCCAGAGTAGGGGCCCATTCCTGGCTCGATGCAGCCAGGACTTTTAACACGGCTTCAAGAGCATCCCCTCCGAGGCCCGAGATAAAGGCTGTTCATATCCTCTGTCAGTCTGTCTGTCTATGCATTATTTAGTAGACATTACTGAATGTCCAATACATGATTCTGAGCTGGGTATTGGGAAGGGGAATGCAAAGTCTTAGCTCCCCTCTAGGACCTTCCATTTACGAGGGGAGAAAAGACATTTAAACAGTATCAACATCAATGTCAATAAAAGGCAGACCGGAGCGAACGCCTTACAAGAGGGAAAAAGTGCTCGAGAGCTCTTAGAAGAAAAAAATAAGTATATATCTGGAGATGTTCATGAAGGAGGGAACTCTGGACTTTGAAAATTGGATAAAATGCAAGTAGGGAGAGAGATCGCGAGGGTGCGCGTGCTTTACAAGCCCAGGGCATCGAACAGGTGGACAAAGGTGTGACAGGAAAGCTTAGGCTTTTAGGGTCTTTTAGGATGTATTCGCCTGCAAGGGGACCCCCAGAATCAAAGAGGAATGTGTTCTCTCAGAGAACAGGGAGTTAGCGGCGGGCAGGCTCCAGGATGGGTCAGCAAGCCCCCTCCCCAGCCCATCCCAGCTTGTCCTCGGGGCAGAGGACTGCTGCAACATCCCCACGTGACAATGTCCAGAGGAAGAAGAGATACCATCTCTTTTCTGTTGTTCTCCTGGGGGGGGGGGGCATTCCTCAAATCTCCACAGAAGACATCCCTTCTCTTTCTACAGCCCCACACCCCGCTCCCTGCCCCACTCAGCGGACACAGGGTGGATTTGAACTCGTGTCCAATCCTGAACCAATCGCTGACAAGGAGTCACTGAGACTTGCTTAAACTAATCACTGGGGGGAGTGGGGGTCAGGGGTCCACAGGGACTACGGCGAAGGGAGTGCCGGGGCACAGAGGAAAAGACCACCTGCTATGGCTTCAGACACCCGACCAGCAAACAAGATGGAAAAGGCCAGGCTGTAAATGCCTGGGGAAGGCGGCCGGGGGGGTTTTATTCTTGAGACAGGGAGTGATAAGAACAGAAACGCGTGCATGCATGTTCTGGAAGATGGGCAACAAGCAGGGGCAGGAGGCACGGGATCTGTGAGAGGTTCTCTCAGGAGCAGGAAGAAGGTGAGGAGGGTCGTGCCTGCCAATTGGTCGTGCCAATCGGAGTTCCATCCACTGGATGAGGGACTAACTGGATTAAGCCTGGGCGTGGCTGGTCTTGTGAATCCAAGCCTGAGTTCCTGGGAACATGGGGATGCCATATTAAATAAAATAACATAAAGGGATCGAGAGGTGGGGCTGGTTGACCAGCGGTGCCCATTCCCCTTGGTGGTGAGGAGCCAGAATTCAGCTCATGGGCCATAGTTTGCCAACCCCTAATATCAAGGCTTAAATATGCCAGAGCCAAAGTTCTTACAATTTTCTTACAACCTCGCTCAGGTTAGGACCCTCGTTCCTGCTCTGCAAACAGGTGTCAGTCACCTGACCGGGGTGCTCTAAGGTCGTGCATCTGACCTTGCTGCTCAGAGTGAGAAGGCAGAGGCGGTGCAACAGCTAAGTTGAAAATGGAAAGATGACTGACAGACCTCAGAACTGAAGGAAATGAGGGCTGCGGAGTCTTGATCCTGCCCCTGTGCCATTTAACGCTCTACTCAGACTGCAATGTTAACAGAGCCGAGATTCCCGGAGTAAAGAATTTCCATTCTCCCCACTGGGGCTCAGGAGCGCTTGTCCCTGCTGGCATTCAGTACCTGGAGTGTGTCTTTGTTCTCCGACCGCTGCCAAGCTGGGAACTTGCTCTCTACTTATATGTAACCCAAATAAGGAGAGGAAGAGAGTCCCTGAAAGCTTTACTTGGGGATGTTGGCCCCCGGAATGTGACCCCATGATTTCTGCACATTTCGAGCACCAAGCTCAGCCTAGGTCTTCATTCTCTCCTGTACAAACCTTGCAGTCCAGTCTTGTCAGCCCTGTGAGTGGGGGCTGCTCAGGGTGGAAGGAATGGGACCTTCCTCTTGAAAGCCTAAGAGTTCAAATTTGAACCTCCTCTGAGGCTCCATTCTTAAGTCTCTGTATTAGTCAGGAGAGCCAGCTGCTGTAACAAATGCCCCAAATCCCAGGGGTGTAATATGATACAGTTTACATTTCCTCCATGGCACAGGGGACCTGGGTTTGTGGGAGGGCTCTGCTCCTTGTGGTCATTAGGGACCCAGGGTTCACTACCATGGGGGCCTTGGGATTCTCCTCTCAATCTCTTCCCACAGATAAGGGAAGAAAAAACACATGGTACTCCCCTGCCTCAGCTTGGAGGGGACACCCATCACTGCCACTTACAGCCTATTGGGGAGAACAGTTTCCAGCAACAGGAGTGATGCTGAGAATGTAACATCGCTGTATGGTGGGGAAGATGAAAGCACAGATACTGGCGGACAGCTAGCCTGAGTGCCACTGAACCCACGTCAAGTAGAAAACCATGTGTATTGAAGCATGCCAAATGCAACCTCCTCCTAGAATTCCCCTTGGTGGTGAGGGGCCAGAATTCAGCTCATGGGCCATAGTTTGCCAACCCCTAATATCAAAGCTTAAATATGCCAGAGCCAAAGTTCTTACAATTTTCTTGTGACTTTTCCCATATGGTGCCAATACAGCTGCCACAGCTCCAGTCATCATGTCCTTATTCCAGGCAGGAAGAAAAAGGAAGGGTCAGGGACAAATGCATGTCTGCCAGCTAAGTAAGCCTCATTTTTTGGAGGTCCCACCCAATAGCTTCTATCTCACAGGCCTCCCCACCTCTGCAAAGAAGACTAAGACAAACAGTTGTTGCTTTTTTCCCTCAATTTGGGCTCACTGTCATCCTAAACAACATGTTTTCTCTTATTAAGGAAGAAAGGAAGAATAGATAGTGATTACTTAAATAAAGCTTAAGAAAAACAGTAAGTAGCACCTAGCAGCCCCTACCACCGCTGCTTTTTTACAAAAAACCCTCCATGGAATCCATCAGGAAAGCCTCCTCTGTTCACTTGTTTCTGGTCACCTCTAACTTCACTCCGTGCTGAAATCCTGAGAGCAGAGTACGACCTTCACAGTCTAACACTGCAAAAAGACTAAAATTTTCTGATCCTTGCCGAAAACAACAACAAAACCCCACAAAATTCAAAGGCTCCTTTCAGGCTGCATCGGTTTCCAGGGCGGAGAACAAGACGGGTAGAAGCAGGGGAGCAGGGACGTGCTGTGGGGCCGTTAGCAGCTTGCGGGGAAAGACCGAGGTCCCCGGCCTCGGGCAGGACTGCTGATGTGAGGTGGGTACCTGGGACTCTCTGTCCTGCTTGTTTGAGGGTCTGGGGAAGCAGATTCCATGACGTCTCTTGGTCATCACTTCAAGGCTCCCTCTTCCAAAAGCATTTTATGACCACGCAGGAATTCTTGAGCCCCAGGTTGTGCTCTGTTTGCTGCAAGTCTTTCCAAACTGCAGGGTGGAGACCCTGCAGACTCGCTGCTGGTCCCATGAGGCATGTGCTGCTGCAGAGTTTCCCATCCGTAGACCCGGGGATACCCAAGTCCTCCTGGACCCCAAGTGTCATGGTCTTTCTGTTCTCTTTCCTGTCACCCCTTTCTCCTTTCCAGAATGAGCATTTTTTTTTTTTTTTTTTTGGTGACAAGGACAGGGTGAGACATTAGCATTAGAACCCAAGAGAGCTGGTACAGAAGAGGAGACTGTCGTGGCCCCTCTGAGCCTGTCCCCTCGATTTAGGAGCAGCCCGGACCGGGCTCTACGTGGTTCTTAGAAATGTTCAGGGACTCTCTCTGACACCCATCTTGGCCCCTTCCCTTCTGACTCTTTCCTCTCCGGTGTTCCCCTCCCCCGCCTCCCATGTTCTCTGGCTGCATTGCTGGGCCTGACGCCCGCACACGGAATTGCGCCCCCCCCCAGAGGCATCGGTGGGAGCCCCAGCTCCCATGTGGCTGTATTGGTCCGGGGGTGCTGAGGACTGAATGAGCTCATAAGGGGTGGGGCCCTGACCAAGAGACCTGCAGTCCTTATACAGAAGAGGGAGGGTCACGGGAGCTCTCTGCTCAGCAGGTGCGGAGGACGCAGCGTCTACCCGCCAGGAACAGAGCCCTCACCAGGAACCAGCTCTCTTGGACTTCCAGCCTCCAGAATAGGTGATGAAACAAGAGTACGCCTGTGGTGTAAGCCCCCGTCTGTGGTCTTCTGCTCCAACAGCCCGAGCGGACGAAGACAGAGCCCCTACAACTGGCATTTCTGGAAGGAGCAGATGGGTGCTGGATATCTGGGGCTCTGGCACTGGCATCTGTACCTGCCGCCGTCACCGGCACGCCCTCCCCCCAGACACGCGCGTTAACACCGGGAGGCGTACTGCTGGCTTCGGACGCCAGGAGGCGCTCTCCGCCTCTCCTCGAGCCCCCGGGACACCCATCTCAGGCTGTGTAGAAGGCTCTACAGTGGGACGATAAAATCACTGGGTGTTATGCTTAACTGATGAATCACTGAACACTACATCAAAGACTAATTATGTAGGATACAGTGGCTAACTCAACATAATAAAAAAATAAAAAATAAAAAAATAAAATCCTTTTCATCTTAGAGGGTTTCAGCTCATTTAGGACCCTTTCAGCATCTCCATAAATTCACTCCCTTTCTGGGTTTCCACATGTGTTGCTTATAACTCTCCTCGAAGCACCTTTACCTCAGTGAGGGTCTGATTATACGCCATTCTAGCAATTCACTGATGAGCTTGCGTGGTTTCCCCAAACCGCAGGTGTCTTGAGGATGGCGACTGGGTGCTGTTCCTCATCACCCCGTGATCCTGGCGCCAGCACCCGGCCCGGCTCAGAGAACCAGCTCACGTGTGTGCGCTGAGCGAGGCTCAGGAAGAACGGTGTTCAGGAGCGTGTGTGTCCTGGCGCCGGGTGCCCAGAGCACGTGGGAGGGACGTCTGGGGCTCCCTTCCCGTCGCTCAGTTGTACGCTGGGCACTGAGCAAAGAGCCTGAGCATCTCAGTAGCTTGCTCTCACTTCCAGGTAGATACGGAGCCATGGGCAGCAGGGCTGTAGGCAATGCCCTGTAGAGAGGCTAAGAGGTCCCAGAGCAGCCGGCTCCGCTAGGGCGTTTCTGGAATTGGTGGTTAAACAAACGGGGCAGCCTTCTAGCTGAGTTTGAAATCTGGGGTTTGGATTTTAGTTGCAGCGTGGGGTGGATGGGGGAAGAAGTCCCTGTCCTGAGCTGGTTCACTGGACAAGGCAGTAAGCCCTCCATGAAGATCTCCAGAACCTGCCAGAAGGACATAGCCTTCTGGCCCAGATGTTGGTCAACACCAGCTTCACTCCCACAGTTTCCAGAAGTTCAATTACACTTTGGGCTTCCTGACCTTCGAACCAGCAGTGCCCTGGATGTCCTGGCCACGTGACCCGTCTGCAGAACGTTGTCCTCAAGCCACAGTCAGCAAAAACTAGAGACAGAGCAGGGTGGCTCCTACAGCAGAGACCCGTTCTGCCACGCTGGGTGGTCAGTGATGGTCCAGCTCCAGGAGGGTCACAGAGTGGGTCATCTCGCTATTTTTCTGGAACCTTCTGTGAATCTCCCCCAAAGCCAGTCCCCTCTCTCTCCCAGTGAGAGAAGCCTTCCTCCTTCCTCCCTGCACCTCCCAAGGCAGTCTGTGGACCCTGGTCTGGCCCTCAGTCGTGAGCCCCACCATCCCAGGCAGGTTCTGGCCACAACCAGAGGGCTTCGGGCCCATCTTTGGACAACTCAGGATTTGCTCTGAGATGACAGTGAAGCTTTTGAACCATCAGCCTTCGCTCTATCCTTGGAACTAAAGAAAACAAGTCTACATTTTCTGCCACTTGGCAGCCCTGCAAATAATAATAATGGTGTTAATTTGTCTTCACCAGCTTGGGCTGCCATCACAGAAGACCACAGGCTGGACGGCTTCAACAACAGTTATTCCTCACAGTTCTGGAGGCTGGACATCCGAGATCAAAGTGCCAGCAGATTTGATTCCTGGTGAAAGCTCTCTTCCTGGCACGCAGATGGTAGCCTTCTCACTGAGTCCTCGCATGGTGGTGAGAGTGAGCCCTGGGCTCTCTTCTTCATCTGATAAAGACACGAATCCCCCCATGACCTGATTTAACCCTAATCACCTCTCAAAGACCCCACCTCCAAATACTATGGCACTGGGGGTTGGGCTTCAACATAGGAATCTGACCCCTCACACGCATTCAGTCACTGACATTATTATTAAGCTTCCATTTCTTATTTTTTTTAATTTATTTCTTTTTTTTTTTTAAAGATTTTATTTATTTATTCATGAGAGACAGAGAGAGAGAGAGAGAGAGAGGCAGAGGGAGAAGCAGGCTCCCAAGGAGCAGAGAGCCCGATGCGGGACTTGATCCCAGGACCCTGGGATCATGACCTGAGCCGAAGGCAGACGCTTAACCATCTGAACCACCCAGGCGCCCTTAAATTTATTTATTCTTAAAATTCCAGCATAGTTAACATGCTATATGAGTTTCAGGTGTATAATACGTTGAGTCAACAATTCTGTACATTACTCTGCTCTTCATGATAAGTGTGCTCTTAATGCCCTTGGCCTATTTCACCCATCCCTCCACCCACCTCCCCTCTGGTGACCATCAGTGTGTTCTCTGGAGTTAAGAGTCTGATTTTTTTGGTCTTTTTTGTTTTCTTTCTTAAATTCCATATATGAATAAAATCATATGGCATTTGTCTTTCTCTGACTGGTTTACTTCTCTCATCATAATACCCTCTAGATCCATCCATGTCGTTGCAAATGAAAAGGTCTCATTCTTTTTTATGGCTGAGTAATATTCCGCACGCGCGCGCGCGTGTGTGTGTGTGTGTCACATCTTCTTTATCCATTCATCTATCAATGGACACTTGGGCTGCTTTCATAATTTGGCTATTGTAAATAATGCTGCAATAAACAGGGGTGAATATATCTTTTCAAATTAGTGTTTTCATTTTCTTTGGGTAACTGCCCAGTAGTGGAATTACTGGATCATATGGTAATTCTATTTTTAATTTTTTGAATTAATTTTGTCTCCCACAGTGGCTGTATCAGTTTGCATTCCCACCAACAGTGTGCAAGGGTTCCTTTTTCTCCACATTTTTACCAACACATTTTACCGTTGTTTCTTGTGTTTTTGAGTCTAGTCATTCTGGCAGGTGTGAGGTGATATCTCACTGTGGTTTTGATTTGCATTTCCCTGATGCTCAGTGATGCTGAGCATCTTTTCATGTATCTGTTGGCCATCTGGATGTCTTCTTTGGAGAAATGTCTGTTCATGTCTTTTGCCCTCTGAGTTTTCTTCTCTCTAGGCTACACATCTCCCTCCCCCTCATCTCTGCGTCACAGGACTTCACCTTCCTGCTCGCATGGTCTGACCATGCTCCCTCGGTTGTTTGCCCCGTCTCAGAGAAAAATGAACTGGTCAACTTCTTGCCAACAGACGAGAATGAGCTAATCGTGTTCCTCATTTCTGGAAATAGAGTTAGTTTTACTTTACTAAGAGCTTTCTGGAGGTATGAGGTCTTCAGGTCCACATTACGACTGTTGTGAGTCCTAATACTTTTGCTCTCATGGTCTCCTCCATTAATAAAAATTTAAACCACTGTGTTGGAACAAAGGTGAATTTAATCCAGGCTGTATTCATTATTATATATTCATATTTCCTTCTCATTTTAAAAGAGCTTAAAGTTAAAACTACTGTCGGCCTGAGGCACTGTCCCCACTGTGCCCAGAGACAAGGTGTCCCTGAGTGTCTTCACCCTTGATACTGAGCAGGAATTTAGTCACTGGGATGGGTGGCTAAGGGGCTGCTCTGGGGGAGGTGGCTGTTCTGGGATTTGATAACTGCTGAGGACAGAACCAAAGGGGAAGCTCTGGAGGTGAGCTTTTTAATGTCACCACTATGCTCCTGTAAGCTTGGGGTCCTCCATGAGTCCTCAGCTTTCATAAATGAACCAAGGGTTCTCCCCAAAATACTGGTCAGCCACTGGTAGGGCACACATTTATAGCCTGAGTCTCATTCTAAGACTTTCTTAGCTTCACTGGCCAGTGCCCCACAGGGGTGAAACGTGCGGGATGGTTAGGGGGCAAAGAGTACCTGCAGCGTTGGTCCCCAGCCCGGTGTCTAAGTGTTTGGCCACGCGGGGGCACTGAAGAGCCAGCCTGCTGCCCCCATTGCCCAGGCCTGATTCTGCCCTGGGGAATCTCTGTCTCCGGAGGTCAGTCTGGCCCCAGAGGCCTGGTGGGGGGTTGTCCAGCTGCCTGAGGCCTGGGCCAGAGCAGGGCCCTCTCCCTACCACCCCCAGTGACCTCCAGGACTCTGGAGACACTAAAGGCGACTCAGTTTCAGGAAAACATGGATAGGGAGGTGGAGTTGGACTGTCACCTCCCCTGCCACCGTTTGGCCCTGGGGAAGGGATGTCACCTCCCTGGGCCTGGGCTCCTTCTCTGAAACCCTCAGGGTGGCCTTTAGCAATCTCTAAGGCCACTTCTGCTCTCAAATTGTAATTCTGCAGGAAATACAGCAGGGCGGGAGCGTCTGCTTTACACATCACAGAGGGCCATTGAGCGAGTGTCCTGTGGCTACTTGGCCATTGTCTTGGAAGGGCGACTGTAGGCAAGTCACTGTCCCTCTGTCGTTCTCACTTGCCTTCTCTGGAAGAGAGAGGCCTTTCAGTGGGGTATCTTCCGACCCACACGACCTTGGCCTTCTCCCACCTTCCTCCCAGAGGGTGGCTGAGACAGGGCTGGTGGGGGCCTCTCCGAGAAACAGGGCTGGCTGGACGCAGGCTATCTGCACCTGGGAACTAGAACCTTCCACCTTCCTGCTGCTGAGGCTCGGGAGTACAGAAAATGGGAGAGCTGAGTCCGAGGTACAAATTCCAGGGTCCCATCCCACAACAAACTCATCTTCCAGCAAGAGCCCTCTCTTAGCTCTGCTCAGAGCCCGTGACAATGAGTAACACTGTTCCTTTTTAATTGAAGTGCCTGTGCAGTGTGGGGCATTCTCCTGTATTCAAACATCTTTGTGTCTCCAGCTCTCCAGCATGCCCATCTGCCGAGGTGCTGGAGTCGGCCCCGGGGGCGGGGGCTGTCGATTACGGATACGGAGGCCCAGGCCCTGTTGCTGAGGTTGACTTCATAGGGCTGGGGTGGGCCCAGAAATCGCCATTCTCTTCACCAGCCGGCCAGGTGGAATCATGCCACAGAAATGTTGAAAGAACAATTTTCATTAGTGAGTGCCATTTTTCCTCTATCCTTTCTTTTGTTTCTTTTTTGTTTTAAACCGTATCTCAGGGCCTTGGAATCCTGGCAAGGAGGATGTAAAAATAGACTTTTTCGGAGCCAGCCTTTCCCGCCGTCTCCTGTTTAGTCTGGGGTCCGCGCTCCGGGCCTGTCTGCTGGCGGGGGCACCTATCCCCGGCCCCCTCCAGCCCCATCGGATAGGGAGGCCTGCGCCCAGCCCCTCAACTACCCCAGGCACCGGAGGAAGCTCCACAACAAAGACGCCAAGTGCCAAGTACTCGCGGGAAGGGCTCCGCGCGTCTTCCCGACTGCGTCCCACTCACCTGACCCACCTCACGGAGCCCACACCGCGCCCCTCCAGCCCGCCGCCCCCCGCCCCTGCGGGCGCCCCTGCTCCCTGGACGCCGGGTTCCAAACCAGCCCTAACAACATCACGAAACAAAGAGGGAAAGGTAAAAAATGTACCTCGGCCTCAAAGCCCAGAACAGGGTTCACTCGCGCAGCCCCTGCAGCCGCTCAGTGCGCGCTGGGGCCCCGCCCGGGAGAGGGGGTTCGCGAGGCCAGCGCGCCATGGGAGGGACTGTCCCCGCTAGGCGGAGCCGGGGGTCGGCCGGGCTGCCTCCCCGGGAGCGGGAGCTGCTGCGCCCCGGCCCGGCCCCAGCCCTTCGGCCTCTTTCGGGAACGGAGCGCCACTTCTGTCTCCCACCTTTCCAGGAGACAGGGCGGCCCCGGCCCGCGCGCACCCGGGGCCCGCGCGGTCCCCGGGAAGCGGGGCAGCCAGGCTGCCGCGGCGGCTTCAGAGACCTGAGCGGTGGGACCCCGGCGCCGCAGGCCCCTTCCTCCAGCAGACCCGGGCGGGGGTGGTGGGGGGGGGGGAGGCGTGGCTGCCCCGGCAGGACCTTTGCCACGGAAGAGTGGCACTCACTCACCCATTCACGCATCCAGCATTAGGGCATTTCATGAGCACCTACTCTGCTCCAGGCTCTTTCCGAGATCGGCAGGTGCAGACGAGGGGCTGCAAAGCACGAGCTCTGCGCTCAGGCTCTGGTGGCAGCTTTGAGCTCCACCTCCCCGGGGTTGCAAGACCCTTAGCCAGCCAGATCATCATCAGCTGCGGCCAGCCTCGGGCTGTCAGGTGGCCTTGCTCCCAAGAAGAAATGCGAATGCCTGCCGCAACCTGGGGAGAAGAGCACCTGTGCGTGGTTTGATGGAGCCCGCCCTGAGTCCTCTAATTCTGCCCACCTGATTCCTCCAGGAACTCAGCCTCCAGGACAGGGACTTCCATAATTTTTGTCCCCCACCCCCACTTTGAACACTAGACACTGCGTAAGGCTCAGGCCAGCACCTCCCTCCTCTCTGCCTCTAAGATGAGAAGGGGGGCCAGCCTCTTAATAGAGCGTTGCCCCTTGGACAGTCCTGCAACTCTGCACACGAACCTCCCGAGGTTCCTGTCCTCATCAGGAACATGAGGGTAATTGTCACTCTTTCCTCCAAAATTCTCAAAATTATTCAATTTTCATTTTATTGTAGTCTTATACAAGGTATGGTTCAAGGGGTGTATTATGTCATGAAATCGTCAGACTGTCTTTATGGGGTAGATGTTACTATGATTCCTAGTTTGCTAATGAGGGAACAGAGGCCCAGAGAAATTAAGGAATGTGCACAAAGTCACACATCTATTAGAGGTACATTTGCTAGTCCAACTTGGACGTTGGACTGCAGAACTCACACTTTCCACCACCCCCCAGCCTTACAGAGATATTCTTGACCTCAGTCCCCCTGCTTTTAGAACACCTTGGATTCACCTTCAAAGCAGATGCTGAGTCCTGCCCCAGCCTCCTCCTCCCACCTTTAGGTGATGAGCTGGGGTCACCGTGCTGGTTCAGTTGCTGAAGGACTGCGTGGGACTGCCCCGCGGTGAGGCAAGGATCTTGGTCTGAAGCAAGGCACTCTCACAAGGCTCCTTCTTGCTTTAAGGTCTCAGAGTTATTGGGTTTCCACCGGGTCTTCTTCTTATGACTTATATCTGAAGGCCACTTTGTCCCCCATGAGTTGGCTGAATCTTCTGCCTCTAGTCCTGCCAGGCTCCCTCGATGCCCTGCTAAGAATCAGAATCTTTGGTCCTCAAGGCAAACCCCAGTCTCCTTAGCATGGTATTCAAGGTCCTGCCACCTACCCCGACTTACCTGTCCAGCCTGCCCTTTCCCGGCCACCTGTTGCCGGTCCTGCCTGGCAAAGCCAGCACTGGGAGTCTTCCCGGGCTGCCTCCCCAGCCAGCCCAGCTCTTTTACAGCTGGGCCTACCCCTCCACCAACTCGAGAGCTCACCCTCCCTCTGCCCCGGGACCCTCCCTCGGGCGGTGACTTCTGCTTGAGCATCTTCACGCTCACGTGGGAAATTGTGGAAAGCTCACAGCAACAACTATCTTGCAGGTGAGAGGACCCAAAGTAGAGACGCAAAGGGATTTTCCATCAATCTCCAAGAAAATTAACACGAGAAGCCAGACTGGAACCAAGTAGCATGGTGTCCTGGGTGGAGCTGTTTAGGGAGTCAGAAGGCCTCCCTCCCTGTGTCCACACCAGTACACTGAGAAGGAGCGCACAGGGGGCTGACCAAGGGTCCCCAAATTCCAAATGGTTGTGCTCCCAACGGGCAGGCATCTCCCACCGAGAAAACCTACCTTCTCCCTGCCTCCCCAGGATCCTATATCCAGATAGAGGGAGGGAATGCATAAAAATGAAATAACAAAATGAAACATGTCCCCCAAATCCCCAGACAGCCTTTATTAGAGTTATCTGAAGGATTAAGTCACTGGGGGAGACCACACAGTTTTAACCCTGGGCTCATGTGTTCAGATACACACCTGGTCCCGAGGGGAGAAACCCAAGCATGAGAAGAGCAGAGGGCAAGCAAATGGAAACTTGGCAGGAGCACGCAGGCTGCTATTCGTGCCGGCAGCCAGACAAGGAAAACTGAGAGGGTGTGAGCAGACATGGCTGGAAGGAGAAGCCTTTTCCAAGAAATTACAGAGGGATCTCCTTCCAAGGGGCTGCGGGCCTCTGCAGACATGATCTCATTGCCCCCTCCCCCCACAGCTGCCGGGGGTACCTGGGGGTCTCTGCCCAGCTCCCAAGTCCAAAGAAAACTCAAACCACCTACTTCCCTAAAGAAGCCTGGATCCGATGTTTGCTCACCAACAGCGCAGGGACCACAACGTTTCCCGACCGCGGATACAGCAGAAGTCTCCTCAAGCTTCATGAGTCTTTAAAAACACTGGAAATCTCTCAGGACAAAGAATGACTGGGAAAAAAGCGCAGTTATTTAAAGAAGAGAATTGTCTCATTCTGTGCCAAGGGGGTTGACTGTCTGGAGGAGAGAGAACAGGACCCAGCATATTAGAACCAATGGGACATATATAGATATACGGGAAGATTATGAGGGATTGGCTCTGCCATTATGGAAGCTGAGAAATCCCACCATCCGCCGTCTGCAAGCCAAAGGCCCAGGGGAGCCAGTTAGGTAGAGCTCCAGTTCAACCCCGAAGGCCAGAGAACTAGGAGAACCAACGTCTGAGGGCAGGACAAGGTGGGTATCTCAGCCTAGAGAGCACATTCTCCCTGCTTCTGCCTTCTGTTGTAATCGGGCCCCCCGGATTGGATGAGGCCCCCCACCCCCATATGGGGGAGGGCTTCTTCTATACTGAGAGTACCCATTCAAGCTACTCTCTTATAGAACCGCCCTCCCAGACACACCAAAAAATAACCTTTTCCCCAGCTCCCTGGGTGTCCCTTAGTCCAGGTGAGTCGATGGACAAAATCAACCATCACCAGCAGTGTGGAGGGAGAGGCCGGGTCCTGATGCTGTGGGTAGAGAGCGTTTTGGGGGTCCACTAAGCAACGTTTCGGGGCCTCTCCTCTGCCGTGAGCACTTTGCTGGAGTGCTTGGTGCTGGAGGATACCCAGGTGAGCCAGAGCCAGGCCTTCTGGGCGAGGGGAGCAGACCCGCGCTCGTGGTGAGTGCTAAAGGAGTGTCACAGAGTGTGTTCAGAAGAAGGGACGCTGGTGGCCATGGGCGCTCCAGCAGGGCTTGGTGGGGCCGTCTGTGGGGCCCGACTCTGCGCCAGCTCTGTGTAAGTGATCTCTGTACACCTTCTCGCTCTATCTCCATAACAACTGTGGCTGAGGGGTGGGGAGCTTGGAAGCACACCCCATTCACAGCCCTTAGCACAGTGCCAGGCTGTGTAGGAAAATGTTGGCGGTTGGGAGCGAACGGTCAAGAAAGAACTCATGAGATGCCTCCGGTGCAAAAAGGTGGTTTTATTAAAGCCCGGGGACGGGACCCGTGGGCAGAAAGAGCTGCACTGGGGTCATGAGGAGTGGCCCATTATATACTTTCAAGTTGGGAAGGGGTTGGGGAGAGCGTAAGCCTCTAAGGAATTTGGAAGCAAGGTTTGCCAGACCTTGAGGGGCTAGCTGTTGTTAGGAAAAGGTCATTTACTACCATCTAGTAAAACCTTAGTCATGAGAACTTTCAGATGGATATCGGCGGGTCATATGCTTGGAGGATGATTGCCAACGTATATCTTGGGGTTTAGAGATAAAGGAAGTTCCCAAAGGAGTTTTTACATGTTAAGGAAGACTCACAGGATCCTGGAGGTCAGGATAAAGTTAAGCTAAGAGTGCCTTTTGCTAACATCGAGGCAGCCCCTGAGTTCCTGGGGAAGGGCACTCTGCCTATCCCAAGGACTTGTCAGTGGGCTGTAGGTTGTAAGGAAATTAATCTTTTTTTCTTTTGTCTTTGTTCTCCACATCACCTGGCAGGCGGCAAGCGGTAGGGCAGGGATACCCACATTTGGGACAGTTGGGGGAAAGGGGTCTTTTCCAGTGTGGCAGCATCTCGTTTCCCTGGCTGCTGACCTAAAGAAACTCAAGGAGCCTTCTTAGTAGCTGGCCAGGGCATGCAGCTAAAACGCAGGTGGGTACACATTACAGAGGGAAAGACCTGCGGCTCTCAGCCCTCTTTTCCAACTCCCGGGGTTTATTTTGGCTCTGGGCAGCAGACCCTCCTGGGGACGGAAGAACCTTGTGGAACGCAGCAGGGAGGAGGCATTTGAAAACCACAGGGTTCGTGATGAGATAGTGCAAAACAAACCTGACCAAAATACTGAGTTTCGGGTGGGTGGGCTTCAGGACTATTCCATGACCACCAAGGGTAGTGTGCAGAACCGGCCACACCCAGATTCCTAGTTCCTGGCAGACGTCGATTTCCTGAGAATTATTCCACAAAGTGATTCCACAGCTTTAGCTAAATGGCCCTCATTAGACCCCCCCTCCCCCCATAACCACAAATAGCAGCTCTGAAGGTTGGTGAATTGGCACATGATAAACAAGGCTTCCTAAAGACCAGGAGAGATTTCCATTTGCCTCCCCAGCCCCACTCCGGTTCTCTGGGCTTGTGAGCCCAGCACAGACCTGACCTGCGTCCTTCCCCAGCATCCCTGGGGATGCCACCAAGCTCTCCTATTGGCTGGAGCTTCGTGTCCATCACCTCTAGCTACAAAGCCTCCCAGAGCCTGAGCTCACCTGGAGTTCTAAGGATGGAGAAAACCCATGGTCTTATTCTCCTGGACTGGTGCTTTCAACCTGTCCTTGGCAATGTGCCTCTTGTCTCCTTCTGCCTGCAGGGAGGTGACAGAGGTGGAGTAGAGAGCTGCAGGTATCAGGCTGAGTCTCAGGCAGGGCCCAGTCCTGAAGAAACACGTTCCCGAGCTTGGCTTACCAGGCCCCTTAATCGCTGTTCACGCGCTTGGGCTTTGGGCCCTTAGGACCTTAACTGGGTAAAAGGTCAACGGTCACCCTGTGTCGCTTCCAAGTTGCCCCCACTCCCCGCTCCCATCCAACAAAACAAAACACACAAGCAAACAAAAACCCTTCCAACTGCCCAGAGCTTGCCTGCTTAGGCAAATTCTGTCTTGGTGAACGGAGAAACCACCAGATTCAAGGGGATTGTGAATGCAGGCCTTCTCTCTGCTTCCTGATTATAAATGTCATCCCATGGCCTGGTTTGGCTTGTGGACTTTAATAAGGATCAGACAAAAATGCCAGGACTAAGTTAGTCTGTGTTCAGACACTTCTCCAGGTGTCCCTTCATTCCTTCTACGTTTCCATGGGAAGGCGGCAGATCTTTCCGGGCTAAACCTGGTTCAGTGTCACCATCTTTGGGAGGACCAACCACACAGAGGCCATCTGAGGCTTTGGGTTCTATGCTTCCGAGAGTCGCTTCTGGGTGACCAGTAGTGTGAGGTCAGGAAAAGGAGCCACAAACCTAATTTTAAGACAGCACAGCTGTTTGGGGATGCCGACACCCCATACCGAGCATGGCCTTCAGGTTTCCGGGTAAGACCCAAAGCACAGAAGACTTTCCTCTTGGAACTGTTCACTTGCAAGAAGTGGTCAAGGATTCAGCTTTCCTTTTCCCCTTGCCCAACACCCAATGCACATGACACAGTTCTTACTCCTGGCTGGCCTCAGTTTGTCCCCTTGGGGCAGGGATGCTGCATTAGCCATCTTTGTATCCTCGGGGCTTAGCACACAATGTCGCACAGAGAAGTTTCCAGATATGTTGAGTGAGTGATGAGGAGGGACACAGAAGTTACCCGCCAGAGAACTGGGGCTAGAAGAATGAGGATGGGGAAGGTGAAGAGCCCATTTTGCTCTCAGACTTCTCATGCTACCTGGCATTCTTACTGAATCACTTTCTGCCGTCTTTCCTGGATATTTCTTAAGATGCTAAAGAGGGGATTACCCAGAGAGGCAGTAGCTTTCTCTTCTCAGCGGCCAAGGGTCAGACAGATGGCTGAGGGCGGTGGTGGGGGTGCCAGCCTGTTGTGAGCTTCACACTGGATCCTCGTTCACTCTTGGGACCCAGGCTCCGGACCGCTCCCGCCAGGCCTGTGCGTTCTCGAGGGCTGCTGTGGGGGGCGGGGGCGGCCGGCAGGCAGTGGGCGGTGAGTCATTCATTCCTCATGCTACAGGTGTCGCCTTCCCAGGAAATTGTATCAGACATGTACGCAGAGATACACACACTGTGCATACACCCACGCACAGACCGGGTCCACCAGCAAGAGAGCGGATACCCCATGCCAGGCCCGTCCACGGCCCCTAGAGCTCCTTGGTCCAGCAAAGCTGGGGGTGTCTGGGGGACAAGACACGTGGCGAGGTTTGCTGCGATGCTTCTTCTCTTTGCGATGCTGAAGTGACCGGGATGAAGACTCTGGCCCCTTGGGGGGCTCCCGCACAGGTGAGCACCCGTGAAGAACGTGCAAGTCTGCCAACATTTCCATTCGGGGCCTGCCGTGGAGACTGAAAACAGCCTGACTGCTCAGAGGCTCGAGCAGACTTGCTCTTTTATGCTCATTTCTGATAGCACGTAAGCATTTCAGCGTGAACCTAGAGTCCTCGTTCAGATCATTGATCTCCCCTCTGCCGTTAGACCCCTGGTTCTGCACCGGCCAGGGTCATGGGCACGGGGGTCTGTGCGGAGAGGTGAGGAGACAGAACGCAGGCTCTCCATGCAAAGTAGGGGTGCATCCTGCTGTCATGAGGCTGTCCAGCATGGTAAGTGCCATGGGCCCAAGACTCACTGTCATCCAGACAGTCACCAGAGGGACAGATTACGGCCAGGCCCCGCTGCCTCCTGGGACAGCAGAGGAGGAGGTCTGGGCACAGGAAAATTTGGACTGGGTTTCTTCTCCTGGGCCTTGGTTTTATCCTCTTTAGACGTGCCAGCCTTGCTACAGTCCCTTCTCTGACCTGTCCACAGGTAAATCACCAAGTTCAGCAGCTGCCCGGAAGAGAAACGAGACCTAGGCGTGACTCAGTGTCCCAGTCCGGTGGCCGCATCCCTGCGAAATATCAACCCCATGAGAACCTTCTAGCACTCTCTTGCCTTCCTCCTCAGCTGTGTATTCCTGAGCGGCCGCCCGAGGCCTGGCCCTTGCCTGACTGTTGCTGACCACGTGCCAGGCACCGGCCAGGACTGCCCATGGCCCCCCAACTCTGAGGACCCCGAGAGACTTGTGATGGCCGTAACGGTTGAACTTGTGTTTGCAAGTGCTTGGTAAGTGTGTGAATTGTGTGTTGACGGTGGGGAGGCGAGCAGCACACTCCTTGGAAGGGGGCCCCTTCCTCAGCCCTGCACCCAGCCCCTGAGGCGGAAGACCCTGGGCTTGAAGACTCACGGTAGTTTTCCACTGGACCCCAATCTCCCCTCTGGGCTCTCATGCTCCACTAAGAGAAGGACTTGGGGATTCTAGGTCCTAGGTGTGTCCGGGCTCGGCAACCTTGGAGGTAGTGGGCCGAATCATTTACTGTCCAAGTCAGGACCTTTCCAGAGTGATGATGCCGGGGATGGAGGGACCCCAGACCTTTGTGCAGAGACAGGAGATCTGCACTGATCTTTCTGGGCCTCAGCTTCCCCTGTGGTCAGATGGCGTTATTCTGACGTGACATGTTTTTGCCTCTAGTTACTCAAAACATGGCAGCTACTTTACAGTAAGTCTCTCTCATTGCGGGGGAGGGGGCTCGTGTGCTTTCCGTCTTCTAGAAGAGCTCCTAGAAAGGAGGACCTTCTAGCTGAGCTTACCTTTTTAGGAGCCAAGCCGCGTGGCCAGGATGTCAGCATGGATGCTAGTTGCCCCTGAGACCCCTCGGGGTTTTAGTGGTGAAATATAAGGAGCTACTTCCCCACCTCCATCTTCACTTCTGTCAGCAGAAGAGTGATTTCTCACGCTCTCAGCCCCATAAATCTCCCGTGTAACCACTGGAGCTCCCACACCGCCCTGCCAAACCAAACAACGCTCAACTAAAACAAATTAGACAAAACTGTAAATGGTCTAAGACCGAGAGAGACCCTTCTTGGTTCCACCCTCACGGGCATCGGGGTTCATTTAACCAAATCCCTAAACCCATCTTCCCGGTGTTCACTGCCCCCCGATTTTGCCCTTTGTGAAAGGCGTCACCATGCACTTTGAGGCTCGGAGTCACTGCTGGCCCCTCAGTCCCTCTGACTCCATCAGGCCACTCCTCCTTGGGAGTGTCTCTCACCCTCCCTCCTTCCTCCCTCTTCCTTCGGCCCCATCCCTGCCAGCTGCCGCTGGTCTGCGGGACACTGCCAGGCCGTCCCCCCAGAATACCTCATTCATCATGCTGTCCCTTCTGCTCAGGAATCTACGGTATCCGGGTGTGGGACCAGTCGGGGTGTTGCATGGGACTCTGGGAAGCTCCAGGCTACATGGAAAGCGGGACTCGGTTAAGCATCCTGCTCTTGATCTCAGGGTGCTGAGTTCAAGCCCTGCGTTGGGGGGCACAGACCCGGGTATGCACTCCTGGCCAAGACCCTCCCTGCCTGTCTCAGAATGAGGCTCAGATCCTTGTCCTCAAGGACGTCCATCCATGAGATGCTTCAGGTGAGGTGTCAACTGTCTGGCGGGAAGGGAGGGATGAGGGCTCGTCTTGGAGCCTACTTCTATAGCAAGCACAGTGGGTTTACTTCTTTATGATAACAGGTGCCTACGAATAGGAAAGGTTTCTAAAGATGGTTTTAGCAGAGTGCTTCAGGGGTCAATACCAGAAAATGCACATCCAAGTGGTATGGGGCACTGGTCGGCCACACAACAGAAGAACCCAGACGTGGAGTGAGCTTTTCTCTGCAAGTTCTCAGTCTCGTCAGGTCGGCAAGTGGATTTATCTGTTATTCTCTGAGCCCCTGTCTCTTCCAGGGCAGTTTGTCCTCAGGCTGGTTTCCCCCATGGTGGTGGCAGGTGCTTCCTTGTCCACCTCTCAGAGAAGGGAGAGGGGGCCTCTTCTCCCTAAGGGGGGACAAAGCCCCGCGGTCCACTCTGAACACTCGGCTTGAGTTTTTGAGTCCATCCCTGAACCATCTGTGACGAGAGAGATCACCTGGAGCTTGGTCAGTCCTATGCAAACGGTGGACGTGGGCAGATGGTCCAGTGTCCACGATGGTGTAAGACTGAGAAAACTGAAGATGAACAAGGTCAAGGGATGGCTTGCATGAGGGCAGTGGATGGGGATTATGTGTGAGTGTGGGGATGCTAAAGCCCCCGCTCCTGCCTGGCCCCCAAATGCTGGGCTTCTGGGCATGACAGCACTGATTCTAGCCAGAGGGGTGGCATTTGAGAAATAGCAGGCAGGGGGCCTTCTCTGAAAGAACGAATTACTCTTTGAAAAGGGAGGATGGTGGTTCTGGAAGGATCTCCTCTTGGAGTTTGGCTTGAGTACAAGCAAAGTTCCCTAGAGCACATCAGGTCTATGGGGAAAAAAGGAGAGGGATCCAGGATGTGGGGCCTCTTGTGCACCCCTGTCCTGGGACAGTCTGCCTAGGGATGCCCGCCCTGCAGGATTGGAATCATGTACCCCCACCCTGCATGCACCTTGCCCTCTTTCTTGGCACTATGGCAGTTTAAAATTAGTCTTTTGCATAACACTTGAGACCTGGTTCAATGTGGCCGCAGAATTGGTGAAAACCTCCTGCATGTCTTGGTTTCCCCAGGCAAGAAGCAGAGATGAGTCCGCAGGAAGCCAGGAGGGAGAGGCTTCTCGTTATCAGCCCTCACCTCGAGGACCAAACTGATAACATGATTTCCTCAGAACCGGGCATCAGGGCTTTCTGTTTCTTCTCTGGCAGAAAGTCCGGAAAGGCCCCTGCCCAGCCAGTTCATGCTGACATGTGACCTCTCCATTCTTTGCTTCCTGTAGGCAGGAAACCGCAAGCAGCATGTTGCTTTACTCCACATCCAGACGCACACCATTTCCTCTGCTGGAAAACACATTAACCCGCGTAGTGAGGGAGAGGTGCCTGGGCTCTGAGGGATGCCGTGTTCTGTGTGGCCCGCTGGTGGCTGCTTTAAGGGGCTCCAGCACACCCTCAAAGCCACTGCCCTGGGGGTCACACAGTGACCCCTGGGAGGCGCTGGGTTTGGTGGACCTCAAGTCTCAGAGCAGTTGGACCCCTGGTGGGACCTGGCTGAGCCTGGGGCTGGGGGCCCCGTGGGGACTGGCTCTTGGACACCAGAGGACACTGTTGCTGAGGGTGGCCGAAAGCCGAAACAGGATAACCCAGGAAGAATTGAATCAGACACTGGCGACCCAGGAGGGACCCTCAAGGTCATCGGCTTCCCTCCTTTGAGATAATAAAGGATTCTGAGGCCTGGGGAGGGGGACGGGATTTACCCCCAAAATTAAGCACTAGGAAGTGATGGATTTAGAATTTGAACCTGGGCCTATTGCCTCCTGATCGCCATTCCTGGGCTTGCTGTTACAAATACACCATATACACGGAAACGTGTAACGCTTAAAGGACTTTATTGCTCGAATATTGGGCGCTCCTGACTCTTTGGGGACCTAAAGACAGAAGTAAAAGCGGCCTGGGGTGTCTCACGTTGTCGCTGTTCCCAGCCTTCGCCTCACAGCAGGATGGATGCTCACCTGACGCAGATGCCCCGCCTTCAGGGAGCCCACTGGCTTGGGAGTGGCTCCCCAGTCTGCGTCTCGGGGGGAGTCTTGCCTTAAGATGCTTTAAGAAAGCGTGACAGATGTGAGAGAAGGAGCCTAATGAAGATTTTAACGTGAGTCGGTGAGGTATTTCTGGAGGCATCCTGGAGTCCTCAGCACTTACCTTGGCGACATTGTGGGCACAGAAAGGGGACGGCAAAGAGCAAGAGGATCTTTCTAGGGTCTCCCTGACAAGATCCACTCTCGTTCATTGGCACGATTTTTGCTTTTGAGAGCAAGAGCTTTATTTTTCCATTTTCCTTGCTCCCTATGCCTTATGTAACTCTGTGGGCTTGTTTTAAAGCCAGATGATATGCACGGCTGATTCTTGTTCTGGGAATTAACGTGGTATGTTCACCCGAGTTCGGGGCATCAAGCTGCCTGAGGAATGTTGCTGGGACTCCACATGGATTCTGGCCTCAGTTGACACCTCACCTGAAGCATCTCATGGATGGACGTCCTTGAGGACGCATCTCATGGATCTCATGGATGGACGTCCTTGAGGACAAGGATCTGAGCCTCATTCTGAGACAGGCAGGGAGGGTCTTGGCCAGGAGTGCATACCCGGGACTGTGCCCCCCAACGCAGGGCTTGAACTCAGCACCCTGAGATCAAGAGCAGGATGCTTAACCGACTAGGACCATCCCTGGCGCCCCCAAAAGGGAGATTTTTACCTTTCACCCTACTTGACACATGGAGAAATAAGGAACGGAAAACGAGGTCGGGTGGGTCAGAAGACTCCGCTTCCCTGTGGAGATGTGAGTGCAGACCACGCGGACAGGTGACAGGCAAGGGCCAGTCCGGCTGTGACTTGCTACCAGCGTACCTGGGCGCACGTCCTCCTGGCGCCATGCCGGGCCCCCGTCCTGCTGGAAACACCTCCGCACACGCAGATGCTCCAAGGACTGCCTTCGGGCTTCAGCAATCCCACAGACAGTTGGAACCCGTGTATCAGGTCCTCGTCATGGGGAAGGACCTGCAAGTGTTTTCACTTGTCCAACCCCCAGCAGCGTCCTACCATTCCCCTATCCCCCCTTCCCCTCTGCTGACAAGAGCAGGAGCAGAGAAGTTCTCACGAGGAGAACACTCTCGGTAATGAAAATGACAATTCACGACCCAGTTTGAGGCTCTGTCCCTCTCTTTTACACCTCCTTCGAGACTATAGTTATTTGTATTACTTTGCTAGGCGCTGTAACAAAATCCCACACACTGAGCGGGCTCAAACGACAGATATGATTGCCTCACAGTCCCGGGGCTGGGAGTCCGAGATCCAGGTGTGGGCGGGCGGGCTCCCCCCGAGGCTGTGGGGGAGAATCTGTTCACGCCCCTCCCCTGCTTCCGGTGGCTCAGTGGCCGTCTCTGGCTTTCCGTGGCTTGTAGAGGTATCACCCCGATCTCTGCCTTCGTCATCACACGGTGTTCTCCCTGTGTGTGCATCTCTGTCCAAACTCCCCCTTTTTATAAGGATATTGGCTCGTTGGGTTGGGACCACCCGACTCCAGAGTGACCTCATCTTAACGGATTACACCTGCAAAGACACTATTTTTAAGGGAGGTCACATTCTGAGGTACTGGCAGGTGGGACTTCAACACACAAATTTTGGAGAGACACGGTTCAACCAGGACAGTGCCCTGGCATTCCAGGATGGGGAAGAGAGGGAGGAAAGGAGCAGGAAATGGTTCTAGTGGAAGCCGGACAAAGCTAGAGGCCATGTTGGGAGTCAGGGGAGCAGGGATGGTTGGGAGGAGGGAGGGGAGAGACCCGGAGGGAAGCTGCAGGGAGCTTCCGGGGGGCCTGGCCTTGGGCTACCTCCTGCCTGTTGTGTGTTGTGGACCACACACTATGCCCAACTCCCCTGCCCTGAATTCACATGCTGGAACCCTGCTGCCGCCCGCCATGTGACGGTAGGTGGAGGTGTGGCCTCCCGAGGGGGATTCACGCCCTTGAAAGGGTCCTGAGAACGCCGGCCTCCTCTGTGCTCTCAGCCACGTGAGGACACACATGCAGGTGGCAGTGACAACCGGGAGGAGGGCCCCACGCGCAGGCGCCTAACCCGGGACCTCCAGCACCCCCGAGCTGTGAGACATTTGTGTCTGCTCTTCCAGCCTCTGTGCGTGGGTCTGTTACTACAGCGGACCGGTGAAGACCGTGCTCACCTGGCGGTTCGCTTCACAATAGTCATTCCTGAAAATCACGAACGTTCATGTTGCATGCACTGTTTCAACGTGTGTTATACTGCACATTTTTTTTTTAAAGATTTTATTTATTTATTTGAGAGACAGAGAGAGCACGAGCAGGGAGAGGGGCAGAGGCAGAGGGAGAAGCAGGCTTCCCGTGGAGCAGGGAGCCTGATGCGGGGCTCGATCCCAGGACCCCGGGATCATGACCTGAGCCGAAGGCAGACGCTTAACCAACTGAGCCACCCCGGTGCCCCTACTTCCCAATTTTTTAAAAGTGAAAAGGAAGAGGGGGGACGTAGACGTTTTGCTTATTTGAGTGAGGTTGCCGTTGGTGGTAGGAGAGCCTGATCTCAGTCTGGGTCTGTGGGTGCAGGTCCTGTGTGGAATGTGGGTCTGTTGTATGTGTGCCCATGTGTGTGTATGTGGGGGTGTGTGTGGCGGCCCTAGGCTCCTTTTGTGGCTGGAGGGTCTCTGAGAGAGGGGCTACTATGTTCCTCAGCGCCCCCTCCTCAGACACCTCCTCATCTCCTTCCTGAGTGGGGGTGTTTGCTGCTTCAGCCTCTCCTTTCCCGCTCTGCTCCTCTGGGGGACCATGGGGCCTGAGGCCCTTTCTGACACTCCAGAGCCTTGTAGAACAGGGACGGATGTCCGCCTCTTCCCTTTCTGGGCCACATAAAGCCCCTGCTGATAGAAGCCTCTGCAGCGACCTTCCCCTTCATGCGTGCCCAGACATCGGGGACCCCATCTTTTCAAGCTCAGCTTCTGCTCAGCAGGTGCCCAGCTGAGGAAGGAGAGGCCGGTGTCCCTGCGTGGACGAAGCTGACATCTGAAGGAATGTCCCTTGGCTTCAGAGAGAAGGAATCATCCCCAAGGGGCTAGAGAAGAAATGCACGGGGCCACACCCCAACTTCCTCTCCTCTTCCCCGTCTTCCACCTGAGGTGGGCATTCCACCGTCTTTGCCCTCTGGGGTGGTCCCTCTGCTAGGCCCTTTAGCCCCCTTAGAGCACGAGGACTCAAATTTATTTTGTTTCCAGCAGCAGGTCCTCGTTGCCCACTGTGGCCCTTGGCTGGAGTCTGCTGTCGTGCAGGTGGCTTGTGAGTCGGCAGTGGGCAAAGGGCTGGGGCGTCCAGGTGGACAGATACCCAGTCCCTGCCCTCAAGGGGCCGCTGTCCAGTGGGGGACAGACTGGAAGGAAGCCATGAGCGAGACACCAGGCAGGCTTTGTGAACCCTGAGAGATGATCAGCACGGGTTCTACCTCTCGGAGCCTCAGTGTCTTCATCCGCAAAATGAGAATGAGTTTTTTAGTGATTAAATGAGACAGAGCATGTAAAAGGCCCGTTAGATCATAAGCACTTAATAAATATTGGTTATTTTATATCACATCAAATATACACAAATATAGGTATATCACCTAACATACTATAATGCATTATCATATCATTATTTGTATTATTTTGAATTCTTCTTATGACTGGGACAGATACCTAAAATGTGAGGTGTTAGGACAGAGAACCGTGCAAAGCACAGTGGGTGCATGAGGAAGGACCTCCCCTTGTCCTCATGCGAGGCCCCGTTGAGGAGGGGCCGTGTGGGATGGCCCAGCAGGAATTAGCCAACAAACAAACAGACCACGGGCCTTCCCTGCAAGGGGCGCACCAAAAGAGTGGAGGCCTGACTTCTCTGGGGCTAGCTACCTACTGAGGGTTAAATCCAGAAGTATAGGAAAGGAAGTAGAAGAGGTGGCCATGGACCAAACCAGGGGAGTCTAAAGATTTAGAATTGTGGCGGCCCTAGGCTCCTTTTGTGGCTGGAGGGTCTCTGAGAGAGGGGCTACTATGGTGGTGATGGGAGATCACAGCAGGGTGTACATAGACAAATGACATAGATTCACATTTTTATTTTTATTTTTTTAAATTATTTGAGAGAGAGCACAAGCAGGCGGAGAGGCAGAGGGAGAAGCAGGTTCCCTGCTGAGCAAGGAGCCCAGATGCGGGGCTGCATCCCAGGAACCTGAGATCATGACCTGAGCCGAAGGCAGATGCTTAACTGACAAGCCACCCAGGTGCCCCTAGATTCACATTTTTTTTTTTTTTAAATCATTCTGATAGGGCAGTGGAGTTTGGCTTGGAAGAGGCAGATCTGGGAGCAGATGGAGAAACTCCTCTACTTCTGCACACTGAGGGGGATCCGACTGCTTAAAGGTGGGCCGGGCCGGGTAACTGGTTCTGGTAATGAAACGAGAGCAGAAGCTCTGGGTGTGTGAGTCATGTTCTCCAGAGAAACAGAACCAGGGCGATGTATACATACATGGAACAAAATATATTTTAAGGAATTGGCTCTGAGGTTATGCAGTCCAGCAAGTCCGAAATCTGCAGGGTGGGCTAGCAGATTGGAGACCCAGGGAAAAGATGATGTTGCAGTTCTAGTCCAAAGACCTTCTGCCCTAGAATTCCCTCCCACTCAGGGGAAGGTCATTTTTCTGTTCTATTCAGGCCTTCAACTGATTGAATGAGGTCCATCCACATTAGGAATGGCATTCTGCTTTCCACAAGGTCCATTGATTTGAATGTTGATCTCATCCAAAAACACCCTTGTGGAAGCATCTAGAAGAACGTTTGACCAAATATCTGGGCACAATGGCACGGCCAAGTTTGCACATACAACTAACCATCACAATGTGTTACCTCCACACAAAGCACTTAATTGTTAGTGCTCAACTCCCCAACCCTTGGCCAAGATGAACCTCCAAGTCTTGACTGAGATGTCAGCACCATAATATGGAGGAATCTCAGTGCATCTGGGGCCCTCAGTGAGTAGAGTCCTCCCTCAAGCCCTAATTGGATTTGTATCTGGAATAAATTGAGGGCTAAAATCAACCAAGGACAAGGGAACAGGAGGAGTCTACCATGATTCCTGGGGGGTACTTGGGGAAATGCATGGGAGTTGCCACCATTTTCAGAATCTGGGGGCTCAGGGAGGCATGTGTTTGGGCAGAAGATGAGAACTCATGTGGGCTGTGACAAGTATGAGGAAGTCATGGGCCTCTGGGGGGGACGGCCAGGGGGCAACCACAGGGGCATTTCCCCCCTTCCGTTCACTGGTGCCTTTGCTTTTGAATTCTAGGTATCAACAATATAAACAGAATTCTTGAGCAAGTTTGGGTCCTCAAAAAGTGCTCTGTGCAAAATAAAACCCAATAAAGGGAGAAAATCACCGCATGTCATCACAGGAAGGGTTTTCAAATGTCAGTGTGTAAGCCCTCTTTCAAAATGTCTCCCTCTAAGGTCCTATATCCTGAAGTTATATCTGTATTAACATTGTTCTTTTTCACTCCCCTCAAATAGCTACCATATAACGCCTAGCACAGAAACTGTAGGTATAATGTGTAGGTAATGTTTTTAAATTGACCAGCAGAAGCCATGTTAACAAGTGGTAGGATGTCTCTTCTACATCAGACTCACTTGAGCTGAAAACCAGGAGAAGGCGCACGTAACACACACTCAGCTTCTCTGTGTGGATCGCTGGGGGACTGGGCTGGCTGGAATATGGTGCTGAAGGGCTCATAAACAAACATCATGGCTTGGATACTCATTTTGGCCTGTTGGTTTAATTTTGCTCATTAACCACAGACTGTACCAAAACCTCTCAGACGTTTTTGCACATGTGTGTCTCCGTCCTTTTGGGCTGCTCTAACAGAATACCGTAGACTTACTAACAACAGACCTGTATCTCTCCCAGTTTGGGGGGCGCTGAAGTCCTGGATCAGAGTGCTGGCATGGGGGGCGGGGGGAGGCCTCCTCTGAGCCGTAGGCTGCCACCTTCTCACGGCTGAGAGCAGAGAGAGGAAGCCAGCTCTCTCGTGATGCTCAGAAGGGCACTCATCCCATTTGTGAGGCTTCATCCTCATGACCTTACCTGCTACTATCACCTCCCAGAGGCCTCACCTTCCAATACCCTTACATCGGGGCCAGGGTTTCAACATATGTATTCTGGGTGGGGGGGGGGGGGGACACAAGCATGCAGTACTTAACAAATGCGTCTCCTCGGTCTAAGAAGAACGAGATGGGAGTAGGATACCCTTCAAGCCAAACTGTCTCCATGTTTAGTTAATGTTAGCAGGGGCCATTCGTGTAGCTTTGGCCCATCAAAGAATCAGGACACAAGCAGAGATTTGCTCAAGGCCGGATCAGAGTCGAGGGTTTGGCCTCTGTCTTTTCCACCAAGCTTCAGTGTTTTTTGGGAATTCAAACTCATCATCATTATAATCTATTGCAAATGTTAGCCTGCCAGATCCCCGCATTCCAAGCTTGTGGGAATGGGGATGACGCTGTTGCCGGGGCCTTCCAGGTTAGCGGCCATTCAGGATTGAGTCGTTCATGACAGCTGCTCTGCAGAAGGGTGCTCAGCAAGACACAGAGTGTTTTCTCTCTTTCGGAATGCTTGAAGACTTTATGTCTTAGTTCCAGTGCTAGGAGCACCCGGAGGGGGAATGGACGTCCTACGAGCACCTCATGTGTCAACCCCGAGATGTCTGACCTGTGGATAAGGTAGTAATAGTATAGGAGGAGTAGAGTACTGATGTATGAACCCCTTTCTTTCAGGGGCAAGGGCTGGTTTGGGAGCTTGTTTGCTTAAGTTTGAATTGGCTGAGTGCAGAGAAGTGAAGATCAAGCCCAGTGAGATCCTTTGGGGAAAACGGAGACCAGGAAGCCAAAGCAAAGGTCAAATCCACAGAGTGCTAGCTGTCCAGCTGAAGTTAGGGAGACATGCCCAGGTGTTCCATGCTGGGCGAAGATGAATGGGGTCTGGAGCGAGTGCAGATTAGGAGAAGAGGAGGGTTTCAGATGGTCCCAGGACAGTTCTGAGGATCCCAGGCCCAACTTCCTGGGTGGGGGGGTGCAAGGTCTGGCTGGGGCGAGGACTCTGGGGTCCTCTTCCTGGCAGCCGAGGACCTGGCCCAGGAGGAGCTTCAGCTGCATGGGGCAGGGTTCTGTTCTGCTAGACTTTCTGAAGAGCATGGGGAGCTTTGCCCATACCAGCTCGCTCACCCCACACATACGCAGCCTGGTAGCCCAGCAATTACACGTGAACGAGCTGAATTACTGAGTCTCCCAGCCAAGGGAGAGAAGGAGTGCAGCGCTGACACAGCCTGCTTCTTATGGGGGGAGAAAACAGGGGCATGAGAACAATATTTGTGGGCTTCATCTTGCCCAGACAGCACGTGCAGCAAAGAGAACCATTTCCAGTGGCCCCAGGGCTCTTGTGAGAAGGGTCTTAACGCCAGACCCCTTGCTCTCCCCAAACTCCTTTCATGGTGCCTCAAGTCTCTCCAGACTTTAGTGGGTCCTTTCTTTCCAGCTTTCTCTCTCTCTCTTTATTTTTTCTGGTTCTTTTGAGATTTGGGAGTTCATAGCATTCCTCTGTGGCTCACACACCACCTTGGGTATTTATCATTTGGGTCTACCAATGCCAAGGGGCTAGGAAAGCCTAGCCCAGGTTGTTTTTCTGCATGCTGTCACAATTGCTGGAGAGGAAGAACAGGTTCCTCCCCACTCCTTCCATGTTCCCTGAACTCTCAGTGTCCCTCCACCCCCCACCTTCCCTCTTTCCTTAGGCTACAAGATGATAAGACTTTTCAAAAATGGAAAGAGAAAAACTAAAATTAGGCTTATGTGACCAACGATTCTGCTCTGAGCAATGGAAAAATAAACCATACCCACATTTCTGTTTTTCCCAGGATCTGAAGAACAACCTTGGCTATTTGGGTAGTTGGCTATTCCTGGGTACATTTCAGAAATAACTCATGTTTATTTATTATTGGGTATTTATAACAGTGTTTCAGAGCAGGTTTCCAATAGCCCCACAGCTCCAGCACTGGCTGGGGTGGGGTGTGGGTAGGGAGGGATGCCAACCCTGCTAGGAACCATGATCCACCTCTCGGCAGCATTTTTGCCTGCTGAGGCCACAACCTGGGGCAGGGAGGGGAGGGGGCTGCCTGAGCTTTGTTTCTCCTCTGGGGCTTTCCTGGAAGGATGTCAGAGCCTAAATCGGATTACCTCGAACCTTTCATGGAGTACGGACATACACACACACACATACATGCACCCGCGCTCTGGGCTCCGGCAGAGATTAGAGGTGATGTTTCTGGAGGAACAAAAGGAAGGTGGATTCCTGAACAGTCATCCACAGACCTGAGCCGCCAGGAATGCTGATGGGTCCCGGGCACTGACATCATCGTCCCCTCCTGGCTCCGGGAGGAACCCTCTGACCCCCAGGTCTTAGGGCAATTATTTTTAGCCAGAAAACCCATCCTGTGGCATTTGCATGGTGCACTCAAGGGAGCCAGAATTTCAGAGAGGGCCTTTTTGAATTTATGGAGCTTCCATCTCTACCTCTGCCTGTGATATTAGAGATTGTTAAGGATGGAACCTTGGAGTCCATTAGTCCAGTATCTTCATTTTGTAGATGAGCCTGGAGAGGCTGAATGTCTTGTTCAAGGTCAAACAGACAGTTGCAAATCTGCCCTCTTTTCTCTTCCACCCTCTGCCTCCTCCTGCTCTTTGTCACAGCAGTTCCCAAACAATTTGTTCTTCGGACCCCATGCACTCTCAAAAATTATTGAGGATCCCTAAGAGCTTGTTTACATGTGTCATGTCTATTGATATATCTATCCCCTGTTAAAAATGACAGCTGAGAAGTTTTAAAAATATGACGTATTCATTACTTAAAAATACATTTTAAACAAAGCCATTGCAGGTTAACATAAAATATTTTATGACTAATAGCTATGTTTTCCAAAACAAAAGAATTTAGCAAAAAGAGTGGCATTATTCTACATTTTGCAAAAGGTTTTAATGTGTGGCTTAAGAGAACAGTGGGATTATTGTATCTGCTTCTACATTCGATCGGTTGCGACATCACCTGTCACGCTGCCTCTGGAAAACCCTGCTGTGAGAGAATGAGATCGAAAAGAACAACTTCATGTCTTTGGATTATTATGAAAATGTCTTGGACACCCACAGGGGTCCCTGTACCACACTTTGAGAACCAGCAATCTATACCGTATCTGTATTTGCCTCATCTATAACACTCTGTTTTACTGTGGCTCATTCAGTCATTCAAAGAATATTCAGTGAACTAGCAGGTGTTAAGCTGGGAATTTAAAGACAAATGCATCATATGTGATCTCAGTCCAAACAGTCACTAAAGAAACAGAACCAACTTTATTTTTCTTAACAATGTATTATCCGATTTTATTCCCACCTTCTGCCAGGCTGCTGGGAAACTTAACCTCAACCCTTCCTGGGCTTTGCCCATCCAAAGATTGTGGCGTATTCTTGGGGTCTTGTTTAGTGCAAAAGCCTTGGGGGGCAGTGCTATAGCCCTTGATGCCCAGTCTCTGTAGGAGCAGTTGAGACACTCACCATCCAGTCCAGTGGCCATTTCAGCCCAGTGCTTCCCTGTCAGGCTTGAGGTGGAGGGAGTCTTGCCTGCTGCCATTTTCCTCTCCCCCTCAGAAGAGCCAGGAAAGTGGGCGCAGATTCCCCCGTCTCCTCCTGCCCTAGAAACCATGGATCCTCTCCCTCATTCCTACTCTCTCCCCGTTGCTTCCTTCCTTACAGGCCAGATCAGTCTTTTGTCAAGGGGAAATCCTCCCTGCACGTTTTTCCAGACGTTCTCCAATTCTCCCAACAAAAGCCAGAACAATGTGCAGGCTATTTCTGATTTCCCCCATGCCTTGGGCCTCTCCCTTGGGATTAAATAAGTTAATAATAAATGTGCCTGGCACCCACGAAGTACCCAATAAATGTTGCTATTAATATTCTTTGAAATTTTTTCCAGCTTTATTGGGATATAATTGACATGTAACATTGTGTAAGTCTGAAGTGTACAACGACTTGATTTGATACACATATGTAACTATTAATAGTCTTGCTATTTTTGCTCAGGGATACTAAGGCACAAAGTTTGAATAGGGAAAGGGGAAAATTCAGGAAGGGAAACCCTCCAGAGTTCACATGTGCACGTGGGTCCCGTGACGGTGACACAGGGTTCCCTCTTCGCTAGCTGCCTCAGTGGTCTCTCGAAGCAAAGCGGAAGGCTGAGAAGTGGCCCCAGGCCCCCTTTCCTCCTTAGCCACTCTTTTCTCTTGGATCATGCCACATTTTTACTTACAGAGATGTCTGCTCCTAGGCTGCTCCTCGGTGCCCAGGTGGTTGGGGGTCATTATCATGAAATGTGAGATTCAGCAGGGGCTTTGGAAGTTTCTGTGCTGTCCCTGGGTCCCCCAGCACAGCCCTGCTGAGGCCCCTTCAGAGACGGGCAAATCTGCAGAGACCCTCCACCCCACCCCACCCCCGCCCCCCATTCCTCTCCTGCATCTCAGTCCTCCAGGCAACCACCTGCCAGGACTTTTCAGGGGCATTCGCTGTGAGCTCAGCGCATCCTGGAAAGCACCCCCTGACAGCCTGATGGGAGCCTCGGGCCAGTTCAGGCCATACTGTGGGCAGGCAGACCACGGCAGGTCCATTTTGCAGACCGTCAGTAAGGATTCGTGGAATGACAGGTGCTAATGGGCAGCGCAGTTGGTCTCTGTGCATATGGACAGCGTCCTCTATGGGATGCGGGTGGAGTTGCCACCTGGTCTCCTAGCAGAACTGGAGTTCCCGATGTGCTTCTGTCTTCACCGAGACTCATTCTGTTCCTCATTGCGGCTGTTTGTCCTGACGGGACTGCTAAGGCGTGGTCACTACGAGGTGTGTGTGTGTGTGTGTGTGTGTGTGTGTGTGTGACATGCGTGTCCACAGCCACACAGGAGAGAAAAAAAGCACACTATGGGCAGTCTTCTTTCTTTGTTCTAGGCTGTCATTTGCGATCCCCTCCACCAGGCCTTGGAAGTAAGTCTGCAAGAAATGTGTTTGGTGGACAGGTAAGACCTTTTTTAAGAGGAAAATGCCCTTTGCATTTTTCTCAGGGTGTGATGTTCATGGCTGGGTGAGTGGAAAGCCTGGGGAGAGCTGCTGCTGAACTCCCTTGGAATGCCAGGCGGCGGGGTCTGGTCCCGAATGGTCCCGTACACCCGGTGGGCTGGACGCCACGCTCCTGTACAGGGGGCAGCCTATCCTCCTGTCCCTCGGAGCGGAAACCGGAGATGAGTGGGATCCGTTCCAGGCACCACCTCCGCCTCCAGGTATGAGCAGAGAAATGGGATGGGGACTGAGCCCCCAGCCCCGGGCTTCCTGCGCGCGCAACAGGACCTGTGGGGCCCCAGTCAAGAAGCACGCGAGATCACAGCTCAGGAAAAGCACGCACCGTCTGGTTCTGAGCAGACTTGGGCGAGGTGAATCAGAGGTGAGTCTAGTGCCTCCAGAGGAGGAAATGACTTATCAGACTGACCTTCCTCGTAGGGTATCCATCAGTCACTCGCAGAAAACAAAAGAGAGTGGGAGAGTAGACAGTTTGCAAGCTCCTGGTTGCAAACTTCCTTTTTTTCTGGGATTTGATGGGACTGTCATGGCCGATGAGCCTCCTGGGGGTGGGGGTGGGGGGTGTCAGGACCCCCCACTCCCGCCCCGAGTCAGGCCCATACTGTGAGGCTGCAGAAAGGCTATTCTGCTCCATGTACTTTTCCACCACACAACCTTGGCTCCTGTCCTGGGGGGTTACTGCGAAGGCTGGAGCCCCTGCTGCATCATAAAGCAGCTCGTTAGAGGCCTTCCTTTAGAGGAATCTGTGGTTTAGAATCCAAATTCCATCCTGTGCCCAGATGCTGGTTAGTGCATTTACAGCCGTCCGTGTGGACTCTGGAAAGCCTAGGCCTTTCTGTCTAAAATGCTCTGGGTAGTGCACAGCCCACCCTGCTCACTCCTACGTATGGTACGAAGAAATTTCTCAAATCACGGGTGACTTTATTGGCTAATCATTTTATTTCCCACATCTCATAAAGGTGCTCAGAGTCCTAGAGAGTTAGAGATGGAGGGACATTCAGATCTTCTACACCCTTAATCCAGCAACAGAGGAAACTGAGATTCAATGTCTGGGACGTGCCCAAGGTCACGGAGCAAATTCATGGGAGAAGCTCTCTGGTGGGTCCACTGGGTGTTTTATGGTCTCCGTGAGGCTGGTTAATACAACGACACTCTTCATACGCCGTGAAGAATAATAACCATAAACAGCAGTATGTTGCTTCCGTGCCTCTCTGCATTAGGTTCAGGACGTAGGTCTCCAAGCCCATCACCGCAAAGTTACGAGTGAACACAGCCCACAGCTCCTGATGCGGGGAGCTGCCCGTGGAGCTTAGCCGTTTGTGCCCTGGGGGAGGGGGTGGTTTGTCTGCGGAGCCTAGAATCCAGATTTCTCCTTCCTCCGTTTTCAGTGAATGCGGGACCCCATCTCCATACAATCTGGGGACTGTCCCACCACAATGAGACTGTCATCATTTCATCTCACACCCCCCACAGGTAACACAAAGGGTTTGTAATTGATGTGGTTCAGAGACCTGCATCGAAGCAATAAAAGTGAGTCCCTCTTGACAGTCTGCAAGAGCGCAGGCGGATCCAGCGTCTGGCTTTACTGGGTGTGGGAAATCGCTCCCAGATGACTGTAACGTTCACGGGGCTGGAGTCTCAGGCCTTCCCACTAAAACCGTTCCTGACGGCTGCCCGTCCTCCCCACATGTGCCCCCCAGACGTGGGTTATTTGCAGGACGCCTGGAGCCAGGCAATGCTAAATGTACAGCAGTGGGAGCTGCGTGTGTGATGGCTGAGGTCATGGTTATTCATTTCAAGCCGTAAAGACATTTGGTTTTAAAAACCCCAGCGACTCCACTGGGATTGGCTTTCAGAGAAGAAAAACAGCCCCAGAGTTCTTTTCCTGTCCAAAGCTGGTGGGATCGGCGCTTACATCACTGGCCCCCACTTAACCCTTTGGGGTAGGAGAAGGTCCCGCCTCCTCTAACTTGCTCCGGGCGATTTTGCCTTTTGGAGGAAGATGCTGTGAGTAACTGTGATTTACCATGAACTCACTAAGAATGTGTCTGATACGTCTGGTCTCAAACCAGAGGCACAAAAACTGCTAAGAAGTTATACAAGGCTCAGAAACAAACATCTTGGGGCTTTGCAGGAGGCCTTTGGATAAGTCCATTTCTGGAACCGGGCTTCTCATCTGTGGCATAAAAGTGGCTGGGGCCACCAGGACCGGAGTATTTCTCAATCCCTCTTGGGCTTGCGTTATGCAAGGCCATGAGCACACTCCATCACACGCTGCATGGCTGTGTTTCATCTGTGTGCCGCCTCCCCCACGACGGGCGTTTTCTGGAGGTCAGGGGCCACATCTGGGTACACACGGCTATTTTCCTATGTCCTCCTGCCCCTCTGGGTTCACTACTGTTGAACCGGATAGGTTAGATGAGAGGCAGGGAGGTGACTAGGAGTATTCTAAATATGCCTCCCTTTCCACGTGGTGTCACACGCACGCAGCTGGGAGAGCCAAGGGAAGATGGGTGGGAACGGGCAGTGACGGGGTGGGGGAGGGGAAGTGGGGGGTGGGGGGACTTGCCTTTACTTTGTGCAAAGACACCCTGGTTGATGGTAAATCCAAGGGATGGCGTGACAAGTGACCGTCATCCCTCCCAAAGAGTGGCTCTTCCCAGGCCTCCTGTGCACAAAAGGGGTCATCACCGTCACTGAGCCGCCTTCTAGCACATGCAACAAGAGCACAGTCTAAGATGAGTGCACCCTAAATCACTGCTCTACTTCATAAATGGCAATTTAGCAAGACCATGCTCTCGCAGAGAAAAAAGACTGGAAGGACAACGTGTTGCCGTGGGTGACAATACATATGATGTGCATTTTCTTCTGCTTGCTCATTTGTAGTTTCTAAATTTTCAACTGTAGATATGGACGAATTATTTCAGGAATGAGAAAAAGATCTTAATCCCATTTAATGGGTACTTTAGGAATGGCAGAGCCGGGGGGTGGGTAGTTTCTGGAGATGGGCTTCCTATCGCCCCCAGGGTTAGAACCCATTCTATAGCCACATGCAGAAGAACGAAGCTGGACCATTTCCTTACACCACACACAAAAATAGACTCAAAAGGGATGAAAGACCTAAATGTCAGACAGGAATCCATCAAAATCCTAGAGGGGAACACAGGCAGCAACCTCTTCGACCTCAGCCGCAGCAACTTCTTCCTAGAAACATCGCCAAAGGCAAGGGAAGCAAGGGCAAAAATGAACTATTGGGACTTCATCAAGATACAGAGCTTTTGCACAGCAAAAGAAACAGTCAACAAAACCAAAAGACAACCGACAGAATGGGAGAAGATATTTGCAAATGTCATATCAGATAAAGGGCTAGTAGCCAAAATCTATAAAGAACTTATCAAACTCAACACCCAAAGAACAAATGATCCAATCAGGAAATGGGCAGAAGACATGAACAGACATTTCTGCAAAGAAGACATCCAAATGGCCAACAGACACACGAAAAAGTGCTCAACATCGTTCGGCATCAGAGAAATCCAAATCAAAACCTCAATGAGATACCACCTCACACTAGTCAGAATGGCTAAAATTAACAAGTCAGGAAATGAGAGATGTTGGCAGGGATGCGGAGAAAGGGGAACCCTCCTACACTGTTGGTGGGAATGCAAGCTGGTGCAGCCACTCTGGAAAACAGTATGGAGGTTCCTCAAAAAATTGAAAATAGAGCTACCCCATGACCCAGCAATTGCACTACTGGGTATTTACCCCAAAGATACAAATGTAGGGATCCGAAGGGGTATGTGCACCCCAATGTTTATAACAGCAATGTCCACAATAGCCAAACTGTGGAAAGAGCCAAGATGTCCATCAACAGATGAATGGATA
Organism: Neomonachus schauinslandi; assembly: GCF_002201575.2. Taxonomy (NCBI): domain Eukaryota; kingdom Metazoa; phylum Chordata; class Mammalia; order Carnivora; family Phocidae; genus Neomonachus; species Neomonachus schauinslandi. The sequence goes on from NC_058407.1 coordinate 132,605,652, forward strand.
AAGAAGATGTGATACACACACACACACACACACACACACACACACACACACACACACAATGGAATATTATGCAGCCATCAAAAATTGAAATCTTGCCATTTGCAATGACGGGGATGGAATTAGAGGGTATTATGCTAAGCAAAATAAGTCAATCAGGGAAAGACAAGTATCATATGATCTCACTGATATGAGGAATTTGTGAAACAAGACAGAGGATCATAGGGGGAGGGAGGGAAAAATGAAACAAGATGAAACCAGAGAGGGAGACAAACCATAAGAGACTCTTAATCTCAGGAAACAGACTGAGGGTTGCTGGAATGGTGGGGCGTGGGAAGGATGGGGTGGCTGTGTGATGGACATTGAGGAGGGTATGTGCTATGGTGAGTGCTGTGAATTGTGTAAGACTGATGAATCACAGACCTGTACCCCTGAAACAAATAATACATTATATGTTAATAGAAAAAAATTAAAAAATAATAATAAAAATAAAAAGTAATAAGACCACACACACACACACACACAAAAGAGAACTGTGCCCATTCTTCCTCCTGTGGGCATTTGGGCAATTCACATTCCTCTTTCCAAAGCCAGATTCCTACCTCTTGGCTTTGGGCTTTGATATCAGCGGCCCTGAGCCCAGGCCTGGGTGAATCCCCGCTCCTGCGGGTCTGTGGGCTCCCTGCGGGAGCCTGCCTGAGGTCAGCTCCGCTCATCAGCTCGCCTCTCCAAATCCTCCAGCAAGCCCCTGGAAAGGGGCGATTCTGTCCCGTTCCTCTTGAGTTTTCTCTTTCTCTCGTCCCCCCCAATTGTATAATTGTCATATAATACTGTATACATTTAAGGTGTACAAAGTAGAGATTTATATATATATATACATAGCAAAATATATGTATATATTACAAAATGATTAAGATTAGTTAGCACATCCAAAAATATGGAACGCTTCTCGAATTTGTGTGTCATCCTCACCCAGGAGCCAGGCTAATCACGTCTGGGTGGTTACCATTTTAGCACTTATTTCTAGTGGCCTAGCTTGGTGCTTCCTATATATGAAGCATCAAGAAATAAACGCAAACTGCAATCACTTTGGAGTAGCCCTGATAGCATCTTCCCTGAGTTCTGAGACTCTATCAGACAAGGACTTGAAGACGTCCCGATGCAGTTGGGCAACTATACAAAGAGGAAGAGCTCTGAGCCTCAGGGGCGTGACTCGGGGAGCCGGCGAGATACGCAGGGAAGGCCACGAAGCCTCGAAGCCTCGTTTGTCACAGGTCACCTGTTTGCCTTTGCCTGCTGGGGGGCTGATGAGCAGTTGTTGCCCGCGTGGCCTGGGGGGGCTCCCGGAACAGACCTCGGCCCCTAGAACTCCACTTACATAACCAAGAGAATGGGCGGTAGAACCAGCAGGAACTAGGCCCGAGACAGGCGTTTAGCGGCTGTGAGTCCTGCCGCAAAGGCTCCAGCCCGAGTCTCAGCCACATTCCAGAGGGTTTGCCTGCGATGCAGGCCACACGGGCTGGAGCCAGCCTCCCCTCCACCCCTGGGCCAGCTCGCCCCTGGCCCAGCTCGCGGCTCGTTCCTGTCCCACAGCTGTCTGGCCAGAGGACAGCAGGTGAAAGCAGCCGGCTCATTGTTCCCAGGAAGCCTTTAGCTATGCCTGCCACCCCCTCCCCCGGCCGCCGGCCGCGCAGACCTCCAGCTTAGTGCGTTTCCCGCCGGGAGGCCCGCTCTCCCAGCCACTGTGACCCGGAAAGGCCTCGGTCCAGACCCAGCCCTTGAAAGTTCCCCGTGTCTGCGCCTTGGGGCCTCTCCGGGGACACGCCGCCACCCGTGCCGCTGGCCCCTGGGGAGCTCGGCCGGGGGCCCCGATGCCTGGGGGTCAGAGAGCACATTCCAGGCCCAGCGGCCCACCCCCGCCGGCCACCCCGTGTGGCAGCTCGCCTCCCCAGACTTCAGGCAGGCCACTGGAGGGTGGTAACTGGGTCATCGTCCTCTTAAGTTATGTCTAATGGCTTAGATGGGTACTTCACGTATCTCTGTAAAGCATTGAGAAACAAACGCAGAAGGCCATGTGTTTGAGCCACACGCTAGCATCCTCCCGAGATTCTCAGAAACTGTGGGGTGAGCTCTTCAGGGCCTCCGGAGTGAAGCTTGCCAACCCCGGCAGGAGGAGAAAGCCGGCCCAGCAGGGGACACCGGTGAGGTGAGGCTGGGCAGCCCTCAGGAGGGGTGCGGTGAGGCCTGAGGCCTGGGGCAGGAGTCTCCCTCCCTCCCTCCCTCCCTCCCAGCTTCCTCTGCTCTCCCGCCCCGGGCCTTCCCCTCTTTGTCACCCCGTGGCTTTCCTCCCCTATCTTGGGTGGTGGGGGTGGGCAGTGAGCATGAGAACAGACAGAACCGCAGTGAGGTGGGAGTTTGGGGACAAACTGTGGAGGAGGGAGGCGGTTAGGCCGGGGGCTGGGCCACCAGGTCAGGAGAAGAATGTGTGACATCAGAGGAAGTGAGAGCCAATGGAGGCCGCGGTGTCACATCAGACCTGAAGTAAAATTCGAGACTCTTCGCAAACAGGCCTGGCGTTGGCTGCATCGGAGAGCGAGCAGACCCCTTTCATGCAGGGGGTGCAGCAAGGAATAGGAGGGGTCAAGGGAGGGTGGATGCTGGGGGCTGGGCGGGCCACTGCTTGAGAGAGAAGGCTTTCTTCTTCCGTCCCCAAGGGTTTCCTCCTTTTCTCCGTGGCCTCTGCAGTCCAGATGGCAGTAGCCCGGCGCAGTCATCTGCACAGAAAGAGGGTAGTGAGATGGGGCAATTTACCCCTAAACTCTGCGCCACAGTGTCTCAGACCCCTGGCAGCAGGCTCGCTCCTCATGGAGCCGCTTACAAAGATGCCACTTAATTAGGCAGCTTAAGTCATCCGTGAGGGCAATTACTTAGCGTCCCTGTGTGAGATTTTCCAGCCTGGAAAGTGGAGTCATCATTCTGCACACCCTCTCCCCTCCCCTGCCCCCAGGAGTCCCCCTACTCTGCTGTCCCCCCTTCCTTTGGCTGACCCAGCTACCCCTGAGCTGTCCTCCTCCTCCTCACCTCCCTGCACCCGGTGCCTCCCGGGTCACAAGCAAGTGTGGGGGGCCCAGGAAACTGCCTTCAGAATGGCTTCGCTAAGCCCCCTGGGGACACCAGTCTCCCTGGCTCCCGCTCTCCCGTTTCTCCGCCATGTGGTCCCAGCTGTGCCCACGGTGAGGCTGTCACTCAGTGGCCGGAGAGCAGGCCGATTTCTGGCGGCTCCCAGTGCATGCCAGACTCTCTCCGGGGCACCTCCCAAGGTCCCCAGGTCCTCCCTCCCAGACCCACAGTTGCTGAGCATCCCTTGGTTTTCTTTAAAAGCAGCTCTGGCCAGGGGCATCCTGGGATCTAGCAGAGCAGATGGGCTCCAGGAGAGACGGAATAGTTGCTAGGTTTGGGGGGCTCTCCTTGGAGTAGATAAGGGGGATGACTGAGCTGGTGACCACAGGGTCCTGGCTGTGAGGCCTGCCTTTAACTCCAGGACAGAAGGGCCCTAGGACACTGGGACGAGGTGAGGCAGGTGGGGTGCCCTGGCCCCACATTTCAAGGGGTGCTCGCTCTCAAGCTTGAGCCATTCCCTCCTGGTTCCCCTCTCCCCTTCGGGGCACCCTCACGCCCCCAGTGAGGTGCTAGATGGAAAGCGCCAGAATGAGAGTCCGCGTGGGTGCCTTGCCCTAGATCAAAACCCTGCACCTGAGTGTTCTTCTGTAAAATGGTTGCAGTAAAACCCTTAAAACCCTGCCCTACCTACTTTTGCAGGCTTGCTGTGGACAAGTGTGTGAGAGGGCAGTCATTGGAACCCACGAGATGCCGGCAGCCCCCTCAAAATGCACCCAGCGCCGGGGCGCAGCCGTGCAAGCCGCTGGGACCATCACTGGGAGCCGGCTCTTGTCCTGCCCAGCTCAGCTTCTCCAGCGAGGAGGCTCACTCGGGGGCCAGACTTCCTCCAAGAACAATGAGAGAGGAGATGCTGTTTTCCCCGCCGGGGGAAGCTGGTGGGGCGGGGTGGACTGCAGGTCTTGGAGAGGTCAGGCAGAGCCCCAGGAAGGCCTCCCCATGGAGCAGGCATCACTGTGCCAGCCCTTCCCCCGGGGCCAGCTGTAAGAGCTGGTTTCTCCTGCTCCCCAGGCCGGGAGTCGTCACTGCCGCTAGCGTTAATGGCTACCAACACCCTACAAGCTGCTTGTTGATTGCCTTCAGTACCCACTGTAAGATGTGTTTGTGAAGACGCTATCTGCACTTTCTAGAAGATTCCAGGCTACCTATGGGAAATGCAGACCAGAAGGGCAGAATGAAAAGCCAGGAACCATGGAGCCTGCCGCCCCGGTGTGAATCCCGACTTGGCTACTTACTGGCGATATACCTTGAGCATGTTTCTTAACTGCTCCGTGCCTCAGTTTCCCCTCTGAAAATGGGAATGGAGATAATTACGGCATCCACTTCACTAAGCTGCTACGAGGATCAAATGAGTCACTGTTTGCAAAGCCCTCAGGACAGCCCGCATCTGGCGTTACACCTTCCCAGTGTCTGTAAAATAAATAACATGTAAGGGAAATAAGAATGGGGCCACACTGATGGGAAGAGACGGTATGCAGTTTTTAAGGTGGGGTTTGTGGGCATGGCTCTCCCAGGAACAGTGGCCTGCATTCTTGCAAAGCATTGTGTAAATCAGTTCTCTGACACGTTGGGGTGGGCGGCTAGGGTTCCAGGGGCTCCTGAAATCTGTGCTGCCATGTGTAATGAGAAAGGCCTTGGCTGAGGTAGTGTGTGGGGCTGATTCAGACAAATCGAGGGACTGGGTGAGGACAGGACAAGCGGACCTTTATATAATGTTACATCCCTGTTGGGTCGGGCCCTCTCCAGTCCTCCCAAGACTTGGGAACACAGATAAAGACTGTGACTTCCCATTGCTCCAGCCCAGGCTGGGTGTGGAGTTGGGGTGGAAAATATGCTTTCCTGGCACCCATGGGACCTCAGAATAGTGGGTCGCTGTGGACCCACCCACAGGGGGACAGCCCTCTCATTAGTGGGTCCCACCAAGGGCCATCATGTGGGCTGGGAGCTTGTAGGCTCAGGCTGTGCTGGGGAGAGAGAGGGTCATTGGTCCCTCTAACTGACGGAGCTCCCTGGGTACGGACCTTACCGCTAATGTGCACAGCCTGACGATACCAGGGCGGCTGGGAGTTTGGAGGTTGAGTTGTCCAAGCATATGGAGGCTGGCCAGGCATTCAGAGTCCAGGGCCCTCCAAGGCAAAAATAACTCCTGAAGCTTTTAAAAGCACACAGCTGAGTCACTGATAACCAGTGAAAACCACTGACAAACGTTTACTATGCACCAGGTGCTCAGTCCTAGGAGTGTTATCTCCATTGTAGAGACGAGACAACAGACACACAGAGAGGGTAAGTAACTGTTTCAAGGACACACAGCTTATAAACACTAGAGCTACATTCAAACCCAGCCATTTTGGCTCCAGAATTCTTGCTCTTAACCACAACATTCAACAAGCCCAGAGTCACACCATGACATACCTACACTCTAAATACGGCACTGTAGGGACACCTGGGTGGCTCACATGGTAGCTCCGGTCGTGATCCCAGTGGGATGGAGCCCCGCGTGGGGCTCCCTGCTCAGCGGGGAGTCGGCTTCTTCCTCTCCCTCTGCCTCTCCCCCTGCTTGTGCTCTCTCTCTCTCTCTGTCAAATAAATGAATAAAATCATACATACATACATACGGCACTGCAACCCGGACTCAGAATGCATCAGCCACCAACTTTGAAGAACTGTACTCATTACCTGAGGGAGTTCCAGCCCCGGGGCAGGACAAGGGAGCAGGTGATAAACCAGTGCACCCCTGAGGGGGTCCCCCCTCCCCCCGCTGCTTTCTAAGACGCCTGGGCTCCTATTGGCTCCCACGGGGTTTGTGAGTGATTAGAACCCTCTAGACAAATTCTTTGCAGCCAAACCTCCCCTACAGTGAATTTCTCAAAATTATTGGTTTGGGCCCATTCTTCTCATCTAATAACGTCTCTGTTGTGAATAACTCTCCAGTCATCTGAAGCACGCTCTGTGTCATCTGTGGGTCTGATCAGCCTGTTTTCATTCCAGTCACTGAGGAAACAATGAAGGAACAGGACGGGGCAAAGACGTGTTCTTCGCTTACTGTTATTTAATCAACTACAGATGGGTCCCCCGTGGACTCTCGCCCTGCGCATTGATCCGAAAGGTTCTAACAGGAAAGCTCCTCGTTTCCACTACCCTGCAGCTGCTCTCCCAGTCTCCAGGCTTCTGTGGCCCCCTGTTTACCTTTCCTCGGGATCCTGTGTGCCCCGCCTGACGTGGGGGTGCGGTGTGTCCTTGGGGACAGGTTCTGAAACCAGAGCCGCTGCTCAGCATTCCCTCTATTGTCTTGAAAGCCAACAGAGCAGAACAAACCTGCCTGGGATTTGCATTAAGCTGGGGCTTTGGGAGGCCCGGGGCCAGCAGCAGCTGTTGCCAAGGCAACCGGTGGGGCAGAAAAGAGTAACAGAAAAGAGCCTGGAGCCTCGGCTGGCCTCCAGGGGGTCAAGGAGGTGAGGGGAGGGCCAGGGGTTGGGCCCAGGTCCAGTGTTCAGGAGCAATTGTTCCAAAGGTCAACCGTGGATCCCCCGCTGGCTCTGGCTGGCCGGGTCCGCTGACAGGTACTCTGAGGGTCAGCCTCGTCAGGGGTCTACCCGGCCCGCCCTCCGCCCTGCTCACCAGTCCCTGCTCCCCTCCTCTCTTCCTCTGTTGAGACTCTGACCACCCCTCCCCTGCCTTTCTCAGGTAAGAGAACAACAGCATCCAAAGACCGAAACATCAAATAAAAATCAGATGAAAACAAGGCCTGGGAGGGACCGGTGGTGGCCACACCAGCAGACCCACCCTGCAGCTTCAGCCAGCACCTTGACCTCCAGAGGGCCTGTCCCAACATCTGACCCAGGTCAGCGACGCATCAGACACCATCTGGAAGACCCCCTCCGGAGACTGGCCAAGCCCTTTCTTGGGTCCCTGTCATTCGCAGCCACCCCCGAGGAGCCAGACTTCACCCTGTGCCCAGCCCCTAGCCGTTCCCACTTCCGGAACAGGAAAACCCTGCGGGTTCTAGGTACCCGCGGAGTCCCCCGCCTGAGCACAGGCTTAAGCCATTCCTCACTTCTTCAGACCATCTCTGCTTCATTCCCACCCCACCTACAGGCTCAGTATTTTTGGTTAGCTCTGTCTTTCTCAAAATATCCCAATCAGAAGAATCACTCAGAGGCACGTGTTTAGAATTCAGGTTCCTGACCCCCACCTGAGACCCGCAGAATCAGAACCTCTGGGAAGGTTAAATAAATAAATAAAATCTAAAAAACTAACTAAATAAAAAGGGCGCCTGGGTGGCTCAGTCTGTTGAGCATCTGACTCTTGATTTTTGGCTCAGGTTGTGATCTCAGGATCCTGAGATTGAGCCCCACATGGGGCTCTGCGCTCAGCGTGGAGTCTGCTTGTCCTTCTCCCTCTGCCCCCTCCCACCTCCCACATCCCCCCCGCCAACCCACCCTCCACGCGCCCCCCCCCGCTCATGCACATGCGTGTGTGTGCGCTCTCTCTCTCAATAAATAAATAAATAAATAAATAAATAAATAAATAAATAAATAAATAAAATCTTACCCCACACCCAACTCTGGGAAAGTTGCCTTGGAATCTGTCTTGGACAAAGTGCCCCCAGTGATGCTTCTGTTTGGACAAGGCTGGGAAACCTAGGCCCAATTATGTGTTTCTCTTCTTAGGTCCAGCCCCTTATCTCTGTCTCTGGGCCTCAGGGGCACCCTCTCAGCTGCAAGGTGGGACTGATCCGCAGAATTGGGCCAGCACGCCCACACACTGCCCCCCCACTCCAGGGAGGCGCTGCGGGAGGTGGTGCCGGTGAGCGTGGCCTGTGGCCCACCGTCGGCTTCACGCTGGCCCCATTGGCTCTGTCTGTTCCCTTCTCCACCTTGGTCATTCCCGGGGTCATCCGGGTGCCGTTGGGCGCTGTGCGGTGGGTAGCGCATTGGAGCCTATGGGCTGGCAGCAGCTTGAGCCCCATAAGAAATGGGTGGGAGCCCTGCAATACTGACCAGGTATCTCACATGTCCCTGCCCCAGGAGCTGGAGAGGAGGTGATACACCTGTGACATAAGCTGCCACCACCATATGCATCGACCCTGCCAACACTCGAACATTCCATGCTGCTGTTGCACCGTGGCAGCACCAGGTACTGTGGGGCTGGAGCTCAGTAGCTCTGGGTGGCAATCCTGGCTGCCACTGCCGACTGCTGGGATCGCAGAGCATTCAATTTCCTTATCGGTACACATGGATAGCAATGAACTTCACAGAGTTGCTGTGAACATTACATATGTAGAAGGTGCAGCAGAGTACTTTGCAGACTGAGCACTCAACACACGATAGCTCCCTTTCTGTATCTCTTTTCTCTTTCTGTTCAGATACAGGCTGATTCATTAAACCTCTCTCATCTCCCCTTCTTTCTGGTCCTATTGAAGCACTTCTGAAAAAGGTTAACATATAAAAATTAATTGAATTTCTGTATATTAGCATTAAACAACTGGAACATGATATTTAAAAAGACCAGTGTCATTTACAATATTGTTTAAAAACATACAATACTTAGAAAGGAATTTAAGAAAAGATGTGAAAAAATTCAATGCTCAAAACACTAAAGGTTGCTGAGAGATATGAAAGAAGACACAAATGAATAGAAAACTATCCTATGTTCATGGATGGGAAGATTCAGTATGAAGGTGGCAATTCTCCCCAAGTTGATGTATAGTTTTGGTATAATCCTGATAGGTCTTCATTTTTTTTTTTTTTTAAAGATTTTATTTATTTGACAGAGAAAGAGATAGCGAGAGCAGGAACACAAGCAGGGGGAGTGGGAGAGGGAGAAGCAGGCTTCCCGCTGAGCAGGGAGCCCGATGTGGGACTCGATCCCGGGACCCCGGGATCATGACCTGAGCCGAAGGCAGACGCTTAACGACTGAGCCACCCAGGCGCCCAGGTCTTCATTTTTTAAAAATGGAAATTGACAGTTAGATTCTAAAATTTATTTGGAAATCCAAAGACCTAGAAATAGCCAAAAACGATTTAGAGAAAGAAGAAAAAGTTGGGGGGCTTACACTACCTGACATCAAGGTTTACTGTGAAGCTCTGTTTATTAAAGCAGTGTGGTATTGACACAGGAAGAGACAAATACATCGACGGGACAGAACAGAGAGTCCAGGGATAGACCCACACTTACAGGTTCAGCCGGTCATTGACAAAGTCACTGAAGCAATCCACTGTGTGTTTTTTAACAAAGGTACCAGCACAACTGGAAGACCGCAGGAAAAAATGAACATGATCATTACCTCACCATATATAAGAATTAATTCAACATGCATTATAAATAAAAATATGAAAGCAAAAACATAAAACGGAAAACGTAGGGTAATAGCTGTCTGATCTATGGGTAGGCAGAGATGTCTTTGCTAGAGCACAGAAAATAGAGCCATAAAATAAACAACCGATGAATTAGACTTCACAAAAATTAAGAACTTCTGCACCTCAAAGCCAACCTCAGAATAGACAAGCCGCAGGCTGGGAGAGAATACTTGCAAAACAGATTATCTAACAAAGGACTTGTAGAGATAATATGTAAAGGATTCCTACAACTTAATTAAAAATGCCAATTAAAATATGGGCAAAAGACTTGCCAAACCCTTCATGAGGGAATAAATTCAACTGGGCAATAAATATATGGAAAGGTGCTCAACATGATTATTCATTATGGTTCTAATTTCATGAAATTCAATGGATTAAATTGATTAACTTCATGAAATTAAAATCATGATGAGATACTGCTTCACCCACTAGAACAGTTAAATTAAGAAGACTTATAACTTCAAGTGTTGGCAAGAACTCCCATACATTGCTGGTGGGGGTATAAAATGGCGAAACCACTTTGGGCAAAGGTGGGGCACTTCCTGATACAGTTAAACAGATACACTATGACCCAGAAATCCCACTCCTAGCTCTTCATCAAAAGGAAATGAAAGCACACATCTACAATAATACATGTACAAGAATGTTCATAGCAGCTTTATTCATGATAGCCAAAAACTGGAAACAACACAAACGTCCATCAGAAAAGGAATGGATACACAAAGTTTGGAATATCCATATAATTGATTTTTACACAATAAAAAAGGGGTAAATTAGTGATACATGCAATACTTGGATGACCTTTATAGACAGCTAAACTACACTGATGACATACGACCTGTGATTGGCTCTGGGTGAGGGCTTGATCAGGAAGGCCACAGGGAACTCTCTGGAGCGATACAAAGCTTCTGTATATCTTGGTAGGGGTGTGGCTCATGTGGGGATATGCATGTGTCAAAACCCATTGAACTGTACACTTAGGATTAGTTCATTTTAATGCACATAATTTTTACTCTAAAAGGACTACAAACAGGTATTGATGCTAATAGTAGGTTTCCTTCTTTCAATGGTCTGGGTTAATAATTCTGAAACCACTTTGCGTGCTGTGGGCTTGAGCAAACAAGAAAAACGTATTAATGATCTTGGGAACCACGTTTCTTACTTGGGGAAGGGAATGAAAAATATGGAAAGTGGATGAAGTAGAATGTAGTTTTGTGGGACTGGATTGGAGGCATCAGCATGAACCCAAGAGTTTTCAACCTCTTTGTCTCTATCTTTATGTAGAGGTAAGATACAGATATATTTATAGACATAGAAATATAGACACCGGGGGTGGGGGGCGTGTGTGCGTATTCCTAGCTTCTTGAACTATTCTTGCAACTTTTCTATAAATTTGAAATTATATCACAATGAAAAGTGACAAAAATAGATGTCTTTTGGAAAGCTACCTTAAATTCCTGGAAGACGTTTGGAGCCAAGTTGATGTACCAGACTCCTTGAGAAAGAGCCCCTGTCTCCTATTCTCACTTCCTTACTTGGAGCTGAAACCATGGTGAGTAATGCGTCCACCTTGACGTCCTACAGAGACACTTCTTCACGTCTTTGGGGCTTTCTGATTCTCCTCCCAGCCAGAGGGTGACCTCTGTCAGCTCTCCCCATGTCCCTCTGACAACCTCCTGTGCTTTCTGTTTCTCATAATGGAAGAATTAGCAGGGACACATCGAGGTCACCTCTGGCACCCCCTCCCTCACCTGCAGGCGGCTTCTATTCCAGAGCAGCCCCTCTGAAGAGTCCGCGGGTCCTGGGAGGCGCAGTGGTAGAGCTGTTCTCGCTCATGGTGGGTTCACGCAGAAATCCCACCTGAGTCACAGACTCTTTACAGTTGTGGGTCCTGTGAACTACAAGTAAGGGACGCCAGGCACTGGAGGAGTGACAGAATTAGGGAGGGCGCTTGATGCCAGAGACCGCAGTTGTTGGGCCGTGACAATTTTCGGCTTCCCAGAAATTATGTTCAGTGGGGTGTTTTGTCGTACTTATTTTGTAGTGTTTCGGTTGGCTTGCTTGGTTCGTATGCACATCCTTTATCTCCATAGAAATGTCGAGGAGGAGTGTGTGTGTGTGTGCATGTGTGCATATGTGTGCACATGTGTGAGTATGTGGGGGGTGTGTGTCAGACCAACAAAGAGACCCGGAGAAGAATGGAGGGAGAAGAGACCGCAGGAGAGACAGCGGGGGTGAGGTGGTGACAGAGGCTGAAAGCCGGCCGTGTAGACAGGAGGGGTGTGTGCACGTGTGGGGAGGGGTGTACAGGAGAGAGCAGCTGAGGGCCTCAGTGAGTGTGTGTGTGAATGTGACTGTGAGTGCATCATGAGGGTGTCATGGTGATCCTCTGAGTGTCTGTGATTGTATGTGAGCATGTCAGGGCTCATGAATATATGTGTGCATGTGTATGTGAGCATGTCAGCATGTGCCTGTGAGTGTGTGAGTGTGCGTGTGTGAGCACTGCCTGTGTGAGTGTCTGAGCACGTCAGCATGTGTCTGCGTGTGTGTGTGTTCGTGGGTGAGCGTGTGAGCATGCACTTGTGAGTGAGCATGAGTGTGTGTGTGAGCACATCAGCATGTGCCTGTGAATGTGTGCATGTGCATATGTGAGCAGGTCAACATGTGTCTGTGTGTGTGCATGTTCGTGGGTGAGCATGAGTGTGTGTCCGTGAGTGAGTGTGCGTCTGTGAGAGTGTGCGCGTCCGTGAGTGCGCGTCTGTGAGTGTGCATCTGTGAGAGTGTGCACGTCCTTGAGTGTGCATCCGTGAGTGCATCTGCGAGAGTGCGCGCCCGTGAGTGTGCGTCTGTGAGTGTGAGCATCCGTGAGTGTGCATCTGTGAGAGTGTGCGCGTCCATGAGTGCGCGCCCATGAGTGTGCGCCTGTGAGTGTGCGCGTCCGTGAGGGAGCATCTGTGAGAGTGTGCGTGTCCGTGAGTGCGCACCCGTGAGTGCACGTCCGTGAGTGTGCACACACGCGCAGCAGGCGTGCACGGGGGAGGCTGAGCAGCAGAGGCCGGGGCGCCTTGCCCTCTGCTCACGGGCGCTCCAGATCCTCGGGGCCGCCTCAGGGCCTGGGCTTGGAGCAGGAAGCAAACAGGCTCTGCGAAAAGGCTGCGCAAAACCACACCAGAAATATTCACGTCCAGGACAACCCAGGGGGACTGGCCTCGGCTCCCCAGCTCTTCTTAACCCCCTGCCCACCCCCCTGGCCCCCATGGAGGGGAAATGGAACAAATGTCTGCAGAGAGGCCAAGAGCAAAGCAAGCTGTCTGGAGGGGCTTGTGGCCTCTGCGGAGGAGAAACACAGAGGAGGAGGGAGAGGGACAGATGGGGCGAGGGGGAGGGAGAGATGGGGCAGGGAGGCAGACACCAGCAGGCCTGAGCTGGGATTGGGGGGGGCACCGCCGGCAGCAGAGCCACGGAGGGGCGAGCCTGGCTTGGTCCTGAGCAGCTTCCGCGCCCCCCTGCAGGAGAGGCCACCCTGTCCCCACCCGGCCAAGCTCATTTCTGGGCAAAGAGGCCAGAGGACCGTTCGGTAGCGCAGGGCCTCAGCTGGGATTGGGGGGGCACCGCCGGCAGCAGAGCCACGGAGGGGCGAGCCTGGCTTGGTCCTGAGCAGCTTCCGCGCCCCCCTGCGGGAGAGGCCACCCTGTCCCCACCCGGCCAAGCTCATTTCTGGGCAAAGAGGCCAGAGGACCGTTCGGTAGCGCAGGGCCTCAGCTGGGGGGTGAGGGGTGGCAAACAGGGATGGCTGTCTCCTCTGACCCCGGCCACGGCCGCCTGTCTGGACACCACAGCGGGGAGGCACACGGCTCCCTCAGCTGAGGCCTGGGCTCAGACCCCTGGCCCGGGGGCTCAGACCCTTGGCCCGGGGGCCCTGCTGGCTGGTGTCGGGTGCCAACAGGTGCAGTGTGAAGAAAGGCCAGAACAACCAGCCTCTCTTCGGTGGCCCGTGTGTAACGTTGCTACACCAACTCCTTTTCCATGGCCCTTCCATCTGCACCAGGCCATGCCAGGGCGGCGGGGGGGGGGGTCCCCATCTTGCAGCCCGGAGACCTCCGTGTGTCCCTCTGAACTGCTGTGGAGACTGTCTGAATGCAGGCCCCCTGCCCGGCGCTGCCCCAGGGTCCCAGCCCTGCGCTCCCGGCGGAGGCTGCTTGCTGATGGTCCACACGCAGTCAGGAGTGACTCGGAAGCTGAGGGCCCCTCGCAGGACTGACGCCCAGAAGTTGGCGTATGACTCCTCTGCCTCCTACCTTTACGAGGGAGAGGAGTATAAACAACCCGGTAAGGACGACCGCTTAGCGGGAGAAAACTGGCCATCTTTCTCTAACGTGGGAATGCATGAAGTGCTCTTTCCCGCCTGTGAGGAGTGGGACCATTGGGCATGTCATTCCACAGGAATGCCTTCTGGTTCGGGTTGTTTATGTTCTCCTCCCTCATTTAGCATGATATTCAAGACTGGTCTCTGTACTAAAAGAGACCTCACTTCCCGGGCAGCTCCTCCTTGGTGGCGTGGTGCTGGGTAGATGAAGACACGGTCCCTGCCTCACAGGGTCCACCGTGCTGGGACAGAGACCAGCGCCGTGTTGCCAGGCCCGGGGGCCCCGGCGCCCAGGGAGACTGGGCATCACGCTGACCCTGGGCCTGCTACCTGCTTCATACACACTTGTGCATCTAACCCTATGGCATCAGGTTTTACAAATGGGGAAACCGAGGCACGGAGCATGTAAGTGCCCCTGAAACCCAAATCACATGGCTAGTGAATCAGATTCGAGGCAAGCCAGGTTCCTAACCGCTGCCCACTATGGCCTTGAGGGAGTGGACGGTCGAGGCTTTCTGCGGGGAGGGCCCAAGGTGTGAGCTCTCCTGGAGAAGGCGTGTACGTGTGGGCAGTGGGGACAGCGTGCCCACCCTTCCAGCAGCGACGGCGTGCGGGGGCAAGGCTCAGACACGAGGAGGAAGTGTGTCGGCTGTGTGTGTTGCCGTGCCTTTGAAAGGCCGCTAACCCGCGTCTTCAGGGTCACAGGACGTTTATGGCCACCCATAAATGGGCAGGTGCTGGTGAGCCAACGGCCGGGCACACTGCCACGCACTTTGGATCCTGGAGAACTCGTCAGTCATTGACCAGGTGGCCTTCCTGGCTGCAGAGGCTGATGCAGGGGCCCGGAAGAGCCATGGGGGCGTGAGGAGATGGGGACCATGGCCAAGCCTCCGTCCCCGGGCCTCCGTTTGCCGTGTGTGACCCGGAGACAGGAGGCTTCCTGGCCTCGCAGGGCTGCTGAGGGGATTGAAGGAGTGGACGGTATCTGTGTGCGTCCCCTGGAAACTTCTCTCTAGGTGTTGGGCGTTGTCATTACAGCGGTCAGCAGAGCGGCCAGCGGTCTCGCTCCCAACTCTGAGCCAGCCGGGGATACCTCTCCGAGCCTCAGTGCGCCCCGCAGTCCATGGCGGTCCCTGACGCTGAGGCCCCCCCAGGTCCAGAGCGGTCTTGGCTGCCCAGCCGTGCGGCTTCCTTCCTGCCTGGGCTCCCTCGGCTGGCCTGACAGCAGGCGTGGGCAGCCTGGCGGCTTTTCCTTGTCAGATAATGATATTCCTGGCATGTTTATGAGGCACAGAACACCGTGTGCCATCTGGTGCTGCGGGAGCGGCGGTGCTTCGTGCCCGGCCTCCTCCGGACTGACCTCTGAGCTGGGAGGGGCGCAGGCCGGGCCTCGAGCTGCGCTGGGTCCAGGGCACCCGGACGCGGGCCGTGGCTCTAGCTGGGGCGGCCCCATCTTACGCCAGGGATGCGGGGTCTCCACAGCGCCACGGAGGCCGGACTTGCTGAGGGGAGCAACTGAATGGACCCCGGACGTGCCAACCAAAGCTGGCCATGGGGCGTCCCCGGGGCCGTCGGGCCCCGTCCTGAAGTAACACCCAGCAAACCCCTAGCCCAGGTCCCGACACGCACAGGCTCTGGGCTGAACACTCGGGAATTCCATGGTTTCCGCCTGGGGAGACGACCCTGACTTACATACCACGCATCCCACCGCCGGCAAGCCCCCTCCCTCCCCTGCGGGCAAACGAGCGGGACCAGTCACAGGGAGCAGACGCTGCACCCGGAGCTCCTGTTCCTGACTAGGAAAGAGGCCCAGGGCCATGCCACCAGTCTCAGTTTATTCTCGGCGAAGCTTCACCTCTCCGCTGAATGGTTTCTCTTCCCTTACGTCTCATTTCTACGGGGGCCTGGCCTCAGGTCCTTCGTTCACACGTTTGTAAGGTGGCTGAATGACTCTCAGCGGCCTGTGATATGCATGTCCTCCAGGATCCCCCTGAGATTTCAATCCCCCCTGCTGCAATGCAGGCCGGGGCAGCAAAACGAATCAGGTCCAGACTTTGTGGGCACCCAGGGCCCCGTGAGTAAGTGCTCTGAGACACATACAGGGAAAGGCCTGAGGAAGCGTCATGTTTGCCCAGGGAAGGGAGGCACGGAAGCGGGGAGAGTTGCTCGGGCCTGCTGCGCCACCCCCCACAAGGAGGCCCGGGGCGACCCTTCCTGGGGCCAGGGCTGGGAAGGGCTTGTGGCCTCCAGGTCGCGGTGTGCCAGAGGACCAGCCCAACCCAGGAAGTTTGTGCGAGAGTCTGTGGTGATCTGCCCCGAGGCCTGCATGGACGCACAGGTGACAATGACAGGTGTGCCTCCTGAGGTCGGGAGGTCGGCTGGTCAGGAACGGGATCTGCTGTGAAGGGTCCTTGCTCTCACCGAGGCCACTGCTGTCCTGCCTTCCTCCCGCTCGCAGGAAAGGAGCTGGCTGTCCTCTGAGGAACCTCTTCCCCTGCTCCCATCCCATTCCAGGGAAGATAAGGGAAAGGGGGAGCCGCTGACCCGGACCAAGAGCCCAAGTACAGGCAACGGCATTTCTCCTCACATGGCCCCAAACAGGAGGAAACTCACATGCAGGTGGACTTGCTTTCCGGGTCCGGAACAGAAGCAACTGTTCCGACCGCACTGCAGGACCTTTCAAGGCTACCCTTGGGCCTTGGTCGGGAACCAGATGTGAGCAGGGGTGTCCACACCCCAGTGTGGAGGCGGGAGCAGCTCTTTCTCCTTCGCCCGCAGATCCTATGGGCTCATAAAACTGTGGGCCCCACCACGGCCACAGCTCGATGTCCTCTTCCTCTGCTTTGAAAATCCCAGACACAGCAAGCAGCCGATACATGATGTAAATAAATATTGAATTTATTTTAAAAATGCTGTATCAATAACTTCAGCTCCCTGACCTTGTCCACATTCACCTAAAGACTCTAAACCCAGTGTGCGGCACATAGTAGGTGCTTCATAGATATTTGTTAAATGTGAACAAAGAACTCTTCCCTCCACCTCCGGAGAACAGAGCCTGTGACTCAGGGTCCCCACGGAGAAGCACCTGGGGCCTTTGTTCTCGAGGGGCCTGGGCAGCAATTTGAATGTGCAAGCCCAGAGGATGCCCATTCGCACCCAGCAAACACACCACGCACATTAATAAACAAGGCACAAAACACACGTTTGTGCAAATGCACGTACAAAAATGCAACAGTGTGTAAACCATGTCCTTATCAGTAAGTAGCACTTTATCAACAGAGTGACGGGTTCCATGCACAGCTCTTAACGCTGCTGAGCCTCTGGCCCTGTAGTTCAGAGAGGCCGACCAGTTTGTCCAAGATCACACAGCGGGTATACCCAGATGCCTCATCGTCCCTCCCCAGGTCAGAGGGAGGGGAGAACAGCCTTGGGCTGTTCCCGCCGGAAGCAGAGGTTGCAGAAGGGGGAAGAGGGGAGGGCTTGATGGTTTGCTGAATGGCGACAGCTGCAGTTAAGCCCACCCGGACACATGGGGACCGAAGCAAACCCACATGAAAGGGGAGAGGGTTTTG
Organism: Neomonachus schauinslandi; assembly: GCF_002201575.2. NCBI lineage: Eukaryota > Metazoa > Chordata > Mammalia > Carnivora > Phocidae > Neomonachus > Neomonachus schauinslandi. The sequence continues at coordinate 132,623,123 of NC_058407.1, forward strand.
CAAGCCTATAGGTCCAGGTCCCACAGAGGGCTTCCTGCGTGCAGGGCGCTGGCTAGACCATGCCCCTCGCTCTGCCGAACACCCAAGGACTGGGAACCCATGAAGAAAGACTTGCAGGAACGTGAGGCCACTTGAAAAGGAGAACGAGTATGTATCTCATACTCTCTGTGGGCCAGGCTGACGAGAGGCTCAGGGCACCTGAAAAAACAGGGCAGGGCTCTGCCCTAGGGTAGTTGGCAAGGCAGTGAGAGAGGCTCCCAAAATCAGAACACAAAACCCCGGGCATTCTGGCTTCCTCCCGGCAGGGTCCCATCCGTCTCTTGGTGCCCTCGACCCAGGTGGGTTCTGAGACCCAGCAGAGCCTGGAAGGCCCCGAGGTTGCCTGTCACACTGGGCTGTGCCCCGAGTAGCCCCCAGCTCCCCACCCAACCAAGGGTGATGAGCTTCCTCCAAGGCTGGCCTGGCTGTGTAGGGTGCCGGGTGGACGCCACGTCTATGCACCTGCCATCCTCACGCGCCCCTTCTAACAGCACACAGCACCCCCCAGCTCCTGCAAAGGCAGGGGAAATTGTCAGCTGGGCGAAGCCTGGCCTTAACACGCAACACCCCTCCTTTGAGTATCGCCTGATTCTGGGCTCCCAAACACCCCTCCCTGCCTTCCAAGTCTCCCTCCGCCGCCCCATGCTTCTTTCCACCTAGGCCTTCACGCCCTCTCCCAGGCCCTTGGCCAAGAGGCACACACCCATCTTCAGATCACCTGGTGGGCGTCTAAGAAACACTCTTTCCTGCTCCCAGCCTCCAGGATGTTCCCAAAGGTTTAGGGTGGGGCCTGGAAATTGTGTTTCTAGGAGGGTCGGTCCCGGGCGGTCCTGGCCGCAGATGAGACAGAAGCCTCTGCTGGAGAATGCGTGCTCCACGCTGGGCTGCTCCAGTGTGCATTTTGCTTGGCTGTGGTTCTGGGGTGAACTGGTTTTGAGAGCTTTTTCCCACACGGTCCTCCTTTTGGGGAGATTTGTGATCAAGGTAACACACGGAAGGACATGAGGGGCCTTCACAGCAGATGACCATCGTTTACAGATGAATAAACAAGCTCATCTGAGGGGCAGCTGAATTCACAGCCGCTTTTCCAGGACGGTTTTCCTAGACGTCGCATGGGGAGTTCTGCTCCACATCTATTCCTACATCTCTGTTTTCCATCCACATGCGGCCTATCCCTTGCACGTGTCCCCCCAACGTGAAAGGGGTGAAGGAGCCAGGGAAAGGGGTGTGGGTGGTCCATCAGGTTCCCTGCTAGATCCTTCCATGGTCCAGTTAAAATGGCCATGTTGGGGCACCTGGATGGCTCAGTCGGTTAAGCGACTGCCTTCGGCTCGGGTCATGATCCTGGAGTCCCGGGATCGAGTCCCGCATCGGGCTCCCTGCTCGGCGGGGGGTCTGCTTCTCCCTCTGACCCTCCCCCTCTCATGCTCTCTGTCTCCCATTCTCTCTCTCAGATAAATAAATAAAAAAATCTTTAAAAAATTAA
>NC_058407.1:132624657-132656571 GCF_002201575.2 Neomonachus schauinslandi
CTGCCTTCGGCTCGGGTCATGATCCTGGAGTCCCGGGATCGAGTCCCACATCGGGCTCCCTGCTCGGCGGGGAGTCTGCTTCTCCCTCTGACCCTCCCCCTCTCATGTTCTCTGTCTCCCATTCTCTCTCTCAGATAAATAAATAAATAAATCTTTAAAAAATTAAAAAAATAAAAAAATAAGATTTTATTTATTTGGGCACCTGGGTGGCTCAGTTGGTTAAGCGACTGCCTTCGGCTCAGGTCATGATCCTGGAGTCCCGGGACCGAGTCCCGCATCGGGCTCCCTGCTCGGCGGGGAGTCTGCTTCTCCCTCTGACCCTCCCCCCTCTCGTGCTCTCTCTCTCTCTCTCAAATAAATAAATAAAATCTTAAAAAAAAAAATAGCCATGTTTCCAAAAAGCTTTTACACTGGTGATCTTAACATTGGAAATGTCAGACCTTGCAAGCGATGGGGGAGAGATTTGGGGAAGGTGGGCTTTTGAGAGCACAGACTTCAGTGATTCATTCAACCAACCAAGCAATCAACAGCCCTGCATTCAGTGTCTCCCGTGCGTGCAGACATCTGCAAGGCAGGGCTCAAAATCACAGCTCTGCGGGTGCGCCCCGGGTAGGAGTGTGTGGAAGGCAGAGCGGGGGTCCTGGCTCAGGATAGGAGAGGCGAGAGGGGCACTCGGCTCCATGGAAGAGCCCCTTCAGACCAGCTGACAGCTCTCTGAAGATTCCACCTCCAGTCATCTCAAGCCCAAGTCTGGAGTCCAGAGGACACACTGTGTGCCTGGGGACTTTACTCCCCTTCCGGAGCCCGGTCTCCTCCCTGGCAAAGGGAGCGCTACTGGGGGGAAACAAGATAAGGAGGTAAGAGTACAAATGCCCGGGAAAGACCTGCTATGGAACAAGGTCTCCATACACAGTAGCTATTTATACTGTCAGCTTGTTGCCGAATGGGGGGAAAATGTGGAGCATTCCGCAGCGGGCGGTATAGACCATGCACCGGACCACAAGGCTCACGGGGTGGCCACTCTCAAGGTGTGACCTTCCCTACGCAGATCGCGTCACCTCTGGGGGCTTTCATTCCCCAGCTGCAAAGCAGAGATGAAAACCCCACCATGATTGCGTCACCCTCGGTCGCAAGAATAAAATGAAGGGGTTTCAGTGACAGTTCTGTGAAGCTCGAAGTGCCTCGCCCTGGGAAATTGTTCCTATCATCCTGCCTTTAGGGATGGCCAGGAGCTCGGGCCCGACCTGCCGGCAGGAAGTGTGAGCCCGGTGGGAGGATGATCTCTGCTGCTTGGGCCCTGCGACGCCGGGAGGCACGTCCACAAGCAGGGCTCTGAGCCAGTGGGCGGGTGTTGTGCCCTCCTGCAAAGCAGGGGTGAACGGAGGGAAATGCAGCCGTGTGGATTCCTGGACACCTTCCACCTTCCTCTCCCCTTCTTGCTTCTTCCTCCCCTGCCTCACTTTCTGTCTCCCCTCCCCTTTTCTGTTTTCTGTCTCTTTCTCTCCTCCCAGGGCACCTGCAGCCTGAGCACCCCCACCACTATGCAGCAGCCTCGCCTGGCGCCCCTCCTACCCCCAAGTCACTCCGCAGCGCCACCCTACCCCCCGCAAGCCCATCCCAAATCAACCACCTCCCCCCAGGCCCATGCCTTAGGCTCTGCTTTCTGGAACAAACCTTAGCTAAGACAAGAATACAAGAGTGTGGAAAACACGGATCCAATCTTTAGCACCCAGTAGGCACCATCGTCTCAGGGCGCAGGTGTACAGTATCCCCAGGGGCCAACATATCTCCCACCAGGCTCTTCATTCTGAATACACATGACAGCAGATGGGCAGTGTGTATATATATACATATATATATATATATGTATATGTATATATATATATATATATGCTTTGACATCCTCCTTTTTATTTTTTTTTAAATAAACATTTAGTCATGAACATTCATTAAAAATGGTTTCTGATGATGTTTTTATTGGCTGTGTACATAATTTATTTAACCATTACCACACTGTCGAAAATTTTGATTCTTTCAACATGTGGTTGGTACGAACAACACTAAGAATATCATCATACATGACTTTACCCTTCTTTCTGATAATTTCCTAAGAATAGTTTATGAGAAGTGAAATGACCAGATCAAAGGCACAGGGCATTTTAGAATTACTGTTAAAACCGAGAACCTGTGTAACCTGACTTTCCATGGGAAGAGGGGTCTTTTGCCTTGTCCGGGTTCCTCCCAGACCCGATTTGCTCCCACCTACAAAGACCCTTCTACAATGGTTTTCGGCTATGAAACCTGGCCACGGCCGCAGACAGCACACAGGGGCAGGCCCCACACATTCACTGCTCGGGTAGGTGATGCCCTCGGGTGCTTCCTGCTCCCAGCGTTCCCTTCCATATGCATCAGAAATCACAGTGCAACTCCAGCGGTCCCTGGTCCCCAGCCCCCGACCCAACCCCCTTGTGGGAGATTCTGAAGCTGATGGTCACCCGCCCAGGGCATTCTTTACGGCAAGACTTGTTGCACTGTTTCTTGAAACTTCTTCACATTTTCTTCTGTGGGGGCTCTCTTGCCATGCATCATGTGAATTCCCTGAGCATAATTATAATCTTACGTTCCCAGGGCTGTCATTTTACCTCCATGGGTCCCAAGGGTTTATATTCCCAGGGTGGGGGTCAGCAGCATGAAAGCTTGCAAAATGGCATCACTCTCTGATAGGAATTTTGATGGATGTCTAGAAAAGTTAAGCAATAGGTTATCTCCCTTCTGCAGGGCAATCCACAGGGAGGTACTGTGAGCCGTCAGTGGGCAGTCCTGGCCAACGGCACTGAGAAAGACCGTAGTGTCCCCCTCAGTGGGGGATGGATGGATTCACCTGCATGAACAGACCATGACCTGTGGGCAAAGACCATTGCCTTTCAAACATGGCTGATCTCTGTCACCCCCCCCCCCACCCGGGGGGAGTTAAAAAACAAAACAAAACAAATTCCTAGTTCCCACTCCAGAGATTCTTAATTGTCCAGGCGTGCAGTCCGGGCCTCGAGGGTTTTAAAAGCTCCCCAGAAGTTTCTAGCCTGGAGTGAAGTTTGGTAACTGTTGCTATTGACGGTAGCTCCTTCCCTCACCTCCATTTACCACAGCACAAGCTGAAACTTTCAACGTCCAACCATGAGAGACGATGGACTCTGAAGGACGGACGGGGTTCTAGAGGGGAGGGGGGTGGGAGGATGGGTTAGCCTGGTGCTGGGTATTGAGGAGGGCACGTTCTGCATGGAGCACTGGGTGTTATGCACAAACAATGAATCATGGAACACTACATCTAAAACTAATGATGTAATGTATGGGGATTAACATAAGAATAGAAAAAAATTACAGAGTGAAACTTTCAAAGTCTTTTGCTCCTCGTTATTCACGGATTCCATATTCACGGATTCACCTACTTGCTCAAATTCATCGGTAACCTTGATATCAACATTCACAGCGCTTTCAAACTCATTCACGAACATGCACAGAGCTGCAAAGTTTTAATCACTCAGTGCACACCTTCCCAGCTGAGGTCAAAAAGAGCTGACGCTCTGCCTCTCCTTGTTTTCAGCTCTTGTACTGTAAACAAGTGTCCTTTTCATGGCCACATTTTCCTCATTTTTGTGCTTTTTGTTGGTGATTTCATGGATTAAAAGGGCCCCCAGACGCAGTGCCGAAGCACTGTGTAGTGTAAGTAAGTGCTAGAATTTGCACCCAGGGCAAATCCGTGGGTGACAGAAGCCTTGTTCAGGCATGAGTTAGAGTGTTGATGGCCGTGAGTTCAATGTTAATGACTCAGTAGTAGATATTAATTAAGTATATATTAAGCAAGTATGTAAGTATATATCAAGCAAGAGGTCTTTCACCAGAAACACACGAAACAAGGTTGTATGTTGACTGGTTGATGAGAATGTGACCACCAGAGGGTCGCAGGCACTAACCCCATGTCCCCGGGAGCAGGGGTTTAGAACCTGCTACTTTAGTGTTCTTGGGGGCTTTCAAGAACACAGCTACTGTGGATAACAGTGATGGTCCTTCATCTAGTACCAAGTGAGAACTAAGCGAAATAAATGAAGAGAATGCAAAAAGCATCAAGCAAATTCGCTTATGAAGTCTGAGACGAACGAGCGTTTACTGACTCTTTACCTAGCTATGTATCTCCCAGCCCTTACACACTGGTGGCATTTCACAGATTCACCCGTCCAGCCTCCCTCCTTGCTTCCAGGAGGCATTTTAACACCTCGATGTCAAAGCCAAGAGGAACGGAGATGCTACCAGAAGTCCACTTTTTGCACTCCCTGTAATCATGTATTCTATTTCTTTTAAGATTTTATTTATTTGGGGCACCTGAGTGGCTCAGCCGTTAAGCGTCTGCCTTCGGCTCAGGTCGTGATTCCAGGGTCCTGGGATCGAGCCCTGCATCGGGGTCCCTGCTCCGCGGGAAGCCTGCTTCTCCCTCTCCCACTCCCCCTGCTTGTGTTCCCTCTCTCGCTGTGTCTCTCTCTGTCAAATAAATAAAATCTTTAAAAAAAAAAAGATTTTATTTATCTATTTTGAGAGAGAGAGAGAGAGAGCGCACAAACAGGGGGAGAGGCAGAAGGAGAGAGAATCTCAAGCAGACTCCCCGCTGAGCGCAGAGCCCGTTGTGGGGCTCTATCTCACAACCCCGAGATCATGATCTGAGTGGAAATCAAGAGTTGGACGCTTAACCGACTGAGTGACCCAGGTGCGTCATCACTTACTCTATTTTTTATGTTATATATTTAATAACATGGTAAAACATGCAAAGCTATACAGGTTGATGAATTTTTATGTAGGTGTAACCTATGAAATCAGCACTGGATCAGGTTTAGAATAGTTCTCTGATCATGAGCCACATACCTCATTATACCTGGTGAATGATATTACAAATGACCTCAACTTTCAGGAGAGATTTCACCCCCTACACCCATATAGATATGATTCATATCATTAAACAAAACAAAACATGCACATGTATTGGAAAAGGAGGGTTCTTCCCTTACACCATATGAAAAATAATATTGATGTTATTTAATTAGCTGATTCTTTTAAAACTACTACTTATGCATACAAATTTTGAACAAGGTAATATTCCCCTTATCACCAGGTGGATATTTACGGATGGTTACTTTAACAGAATTTATTTAAAATGATACCTTCTGAATAATTTTTGGCTTGCAAGTATTGTGATAATATTTTGGGGAGTCAAATGTGTGCTTTATGTTTGTTTCCCACAAGATATCGCAAGGTCTGTGACAGGGCTTTCATTCATGCTTGTGTTTTTCAGATTTATGGCTAGCTTTATTTTTGAGCAACATCACCCACCAAAGCAGCTGGTGATCATGAGTGTAAGAAAAATCTTCAAAGCCATTTTTGTTATAGGTAGTATACAGTAATTTTTTTTTAAGGTATATGGTTTATGATCTTGCATTATAGGTTTTTTGCCATGCAGGGACCTTGAGCACCCCCCATTTTATCACTGGAGGAGTTAACTCCAAAGGCAAATAATCTATTTCCTGCCCCCAGGGAAGGACTTTTCCTGCCCTACCCAAAGCTCACCAGTCAGAGAGTTGTCCTAGCTACAAAGAAACAAATTGAAGGATACTCATGCTGACCAGGGAGGGAAGTTGAGCTCATCACTCTTTGACTTTGACTAATTGAGGATGAGTACAAGCCCCTGCCTGCGGGCCCATTCCTAAGAGAAAGTTGGGGTAGGGAGGCTGCCATGATGATGGCCAGTCAACATAATGAAGGAGGAAAGAGAAATGTGGTTCAAATGAAATGGGAGTCTTAAAAGGAGAGGGTGTGAGTATGGGAGAAGGGGAGAAGGAAATGCAGAGGGAGTATCTGAACCTAGAGATGAGCGCTTATCACATAATTATGGAAATTCAGCCTTCATACTAACTGGCCATGGGCCAGAAACCATACAGTTGCAATGACTGTCAAAATAAGATGGTGCCCTGAAGCTAGGTGAGAAATTGGTTGGCATATCCCCAACTTCTGTATTAGAGTCCTCGACAATTTTGTCCGGATTGGATTTGAACATGTGTATGTTTCCATTTTATGGCTTTTCTGGGGATTTGAAGGGTGTGAAAGGAAAGGCCACCCAAGGGAAGTTAGTTCTCCCTACACTTCGAGTCTCATGACCGGAGGTGTCATGTTCCGCCACTTTTCTTAGGCTTAAGATTGTCTGGGCCTTCTCTCCTTCCAAATCATAAGAGATAAAGGGAAAGCCATCATCCCAAAGAAGAATAGATGCTCTTGGCACTGTCTTCCTTGCTCTTCTACTTCTCGGAAGGACTGAGGAGTGAGAAGCAGATGTGAGAAGAAGGTATCTGAGGGCTCTGGAGGTCTGATGCGCACAGGGGTCCAGGGATTAGTACGTAGTGTGTCCTAATGGAGCACTGATGAGCATGGGGTGGGGAAGAAGGGACCTTTCCTGATCCTGAAGGATCATCACCACCGAGCAGCTACAATCTGGTGCTGCCTTAACCAAGAGTAACATTAGCAACAGGATATCCCAAACCAAAATGAGAAAGTACGGGGGCTCCTATTGGATACCAGAGCCAGGAAGTCATGATCTCACAGAGGGCCCATCAGTCCTTGAGGGAAAACCCTGAGAAGACTAAACACCGGCCAAGCTGGGGATGGGACCCCCTCAAAGTGATCTTGCATTGTGGTAGGGGTGGGGGCCCCTCAAAGTGGTCTTGCATTGCTTCACCTTTCCTTCTGTGCTACTGATTTGGCTGTAGATGTTGAGCTTCCTTTATCACCTGGGGGCTGGTCTAAATCCCTGTAAGCGTACCCACTTCATTCTCATATCCCCTCTAGCAGCTTGACTCTGCCCCCAAGATGCAGGGTCATCAGCCAACACCCCTCCTTCTGCTCCTGTCCCGTGGTCCATCAACGAGCCTCTCTAAGGGTAGGAAGAGAGCATGGGGAGATGATGGGAACAGAGTCTGAGCCTCTGCCTCTCGCCTCCCATTTGTCTCCTCCTCCTCCTTCTGCTTCCAGAAGCCTGTCTGAACATCTGACTCCACCCTGAGTCACACCTTCTCAGACAGAGGCACCCCATTCTGTGGCTTTGTCCCCAGAGGCTCCTTAAGCCTCTTTAATGTGCATTGAGGAAATTCAGAATCTAGTCATCCTGAACCTGTCTTCTTCTGGAGCAGAACAGAAAGTGTATTTGTGGATGATAGGTGTGGATGTGGGTGGGGGGGGGGAGCACACAGCTGTCATGGTACTTCCTGCAGAAATTTCCAAATGTTCTGACAAATCAGCATTTGTCAGACTCCCCTGGGCCTCTGATGACTGGCTAGTGCCTCAAAAAACCCTCTTGAGAGGTGCTTAAAAAAGACAAGCAGACCTGAGGCTCATTTACATTCAGAGATCATTCTAGAAACCTAGCCCCAACCATCACCAAAGGCAAAGAAAGAAGGAAACTCATTATTTTGGTATCCACCACGGGCCACAATCCTGTTAAGCACTTTTTATGTGTTGTTCCATTAAGTACAACAATTCGCTGTCAGGTAGGTGTGGCAGAAGCAACATGATGTGTTTTCCAAAACATTTCATTTTCCACATTTCCTGTCCCTCCTGCCCCACCTGCCCTGGTTTCTAGATGCCCCGGGGCTGTTGGATGTATGCCACTTCCTCCCTGGCCTAAACCTCCTGAGCCACCCTCTGTGGCCCCTCTCCTCACTTGCTGGCTGACCGAATGCAGAAGGTCCAGTGGAGGACTGTGAGGCTGTAGCAGGGGGCAGAGCTCCTCGTGGGAGAAACATGGATCCCCGGGCTAGGAGAAGCGCTGCCTAAGAGAGCCACGGTCACACCCAGCTTTGTGTGAGAAGTGTCTTATTGCATTTTGTGATGAGATTTGGGCTTGTTTGTTGTAGCAGCTGGACTTACTCTAATACGGTAGGCGTTACACACATTTTACCTCAGACACAAATGGCAGAAAACAGCGCTTAAATTCAAGTCTGCCCACTTCCAAAGCCCATCCCCTTTCGGGAACTCTGGGCTACTACCTTCAATGTTCACTTCACTGAGATTTCATCTGCACTAAACAGGGAAATGCTGATACACAGAGAGTGTCCAGGTCCCACTCTTCCTGCGGTTCAGCCTTAGTCTGTGGGGTCAGCGTCCGTAGTCAGGGCCACAAAGGTGGCAATGACAAGGGCTTTCTGCTGCCCCTCTGAGTTGGGGAATTATCTCTCCAGCGCATTCTCATTCCTTCACAAAAAATTACAGATGGGGAGGAAGCTTGAGGGTGGTTTGGAGGATACGTGTCTCTGAGGAACAGAATATGGGGAGAGCAGAGAGTATTTGGGTGCAGTCACTCAAGTGTGGGAAGGATCGTCGAGAAGCCATTTGGGGGCTGGCACTTAGTACTGGGCATGTGGTCTACACCACGAAATCATCTGCCCTCCGTGTTTGGCTCCTCACTGTGCGCCAGGCACTGCGCTAGGGCACACAGTGGTGAATTAAACAGTTCTGGCCCTCCAAGTCTAGTTAGGGGGACTACAGTAGAACACCACAAACTGGGGGGCTTATCCACAACAGACATTTATTTCTGGACGGTTCTGGAGGCTGGAAGTCTATGATCAAGGCTCCAGAAGATTCATTGTCCAGTGAGATCCCGCTTCCTGGTTCCAGACGGTGTCTTCTCATGCCCTCACATGGACGAAGGGGCGAAGGGGCGAAGGGGTGAAGGGGCTCTCCGGGGGCTCTTTTAAGGGCACTACTCCACCCATGGGGGCTCCACCTCATGACCTCATCGCTTCCCAGAGACGCCACCACATACCGTCACCTTGGGGGCTAGGTTTCGACGTAAGCATTTTGGGCACACATTCAGTCCATAGCGGCAGGGAGACAAGCCAGCAATTGCAACCCAGTGTGGTAAATGCTGCGCCGTTGAGCCTTGAGCATCGGGAGGATGCGGAGACTGAATGGGGAGTTGGTGTCAGGGGCACAGAGGGAAGAGCAGGTCCAGGTGGGGCCAGAGCAAAGGCCAGCATGCTGGGCGGAGGGCAGTGGGCTGGAGCGGTGAGCGTGTGCGCGTGGAGGGCTGTGTCAGGGTGCTTGGGACCATAGGTGGTGAATCACTGAGGGTGCAGAAGCAGGGGGGCTGTAATCAGATGTGTGGTTTCGACAGCTCACTTTGGCCGCTCTGTGGGAATGGGATGGAGCAGTCAAGACGGCACGAGGAGACCGCTTACGGGATGCTGCAGTGGATCCCAATGGTAGCTGATGGCGGGCTGAATTAAGGGGACAGAGGGAACGGGACGGAGTCATGGCGGCCAACACCCTTGCTGGGAAACACGCCCTGTGTCCAGCCTGGGCTTGGGGCCCATTCAGGCTGCTCTCTCAGGTCCGAATCTCTTCCAGCCTCTGTGAGATGGAAGGGGACAGCCTGGACCCTGCTCTTCAGAAGGAAGTCAATGCAGAAGTGAGATCATGTCCCTGAAACTCCCTCAGAACCAAAGGGAAGACACCCCCTGGGCTTGATGTAGAGTCACAAACAGCACCCCAAGATGTCAGGAGTTGGGAGGGCTCTAGCCCAGGGCAGCCCCTGACCACAGACACATGACTCCAGGCTGCCTGGATAGTGGGGGGTGTAGGGTGAGGGGACAAGGGAGGGAGACCTCCCAACTGACAGGCTGCCCAGTGGAAACTGGCTGGGGCCACTGCATTCTCAAACAAGCTTGAGCCAACCCAAGGCTGCCCAAGGCCAGCAATATCTTTCTGGAGAGTCACGCTGCCAGATTCATGGACAAGGGGCCAGGCCTGGAGCACAGAAAGCTACAGAATTAAGATGCCTTGGCTTCCCTGGGGAACCTGAAATTCCTTCAAATCTGAGCCTCCAGAGACATTCCTTTGGCTCCTCTGTCCAAAGGTGGACACTTGAAAGGCCCAAGGTTGAGTCCCCACGACACCATTTGCTCTGCATCCCATTCCCATGCTCTCTGGCCCTCTGTTGTTTTTGGCATCCGCACTTGGCGGCCCCCTCCAGGACGCGGCTCCTCGGAGATGTGTCCCAGAGCTCACTGTTGACGTCAGCGTTTTGCTGACTCAGAAGAAGCTGCAGTGTTAACCCTGCAAATGTGTGTCTAGACCAGGAACACAGCTTGGACAAAGGAGCTGCTAACGCCAGGTCTGTGGGGCCGTCCTGGCCGCGGGGCTGGGGTGCACCCCCCCTCCCCAACTTCAGGGCCAGCTCTGTCTGGTTTGTTGAACTAGGAACACGCAGCCAGCCAAGTCCACGTATCCCCAGTTCACAGGGTCCCAGATTTTATGTGGAGAAATGAAATAACAAGGGAAACTTCGAAATGATGTTATTGCCATGAGTTTGAATCTCTTGCCCTGCCAACCTCTGAAAAATGTTATCTGTCTTTTGCTTTTTGTGGGAGGATTTTACAGGAACACGATTTTCACACATGCAAAAGTAAATGGATTGTGGCAACGAGCCTGTGCAGACAATCCTTATCGATGATCAGCTCACATCCAGCCTCATGTCTCTGATAGTCCCCTGACCACCCCCCCCCCCACTATTTTTGAGCAGATCTAGACAACGCATCATTCCCTTCTTAAAAACATCTCAGTAGGGAACTCTGGCCAAATCTTTTTATGAGAATTTCTAGGTAGGGAGGAAAGGAAGCCATTCAAATTCCTTTTACCATGTCTAGCCAGGTTGGAAAAGAAGAAAAAAGGGGAGAAGTAGGGACGATTCACGTTGCAGACTTGCCCATAACGAAGAGGTCTCGGTGGTGGCAGGGTGGTCTCTGGTGAGGCTCTGCTGGGCCTGGGACCTCAGGCGCCTCCCCCTCCTGCCTGGCTGAGTGGGAAGGAATTCGCCCTGGGTGGGGGAGCAATGAGGTTCCTAGAGACGGAGGGTGGCCGGGAACCGGCCCTCCAAGTGGTCCCATAAATTGCCTTCGGAGCCCATGGGAGTGTTAGGTAGAGGTGTGCAGTGTGTGTGAAGGGTGGGCAGGCAGTGAGGGTGGGGAGAGGGGCCCCGTATCTAGTGCGGCCCCTGGGCTTCGGGCTCTGGGAGCGCTGGGCAGCCGTGGTCTGTGGTGCTGGTTACCCTCAGCGGCTGTGGGAAGATGCTCGAAAGGCTGTGTGAACACACGCAGCCAAGAGCTTTGGGAATAAGACAACAAAGGTGCTGATGCACTAGGTAGAGGGAGTGGACAAGACGTCCCAGAAAGACGTGACACCCTTCCCGGATGGGGATGTGGCTGTCAGACTGTTCTCCAGCCCCGAGTGCTGGCTTTGCTGGAAATGGACCCGGGGATTGGGGGGGGTTAAAACCAGAGTCTGGGGCAGTGGCTGTGGGTGGGAGCACGTGGGGAAGCTTGAGGCGACCGTGAACTTGGGAGGGGAAGGTCAGGAGAGGCAAGATGTGGGCTCTGCAGCTACATGTCAGGGTCTGAACCCTCACTCTGCCACTCTGAGCTTCTGGGAAACGTCCTTAACTGTTCTGTGCCTCAGTTTGCTCATCCCCACATAGTGTGAAGACTGAAGGATTTGTGCAAATGCTTAACATGGCGCCTTGCTCGTGTTCAGTGTGCGGGCAATGAGAGGCATTGTTACTGTTATTTTTAGTACGATTATCACTGTTGGGATGATGTGATGAGGATGGGTGATGGGAAACATTGTCTCCCCGGGGCCCACACCTGCTTGGACGCACCTCCCCTATCATTCCAAGCCTCCCCCGGCACCAGAGCTCGGCTCCCTGCTTCCCATATGCACTTGTACCCCTTTCCGGGTCCTTCCCTTTACCTGGGATTCTCTTGTCTGCCCACTGAAGCTCCAATCCTATTTCTAATCCTCTGTGGAGCAAGCTCACCCTCTCCTGAACTCCCATGGCCGTCCTTCACTGCCCGCGAGCCTTTGAGGACCAGTGCTGACCATGGTATAGGACCGTAAGCCCCAGAGACGTGGACTCAGCATTATTTAACTCAACAAACACTAGCTGGGGCCTGCCATGTGCTCGGCATGGGGTCGGGTGTTGGGGTTCAATGTGAGAAAGACGCAGCCGGATCTGAACGCCCAGTGGAGAAAGCAATGAATCAACAGCTACAGCGCGAGGTGATTGGACCATAACGAGATGTGAGTAACGTTCTCCGAGAGCCCAGAGGCCTGAACTCCTAATTAATTTTCACATCTTTCTCCAGGCACACTGTCTGTATCAGCAGATGTTCAAGAAACAGGTCACAGAAGAAATTATCCCAACGCAGCCTCCATCTGACTCTCTGCACACTCCTGTGCACCGTGACCCTTGGCTAACCCTTCGCTCAGGGTTTATACAACAGGTGGAGCTCTGCGAAGGGCCTGCTTGCATTCTTTCCCCAGGTCTGGGCCAAGGCCAGTCAGGTGCTGGGGATGGATGTGTTGAATGAGTTCGGACCTCGGGACATGGACTGTAGATCCCCCCCACTCTGCCTTTCGCTCTTCCCGGTCTCCCTCGCCTGGTAGGAAGCGTGGTGGTTCTCTTTACCAGCAAGCTGTCTTGCTCTCGGGTCCCTGAAGATAATCTACAGCCTCACCCTGGGAGCCCCGCGACCACAGCGGGAGTCACTCACTGGGACGTGGTGTCTAGGATGGGAAGGCAGGCCAGCAGAAGGGCAGTAGACAGCCCCGAACCCCACCCTTTGCAAACAAGCAGTCCTGTCTGGCCAAGACTAGAACAAACCGAAGGAAGAGTGAGGGTCGTGGGTTAGGATGCTAGTCTCCAGGCTCTTGACCAGACCTCAGAAGCAGTCGTTACTGCTCAACATTTTCCTCTGTGAGCATCTTCCTCCGCAGTCTCTATACTGCTCTGGGCCCCACCCAGAGGAGACTCTGCGCCCCCGAGCTTCTCTAGATTCAAGGACTGCACTTACCTGCTGTGTCGCATGGTGCCCTGGGCAACCCACCTTCCCAGGGAGCCTGCCTGTGCCAGGCCCCTTGGGTGTACCTCCTGGTCTAACCCCCAGAGACTCACAGAGGCAGGAACTGTTATCCCCATTTTACAGACGAGCAAACCAGAGCTGCGGGTGCTCGGTCATGTGCCCAGAGTGACGCCGCCGGCAGGCAGCGGACCGGGTAAACTGGCTCTTCACCTCTAGGAACGGTAGCCTGAGCAATCTGGGACGAGGAGCCAATACTGGGTTCTGGTTTTCCTGCTCTTCTCAATAAACAGCTATCCATTGATCGCTTGGCCCGCAAGACTGCTTTAAATAAAATAGATGCTCTTTCCTTTAAGACATCTACATCTCTTAGAAATCATTTCCAACTTGTTTTCAAAGACTCTCTGGGCCAGAACAATCTATTACTCCCCGAGGTTGCGGTCACGCCCCACCCCCAGCGCCCGCGTGGACCTTTTCCTGTCTCGCACACACTGTCTGGACACAAACCAGGAGCATCAAGAGAAAGAGGCAAAGCCTCAAATCTATTTCAGGCAGGAACCTGAAGTGGCTAGAGTTTTGCCAAGAACACCAAATGTAATTTTAGAAGAAAACACGACTCACTCCTTTAAGCCCTGCCTGTCAGTTTTGGGTCTGTGTCATTGTTTAAAGTTAATAATTCCTTGCATTTCCCCCCACCAAGACTGCAGTTAATTTAGAAGCTGGCTCGAGGACAAGATATTTATGATGCATATGCCTGATTGGGCCGAGCTGCCTGCGAGCCTCTGCAACCGCCGGGAAAGGTGTGCTTTAGAAAAGGCCTCAGAGAACACTTGACATTATTTGGACATTAAATTTCTTCGCAGCTTCCTTCCCAAGAGGACTCCCGGCTCTCTCCCCAGACAGTGTGTGTGTGGTAAGAAGGCAGCGTGTGGGGGGTCTGCCGGGGTGAGGCATGACTGCAAGATCAAGGTCAATACAGTCTTTCTTATGAGGGAGATTGCATCGTTCATACTTGAAATTCCCGTGCGGAGCAATTCGATTCAATATTTATATGGTCCAGGTTACCCAGAGGTGGGGAAGAGGACAAAAATGCCCAAGCCACTTGATCAAAGATCACAGGTTCACAGGGGGCAACGGTGCGTAACCACACGGAAGGTTGACACGCTAAAATATTTGCTAACACATTACTCTTGATTTATTAAACACTACACGGAGGCATGTCTCTGTGGAAGGAAAGACCCATAAAAACGCTGGTGCACTTAAAAAAAGAGTGCTTTCACATAAAGCTGAGCTATGGCTAGAAGAGGACGAGTCTCCCATATAAGGAGCACTTGGAAGAGAATTAGGGATTGGATTGTATCATCTGTTATTTCTCTGGGCCCCAAGACACCGAAGCATGCGATAATCTTGAGCTGGAATGACACCCATGTTCTCCAGCATCTCTCCTGCCTCCAGGACAGCGATTTCAGACAGGATGCCCTCATCCCTTGTAAAGGACAATAGACACAGCTGGTTGATTCCATGGTACTAGAGCTGCCCCCAGACAGTGGGCTCCTTGTTTTAAGCTCAGTTCAGGAAGTATTTTGGAGCACTTTCTTTGTGCTGGATACCCAACTATCCAGGGCAATTGGGCGTTCAAAGATGAGTGTGGCAGCCCCTGGGGGCAGCCCGTTGCTGTAAGAGCACGAAAGAGAACATTTCCCACCTCCCCCCAGTAACGGTGTCCACTGTGCAGACAGGTGGCATTCTTTCCAGCCAAGGAGGTAGCCAGAGGGTACAGTGTCCTTCCCCACGCTGGGAGGAGGCTTGGGCACCAGTGGTGGACGGCACATGTGTGGACAGCAGATGTTCCCAGAAGTGTAGGAGGGGGTCCAGCTCTGCAGCCGCCCTCCCAGCTTCTGGGCCACAGCCCCCTGGCCCCAGGCTTCTCTGGGGTCCGAAGAGGAGGCATGCAGGGGGCGAGGCGCTGTGGGTTCCGGAGTGGCCTCCTCGCCCCAGGTACCATTGCTGGCCTTCTCCAGGGGGTGCGTTTGTTTTCTGGAGGAGCCCCCAACACACACACGGGGTCCTAGCACAGCAGCAGCCCTGATGTGGGTGACCCCCTCTCCAGCCAGTTTCTTGTCTCCTCCCCTTGGCTCTGCTTTGACTGCACACCCCTGCACCTGAGGACCTGCCTCCCTTCTCGATGAGCCTGCGCTTCTGCGGCATCCGCCTGGCTCGTGGGAAGAGTGAAAAAGGCAGAGACGCTGTTGGACTGATGCTAGCCAGCCCCCTGCTCCCACCAGGAGACTCCCTAGGCATGTACCCCCCACGCTTCGCTGCAGGGGCGGCCCTGGGAGGGTCTGCGGGGGTGGGGGGGCTCAGCCAGACAGCTCAGTGAATGCTTGCCATCAGAATGCGGGGCTGGGGAGGGACCCCTGCCCCTCCCTCTCCTCCCGGGAAAGGAGGAGAAATGCTCTGTGTACCCAGATTCCCCCAAAAGAGCCTATGATAAAGGCATGGTGCACGGCACAGCCTCGAGGTCAGGGACAAGCTCTCAGGGAGCAAGAGGGCCCTTAGGGCTGGGATTTCCTTCTGGAAGGCTAGGTTGAATTTGTTCCGGAATAGTAACAAGACAGTCTCTACTTTCAAAAGGAGCTGCCTTTGATGTATTGTCTGGCTGCAGACCGCTGCTTCCCCTGGTCCACAAACAGGACATGGGAGGGGATGAAACACTCAGCCGAGCGCAGCCCAAGGGAAGGTCTGGCTGGTCGAGGAGCAAACGGCCAGCCTGAAAGACACCGAGGTCCTCATAACGCTGGGAGGTTTCTTTGATGTGAGATGGGAGTTTTTCACTTGGTGAAATGTCTGGGTTCAGCATGGGCAGCAGGGAATCCCTGGGTCCACTGGATGCTTCCACATGTGAGGAGCCCAGTGGAGGCCCTGAGGGGTGTGTGGAGCAGTGGAGGAGGGTCTGGGCTCCCTGTGAGGGAGGACTTCCTAATTATCAGGACCTACTCCCAAATCTAGGTAGAGAGCTCCCCATCACCAGAGGTATTCAAGCAGTCCGTACAACCACATGACACCAGACTTGATGCTTCTTGCCAGGCCTGCTCGACTGAAAGCTCCTTGAAGAGACCTCAGACCCCCTGTGGTTTGGAAGCTCCGATGATTGTGACCCGACCCTGATTATTTGGCCTACCAAGGGGAGCTCTGTCATCATTTCACTGAGCCGTGTCTGAATCTTTTATGGTTTTGTTCCCAGCCTCATGAGGTCAGTGGGGGGGTTAACCCTTTATTTCAGGAAGGTAGCAGGAGCTGAGAGGAGCAAGGGTTCGAACTCTCGCACCCCTGTGTTTCTTGAGCCCCAGGGAAAGGCTGTTGTGGCAGATGTCAGCTTTGTCTGGAACACTGTCACCCCCTGGTGACACTTGGGGGTCACCAGGCCCCCAAGTCTGCCATGGTCTGTCATTCGAGTGCTGCTTTATCTCAAGGCCTTGGCTCTGGAGGGGAAAGAAGGGGGGAAGCTTTCCCCTCCTGTGCGATGTATTTCTATAGTATAGCAGTGGCCTGTTAAATTCACACATTACTTCTGAAATTTAAAACACGCTGTTTTAACATTTCTCCATTGGTGGAGGGTGATTCCCATTACAGTGCAGCTCCCTTGGGCGTGGAACTGGCTCGTTCACCCAGTAAGGCCGTCGGAACTCTGAAGCAATAGTCCTTCAGATTATCTAAAACAGAATGATCTGGAAAGAAGGAATGCGTAAGGAGCGAACAGTGTTGTTTCATGTGTGGTGGGTGGCAGGATGTGGGGAGGGGGACATTGGAGATCTGGGGTCCCCAAGGAAGCCCAGGATCGAAACGTTCCAGGACGGGAGGGCATTGTTGGGATCTGTGAGCCCAGCATTTTCTAATTGTGCTTCCCAGAGACCTAGGGGTCTGTGGGGGGCTTCTCCCGCCCTGTCTTCAGCGGACATGCCTCTGCTTTGCTGGGCTTTACCAGCTGGCATCGCGAGGGCTCTCGGCTGAAAAGAGCATGAAGCTGCCGCCGCCCGTGCCTCTCCCGTTGTAGACAAGAGCCCGGGGTGCCGGTTCATTGCTTCCTTGGGCATGCTGGAGCATCCAGCCGGCCGTGCTCCATGATGCTGGGGCGGGAGGGGAGCGCGCGAGCTGGCAAGCCTTTCCTGAGAAAGGCCAGCAGCCCCGAGGTCAGCAGGGGGAGGCTGCGTCGTGCTGGGTGGCTCCGGTGAAGGGGTCCTTGGGGGTGCTGCAGGAGGACGACCTCGAATATTCTGCTTCCCCCCGGGGCTGGCGGTCCAGCCCTGGCCTTCTAGACCTGCAGTTGGCGGGCTGCTCTGGACCAGCTGTGCAAAGTCCTGACCTTCCCGACCTTGCACGCAAACGCCGTGTGCGGGATGAAGGTCGTCTGGGAGGCGGGGAGCGGGGGGGACGGTCTGTGATAACAGCACTCTCGAAGGGGCGAAGCCTGCTGACTTTTGTCACGTGGAGACCTTGAGCCTGTCTTGTCAAGTTCTTTCTCCCGCGGAACTGGGTTCGCTGCCCCTCTACTTCTGAGTAGGAACTAAAACTTGCCGGCTTCTGAATTTGGAATTGTTATTCTGCGGCTAGGCGGCCTGTGTGTGTGTGCGTGTGCTTGCGCGTGCACTGGTGAGCAGTCACTTATGAGCCGCGTGACTCAGAGGCGCCCCCGTTCCTCTGCTTTTCCTTCTCTCTGTCTGGACTCAGAACCCCTCTGCTCCGAAGACACATCTTGTCCGTTGCTCCAAATCTCCGTTTGTTCTCTCCCGCTCCGTGCCGCTTCTCCGACGGCGGGCCTGCCACCTCCACCAGCAGCCACAGAGCAAATGCAGAAAAATCTGGAAAAATATTTGTTTAATTAGCAGAAGTGATCAATGTGAGCCTCCGAGGGATCTGAATCCACTTTTAACTGGCTGGCCTGGAGCTGAGCCTGATGAATTTTCCTGCAGGACTGTTTCTGATTTTGAACAGAGTAATTGGTGTTCGGTCGGCTCCGACCTGACTGCTGGCCCAGGGGAGGCTGACCCCGGGCCTGTTCAGACCCTGCTTTCCCCTGCTGGGCAGTGCCAAGCGCGCTTGCTGGAGTCTTGAGGGAAGCGCGGGGTGGCCTGGGGGCACCTCCCAGACCAGGCTCTCCACCTCGGCTCCTTCTTGAGCAAGTCTCACTGCTCCACGAGTGTGGAATGCTAGCTGGAGAGGAAAGAGGTTTCAGAGGAAAATGACCCCGGGTGGGAGGAGCTGAACCCCATAAATTATGGGGCCCACATCACTTCTAGCTCTGGATGTGGCACAGAAAAGGAGCCGCAGAGGGGAGCCTTGGGGTCCTTAGAAAGAAATTCGGTGACGCTACACAGAGCGAGGCAAGAGGCTGGTCTCAGTGAATCATCTCAGATTTGGCTTTAAATCAAAGTAGTCTAAATCAAAGGGCGAGAGTTTCCTCAGAGAATCTGCTGGAGAGGGAGGGGATAAGCCTACACCTCTCAACCCCGAAGTTTGGGTCTCTGAGGATACGTGCATCTCTACAGAATGGCCCAGATCGTTCTCACGCCCTGAAACCATCCTCATCACTCTAGAATCCCTTCGAGGACTCTGGGGGCTGTGCAGGTGTCCGTCAGGCCTCCATGAGTGAGAGCTCTTAGGTTCAGCCTGGAGGTAGAACGACCATTTCCCACGCGGTATCTTTTCCAGGAAGGTGGGTTTTCTCCAGGGGAACTAGGTGTCTCTCGGGGGTCCTGGTGCCTTCCACCTCCCCTCTAGGTTCGCCCTGCTCCTTCACCCAACACGGACTGCGTGGGCTGTGTCGGGGGACCCCTTGCTCCCTGCCTTCTGGTTCAGGAGCCTCAGCGGGAGCTCACAGGGAGGGGTGTGAGATGTAGGTATTCCTGCCATCTCCCGCCCTGCTGGGCTCTTCCCTGGAGGTCACACGTCCTCTCAACCTTATTTTTATTCCTTTTTATTCAAGTATCATTAACATAGCGTTCTGTGAGTTTCAGATGTACAGCGTAATAATGCGACAGTTCCATGCATTCGTTAGTGCTCCTAATAATAAGTGTGCTCGTAACCCCTGTTTCCCCCACCTTCCCCTCTGACAACCACCAGTGTGTTCTCCGTATCTAGGAGTCTGTTTTTCTGTTTGTCTCTTTTTTTCTGTTTGTTTGTTTTGTCTCTTAAATTCCACATGAGTGAAATCATAAGCTATTTGTCTTTCTCTGATTGACTCACTTCACTTAGCATTATAGTCTCTAGCTTCAACCATGTTGTTGCAAATGGCAAGATTTCATTCGTTTTTATGGCTGAGTAGTCCATTGTGTATATATATATATATATATATACCACATCTTCTTTATCCATTCGTCAATCAATGGTCACTTGGACTGCTTCCATATCTTGGTTATTGTAAATAATGTTGTAGTAAACACAGGGGTACACATTAGTGTTCAAATTGGTGTTTTCATTTTCTTTTTTTTTTTTAAAGATTTTATTTATTTATTTGAGAGAGAGAATGAGAGAGAGCATGAGAGGGAAGAGGGTCAGAGGGAGAAGCAGACTCCCCGCTGAGCAGGGAGCCTGATGCGGGACTCGATCCAGGGACTCCAGGATCATGACCTGAGCCAAAGGCAGTCGCTTAACCAACTGAGCCACCCAGGCGCCCAGTGTTTTCATTTTCTTTGGGTAGATACCTAGTAGTAAAATTATTGGATCATATAGTATTTCTATTTTTCTTTTGTTGAGGAACCTCCATACCGTCTCCCACAGTGGCTGCACCAGTCTGCATTCCCACCAACAGGGCACGAGGGTTCTCCTTTCTCCACATCCTTGCCAACACCTGTTGTTTCTTGTCTTTTTGATTCTAGCCATTCTGACAGGTGTGAGGTGACATCTTGTTGTGGTTTTGATCTGCATTACCTTAGTGAGTAGTGATTTTGAGCATCTTTTCATGTGTCTGTTGGCCACAAAAGACCTCAAGTAGCTACAGCAATCGAGAAAGAAGAATAAAGCTAGAAGTATCAACATTCCAGATTTTAAGATATACTACAAATCAAAACAGCATGATACTGGCACAAAAACAGACACATAGATCAGTGGAACAGAACAGAGAGCCCAGAAATAAACCCATGTTTATATGAATTAGGTCAATTAATCTATGACAAACGAGGAAAGAATATGCACTGGAAAAAGTCTCTTCAACAAATGGTACTGGGAAAACTGGACAGCTACATGCAAAAGAATGAAACCACACACAATTCTTACACCATAAGCAAAAATGAATTCAAAATGGATTAAAGACCTAAATATGAGACCTGAAAACATAAAAATCCTAGAAGAGTACATAGGCAGTCATTTCTTTGACATCTGCCTTAGAAATATTTTTCTAGATATGTCTCCTGAGGCAAGGGAAACAAAAGCAAAAATGAACTGTTGGGACTACATGAAAATAGGAAGCTTCTGCACAGCCAAGGAAATAATCAACAAACCGAAAGACAACCTATGGAGTGGGAGAAGATATTTGCAAATGACATCTCTGATAAAGGATTAGTATCCAAAATACATAAAGAACTTATATAATTAACACCAAATAAACAAATAATCCAGTTAGAACCTGGGCAGAGGATCTCTCAGCCCTCTTTCTCTTCCTCCACTTGACGACTCCCCCAGCTCCTCGGGTCTCTGAGGCTGCCGGGTGCAGGGGTGCACTCGGAGTGCAACGTGACCCCATGGTTTCTCCACACTCTGAGTGTGCCTGCAGAACCAGTCCCTTCATCACGCCTTCCTAGGTTGCCCTAACTGAAGTTTGCACTGTTTCCTACCGGGTCTCTGATTGACAAAGCAGGAAAACCATCTTTTCTATAAAGTGAGTTTTGACAGTCTCATTCTCTGAAAACAAAGCTCCTCAAAGCCTGTGCTGGACAGCTGCAGGATTATGTGGTTTTATGGCTCACATCCCCCAGTCTTGTGTAACCACCAGAGTGATCTTACAGCTGTGGCTGAATCTCAGGGTGAGGTGGCCTCC
Source organism: Neomonachus schauinslandi (assembly GCF_002201575.2). Taxonomy (NCBI): domain Eukaryota; kingdom Metazoa; phylum Chordata; class Mammalia; order Carnivora; family Phocidae; genus Neomonachus; species Neomonachus schauinslandi. Next base: position 132,645,634 of record NC_058407.1, read on the forward strand.
ACCCATTCGCAGAGACGAGGATAAGAACGGGAATACCCATCGTCTCCTGGGATCCCTCATCAAATGCTGGCAACTGAATGGAAATCCTGTGCTTCAGGGATGCAGCCCTGAGAATTATATTTAAAAGCCCCCATGGTCCTGTGTGGACCTAGCCTCCTGGCCACAGGTAGGGGATGCCAGACCAAAGAGAGACCCTGCTGGTATATTAACCAGGTTTCTCCAGAAAAACAGAACCAATAGGATCTATGGATAACTAGAAAGAAATGTATTATGAGGATTGGCTTGCGAAGTTACGGAGGCTGAGAAGTCTCAGGATCTGCCATGTGCCTGCTGGAAGCCCAGGAGAGCCTGAAGGCCCGAGAACCAGGAGCACTGGTAGCCAAGAGCAGGAGCCGATAGACGACCCCGCCCAGGCAGAGAGAGTGCATTTCTCCTTCCTCCACCTTTTGTCCTACCCAGGCCCTCAAAGGACTGGCTGAGGTCCACCCACTGGGAGGAGATGGTCCTCCTGTATTCAGTCTGTGCTCATCTCTTCCAGAAACACCTTAATCATCACATACAGTGAAGTCACAGGAGAGAGGAAAAGTCAGACGGGAGTTCTAGAGCCATCTGAGTAGGCGCCCAGATTTCTCACCCGTGGCAGGGTCTGCTGGGCTGCTGGAAAGGCAGGGTGAAGGAACCTAAAACCAACGTGTTTCTTTCACTGTGAATGTGAGTTATGTGCTTAGGAAGACATTACAGAATTGCTCAGGATTTAAGAGGCAGAGGGTCGGGGTGAGGGGCTTCTCCCCACTTCAGACATGCCGGCACCAGCTAGAGCCCCGTCCTCCAAGGGTGGGGTCCCAGGCCCCCCTGGCCTCTCTCTACAGCCCAGCTTCTTCCCTTTGCTCCCTTAGCCTCAGGAAGGAGGCTACAGATTCCTCTTTTTACCTTTCAAGTTAGCAATGTTCTATGAACTAGGCGAGCATTTGTATTCAATCCTCTCTATTGGAGTAATTAGCTTGGCTGAATCGGTCTGAACTCAGACCTGTGTCTTTACCGTGGGGAGGAGTGAGGGGTTTCACCCTGGCCTGGAGGAGGCTGTGGGGGCGGGGGGTGGGGGGGGGGAGCTCTGGAGGCAGCTCTGAGTCACTTCTGCCACTGAGTCTTGCCAGGGACCAGGCGTGAGTCAGAGGCTGGAATTGGTGGTGGTGGTGGGAGCAGGGCGACCAGGAACAGGCTCTTCCCTCAGGGACCGGGAGTCCTGGGTGTGCAGGTGGGGACTGCTGATATGGAGGCAGCTTTCATGCTCTGCTACCTCTCCTGGCTCTGGCCAATGCCCCACAAAGAGCCCCCAGCCCCGCATAGGATTAAATCTGGGCCCCTGCACAGAGCACAGTGGCCTGCCATTGCTCTTGGGAGCAGGGCTGCCTGCTCGCTGGTGTCTACCGGGGGGGCCCCCCTGAGGACTCCACACCCAACCTGGGATCCCCAGTACCTGTGTCCGGCGGTCCTTACCTTGAGTCCCTCCTCAGGGAGCCTCAGGCCCTTGGGGGGACACAGGTCTCCTGGGCCTGCCCCAGCCGGTTCTTCAGGCGGGCTGCATCCCACTAGTGCCAGCCTCCGCTCACGATGGGCGGTCCGCAGGCCCAGAAGCTGCTGGAAGAGGGAGATCCCCATGGGAGTGAGGCAAGCATGGAGGCTCCCTGTCATGGGTCGTTCCTCCCAAATTCACACGTTGAAGCCCTAAGCCCCAGCCCCTCAGAACCTGACTGTGCTTGGAGACGGGGTCTCTATGGAGGAGACTGAGGTGACGCCCCTAATGCAGGGTGGCTGGCGCCCCTATAAGAGGAGATTAGGACAGAGACGCCAGGACTGTGTGTGTGCACAGAGCGTCATCCGTCTGCCAGTCAAGGAGAGTACTCAGGGGACGCCAACCCTGCGGGCGCCTTGACCTCGGACGTCCAGCCTCCAGACTGCGGGAAGTGAATGTCTGTTGTTGAAGCCCCCTGTGTGGTTTTTGCCGAGGCAGCCTGAGGTGGCCAAAACAGTCCGCAGGCTCTTCTGCAGCAGGTTTGAACCCTCTGCCGTCCCGACTCCCCTCTGTATTAGTTTCCTATGGAGGCTGTAACAAGTTACCGCGGACTTACGGCTAAGAACAACACAAATGTATTCCTGCCTGATTCCTTCTGGAGGCTTCAGGGGAGAATTCTCCCCTTGCCTTTCGCTGCAGGCTGCCCACATTCCTTGGCTCACAGCCCCTCTCTCAAATTCCTCTGACTTCCTTGAGCCCCACTGCTGGCTCTGATCCTCCCGTCTGCCCCCTGGAAGGAGGAGATGGGGATGCTGTTCCAGTCCCACCTGGAGGCCTGAGCACCAGGAGGCTGATGTCCAAGGGAGAGAGAAGAAAGTCCCATTTCCAATGACCCCGTGACTCAGGGCCTTCCCCACATCTCAAGACTTTAAACTTAATCCCATCTGCAGAGTCCCCTTTGCCATATAAGGTAAGCTATCTGCAGGTTCCAGGGACTAGGAGGACGACATCTTCGGGGGGTGATGGTGTTCAGCCAACCGCAGGGGCCTCGCTGTGCTGGCCCCCCGACGGCGCACCACCTTGCTTAGCCTCAGCAGTCAGCCAGGAAACAAAAGATACGGGGGTCTCTGGCTTTGCATCCTGGCCCCTGCTCTCACCCCAACCTGGCTTCCACGGCGTGGCCCTGTGAGAAGCCGGATAGAGGACAAGGCCCTGCGCGGAGCTCCGCCTGCTGCGGCACCTGCAGGCTGAGCTGGATGCAGGGACGGGCCAGGAGCCGTGTCCCCTGAGCGGAGGTGGCCCTAACCGTAGAGCTTCTTACGGTGCCCGAGAGGGAGGGTTAGAGCTAGCTGGGTAGTGGTGGCTCTCCTGTCACTGAGCTGTGGGAGCTCAGAGGAGAGTCGGCCAACACCAGTCACCCTGAGTGAGCTGTTGGCAGGGCCAGACGCCCCTCTCAGCTACAGACAAACTCCCTTCTCTCTGGAAGGTGCTGGGGGCACATGCGTGTGAGGGTGGGGGCATACACGTGTGTTACTGTGTGTAAGGGTGTGTGAGTGTGACTGTGTGAGGGTGATGGTGTGTGAATGTGGGGACACATGGGGGTGAGTGTGACTGTGTGTGTGAGGGTGAGGACTTGTGAGTGCGGGGGCACACGGGGTTGAGTGTGGGGGCACACGGGGTGAGTGTGGAGCGGGGCCGGCTGGGAGGGGCTCACTCTGCAGCAGACACAGCATCTCCGTGGGGGGCTGGAGCGCAGGGGTGCCCACGTCTGCAGGTGTGTAAGTGGGGATCTGATCATGCTCCTTCTCCTCCAGGCTGGGGAACTATGCAGTGGCTGGGACGAGATTTCAGGCTGGTGTGGCGTTTCCTGCTTGCAGGACCCCGGCTTCTGGGGGATTGGGAATGAGGGGCGGAGGCTGGGGCTCCCGGGGGGGCAGCCAGGGCCATTGGAAGGAGCACAGGCCTCAGGGTGGGACTCACCTGCCCCCCCCCGCCCCGTGGCCTCCGTGAGTCTCAAGAAAGTGGAGTGGCGGCCCCCCTCCTTGGGTGCTGGAGAGAGTTAAGTGAGCTAACTAGGTAGGCTCCAATCGGTGAGCATGATACCCGCCCAGCGGCAGCCCCTGCGTCAGGCACTCAGCAAAAGGCTGGCCCAGGGCTCCTCTGTCCCCTGCTGGGTTCTGGGGCCCCTCCCCGCTGCCCACTCCTCATCTCTGGCCCCCGTCTCCTCCTGTAGCAGGGCCGGGCCTGCCAGCTCCCTGTTTGCCCAAGCCCAAGCGCTCCAAAGGAACCTAGCTAACACAGAGAGAAAGGTTTGTTTTTGTTCTCCTACAGAAGAAGGAGACAGAGAAGTTTGCTAAGTCAGGCCCCATTAAGCTTGCAGAAAGGCTCTTTGTTGCAGCCTGAGACCGATAACAAGGAACCAGTAAGAGAGAGCGTGTGCTTCTCTCTCTTTCCTGTAGCATTTGGGTAAGACTAGCCCCACCTGGCTTTTCCTCCCAGTGCCTGGGGCATGCAATCCTCCATTAGCCGTAATCCTATCTCTTAGAGCAGAGAACTGTAGTGACGCTTCTGTGGTATTTTGGTCATCTGGATTTTAGTCTTTAAAATAATGATGCATAATACTGAAATGATATACTTTCCGCAGTACTTCCACATGTTCTGTATTGTTGGGAGTGGTGCAACTGAGCCTTCTGCTTAAGGTCACACAGCGAGTTCCTGGGTAAGCTGGGGCTACCACCAACTATGAACTCAGCCTGGCCTTAGCCTAATGTCCTATACCGTTTGTCACTAGTCACTGGAGTGGACAAGTCTGCTTGTTCCTAACCCTTTGTCTACAGTAAAGAGAGATCTATATTATGACATGTTTGTTCCCATTAAATCATAAATCCCTCCTGGTATGTCACTGTGTAATTGCAGTTGTGCAGTGGGCAACCTGTGAGACTGAACATGGCAGCCCTGCATCCAGGGTTAATCCAAAAATAGTATTAATTCATCCCTCCAGCATAAGGCACAATGCCCTAGGGGGGAAATTATGCCTTTGCTCCTAAGACTGGTGGTCCTAATGTGCATAACCCAGTATAACTCAGCCCCCAGCTGTGTTGAAAGAAACCAGCGAGTAGACCAAACGGGGAGGGCCTCCCACTGTTGGGCCTCCTGGCTGCAGGAGGAGGCCCAGGTGCTCTGAGCAGGCTGGGCTGGGCAGCTGTGGGCGCCTGAGCAGACAGGAGCTTGTTGCTGGGGGCTCCAATGGGGTGGAGACCTCAGGCCTGGTTTTGTCCTGGGGCAGCTAGAAAAGGAAGAAGTTAGCTGCTTCCGTCTTGACTCAGAGGTGAGAAAGTTTATGAGCTTTTCTGCTTCTGGCTCCATTTCCTTATCTGTTAAAAAATGGGCAGCTCAGTGCCTGGCCCACACCTGCTCTGAAAGACGGACAACAGGACCGGGCTGGGTTTGTGAAATGTCGCCGGGGCATAGCCGGGTCCCGCAGTACCTGCGGTGGCCCAGCGCCCCGCTGCGTCTGTGGGGAAGGTGGTGCCAGCCCCGGGAGAAGCCTCCCCCAGCGCTGACCTCGGGAGCAGCACCGTGTGCCCGACACCGCGCTGGGCACCCTGTAGAGAGCACGCCGGTCTTCTGTGCCACTAAGGAGCTCTCCCGCCCGTCGTCAGTTTTTCTTTCTTTCTTTTTTTTTTTGGAGTAAGATAGCCCTGAGTTAGAATTTTTTTTTTTTTGGAACAGCCTTGTTGAGCTATAATTGACATACAAGAAACTGCACAAAGTGGACACTTTGACCCGTGGAATACACATGTGAAACCATCACCCCAAACAAAATAATGAACATAACCATCACCTCCAAATTTGCCTTGTGCTTCTCCTAACCCCTGCCCCCCGGGGCCAACCACTGCCAATTTTTTTTTTTTTTTTAAGATTTTATTTATTTATTTATTTGACGGAGAGAGATAGCAACAGCAGGAACACAAGCAGGGGGAGTGGGAGAGGGAGAAGCAGGCTTCCCGCCGAGCAGGGAGCCCGATGCGGTGCTCGATCCCAGGACCCTGGGATCATGACCTGAGCTGAAGGCAGACACTTAACGACTGAGCCACCCAGGCGCCCCAACCATTGCCAATGTTAATTTAAAGACACCTTTGATCACAAGACGCTTTGCGACCTCAGGGAGCTTTACATCCAGAGGAGGAGTGAGCAATTGCGGCTGAGGGGTGGTCAGGAGAGGCTTCCTGGTGGAAGCAGCATTTCAGGGAGTGGTGGTTGGGGGAGGGGAAAAACATTTACCCCAAGTGACATCGGGCAGAGTGCAAAGGTGAGCTGGCTACCACCCGGTGCCCCCCACCTCCTCGGCAGGCCCAGGCTGGAGTCCTCTCTGCCACTGGGCTGTGTGATCTTAGGCAAGTTCCCTAACCTCTGTCAGCCCCCATTTTCCTGCTTGGGAACTGGGGGTCATGATAAGGTTTGTTGCGAAAATTACTTCCACAACTTTATGTCAGGTGTCTCGTACACAGTAGGCGCTCAAGAGATGGGGTCGCAGGCTTGCAGGATTCTCATTCACGGAGGTGAAGTATGAATCTTGCAGACACATGGGTGAATTAAGTGAATGGGTGAAGTGAAGTGAAAGTTTAGTAAGTGAAGGAAGGAAAAACTCTCTAGCGTGCGAGGGGTCCCCAGTGGGGTGCCCCTGAGGCTGCTAGTGGCAGTTTTTTTTTTGCTGAGAACTGACTGGGGAGTTCGTGGCCTTGAGATTCTTGTGCAGTCTTGGTTTGTCCCCTTATCTCTTGCTCCACTCTGTCTCAGCGTCTCCACCTGCCAGGAATCGTTCCGGAACTCCTATCTCTCCTGCCCGTACCGTCACCCCTTCCCGACTCCCGGGACAGGAACTGTGGGCAGAAAAAGACGTCCTGGGATTGGGAGGAGTGACTGATTGTATACTTTCTAATTCGTGGGGGTGAGGGATAGCGCAAGTCTCTGAGGAATCTGGAAGCGAGGCTTTCAGGACCTCGGGGGCCAGCTGCTGCCAAGATAAGGTTCCTTTTATTTTATTTTATTTTTTTAAGATTTTATTTATTTATTTGTCAGAGAGAGAGAGAGCACAAAAGCGGGCAGAGGCAGAGGGAGAAGCAGACTCCCCTCTGAGCAGGGAGCCTGACATGGGGCTCGATCCCAGGACCCGGGGATCATGACCTGAGCCAAGATGCTTAACAACTGAGCCACCCAGGTGTCTGGATAAAGTTCCTTTCACACATGAAGGCACTAAGGCAGTGACGAGTACTTGAGGAAGTTCCCACTCTGCATGTTTCGGGGCTCTGTCAGTGGGCTGCACGCTGTTTTCTCATATCAGTGGTATCATCTACCATCTGCTATTTGACTGGACTATGGTAGTGAGGCCAAGAAGTGAATGACCCACACGCCTCGAGCTAACTCTGAATTCAGTTCTGACTGTTCATGCTACTCCTTCCATCTAGAATTTCCGCTCTCCATTCTGAACCCATCATTCAAAGACTCACTCAGGCCTCACCACCTCCAGGAAGCCTCCCCTGATTACTCTAAGTATGACTCTAAATGCTGAGGTTTTCTGTCCTCTCTAAACCCCTAATGCTATTTGGGTTGTAACCACACAATCTCACAGTTCAGAGTGTAGTGTTCTGCACCGTGCTCTGGGAATCTCTATTTTGATCCTATTTTGAATACACGTTTGTTGAAGTTTAGGCATTTTGTCTCGTGCTCCCTTGTGCCTTCGGCCACATCCTTAGGACACTTAAATAAGGACAGGAGTTCATCAAATACGTGAGTATTGATTTAGCTATAGACACTGTAGGAAGTACCAGAATCAGCCCTGTGGTCATCAACATACAGAGGATTTTGAGCAACAAGAGGTAAGTACGAGGATGTATCTAGTAAGCTCTGGTTGCCACAACAAACACCAGACTCGGGGTTTAGGGACAACAGACATTCATTCATTCTTCACAGCTCTGGAGGCTGGACATTCGGGACCAAGATACCAGCAGATCCGGTGTCTGGTGAGACCCCACTTCCTGGTTCACAGACGGCGTCTGCTTGCTGTGTCCTCATACGGTAGGAGATGTGGGGGCTCTGGGGTCTCTTTTATAGGGGCATTAATCCCTCTTGACCTCATGACCTCCCAAAGGCCCGCCCCTAACACCATCACAGTGGGGGTTAGGTCTCAACATAAGGATTTTGGGTGGACACACTCAGTCCACCGCAGTCCGTGCGTGGTGACATGCTGATGTTGGTCACGCGCACACTGCTCATCTCCCTAAAGGCTGGGTGGGTTTTGGCATGTCCCCCAGGGACGCCCATACTTGCAGGTGGCCCCCAACTCCCGTAGCCCTCCGGTGAGTCAGCCCATAGACACTGTCGGCTGGCAGCCCTCTCCCACCCGGGGCTCAGGCCGGGCCTGGTTCCGCAGCAGGAGCACCCTTTGGCTATGACACCCTGGCTCCCAGACCCGGATGGACATGGATTTCATCAGCTCTCCATTGCTGACTTCTGCTCAGCCTGTGCTCTGACCTGAGGCTCCTTCGCTGGGGCACTGTCCTCTATGTCCCGCACCCGAGAGAGTAATGCCCACAGCTGCGCTCACAAAGGCCTCCCCGAGCTGACACCAGGCGCTCTCCAGACCCACCCGAGTCTGCCCTGCTCTTTGATACACTGCTTTTGGAGTGACTCATCACTAATGTTTCCTGTCAACAACAGCAAACACCCAGAGGAGGCCTGAGGGCTCTCCTTGGCTCAACACGTTTTGAAATTGCACTGGAAGGGAAAACCCATTACACAAAAGGCTTTGCAGGGGGAGAGGGAAGAAGGCGCTAGAATGAACACTCGGTGAGCCAAGCCCAGCAGGGCCTAGGTCAGCCGAAGCGGACTCTGGCGGGACAGAGAACCGAGCACTGTCGCCTGCTCCCTCCCCCACGATTCACAGGCAGGCCCCTGGCAGGTCTTTCCTGGCCCAGGGTGAGATCCACAGCCGACAAACCCTTGCATCTCTGGCTGGACTGGACTGGACCTGCAGGTGGGCTCCCGGTCACATCCTGATGTCATCACGACATGAGAAGAGCATCACGAAGGTTGGAGTCGGCAAGACCTGGCTTTGCTGCTCACTGGCCTTATGGCCCCAGGCGAGTTAGTCTCTCTCAGCCTCAGTTTATTCATCTGTAAAACAGGCATTGTGCCTACCTTTAAGATTGCCGTGAGGATTAAAAATGACGTTGGCAAAGTGCCTAAAACGTGAGGGATGCTTATGACTTCACAGCAAATCTTACTGAATTAAATATCTTCGCCTCCCAGGGCGCCTGGGTGGCTCAGTTGGTTGGGCGACTGCCTTCGGCTCAGGTCATGATCCTGGAGTCCCGGGATCGAGTCCCGCATCGGGCTCCCTGCTCGGCGGGGAGTCTGCTTCTCCCTCTGACCCTCCCCCCTCTCATGTGCTCTCTCTCTCTCATTCTCTCTGTCTCAAATAAATAAATAAAATCTTTAAAAAAAAAAAAATATCTTCGCCTCCCAAATAAGCCCTCTGGGTCTAGCGAAAAGAAACGGAGTTAGCACCCAGGACTTCTCCGGTGGAAGCACGCAGCTGCGCCGGGCAGAGGGCATGTCTGCGGAACCTGGTCTGCCCGTGGCCCCCACAGCTGGGGTTTGCCCACATGTGGCTTATTCTGGTGGAATCTGAGCACCGGGCCCCCAGCCTCTGCCACCTTCCTCACACCCCCAAAGGCAGGCACAATCTCCCACAAACCCTGGGACGAATGCTCCGTGGGGCCTGGCGTGGTCACCGTCCAGGCACCAGCACGGCGGACCAGGGTGGAGGCACGGGCTCCCCTCGGGCCCTTAGCGCGGGGACCACCGGCCGGCGGGGCAGAGCTGTGGGCCCGCCTGTCCTCGAGGAAGGCACTGGCCGTGTGGGAAGACTTAGGAGAGAAAATCCACTGGTCATGGCCGTAGAGCTGAGGACAAAGGGGACACTACTGGTTAGAATTTCTGCAGGGGCACCTTTCATTCCGGTGGAGGGCAGAACTTTCCGTTAGTAATAACAACACGTCACGGTCCAGGTACGGATTCCCCGGCATCTCTAACCCTCGCTGCCCCTCCCTAACAGCCGCTCCCTAACAGGTGGCAGTGGGAGAGGTTTAGCCTAATGACCATCCAAACCATGCTGCACAACCACATTCATAGGAGAAAAAGGAAGATTTGTCTGTCCCCAGGTTCTGTTAAAGTGGATATATCTGGACTAACCAGCCACTGACCCCTCAGGTACCAGGTTCGGCCCCAAATCTCAACCCTCAAGGACAAGCTGGTGAAGCAGGGCTTCTCAAAAAGTGACACCTTGATAAGACTCACTCCTGCCTGGGTGTGTCCACGTCACAACAGTGTTCCTACACGCCTTCCTGCTTTGATCCTCCAATGGCTGAGTGGCCTGGGCAGGCCTGGTATTAAAATCCTTTTACAAAGGAGAAAACAACTTGGCAAAGGTTGCATGGCCAACAGCAAGCAGCAGGCCTGGGAGAAGAACCCAGATCTTCTGGCTCCTTCCACTAAGCTTTGTCTGGTGGGCTGCCTCGTGAGTCCCTACATGTCCAGAGATTGGATAACTGTGGGTCTGATCGTTGAAGAGCTTCTGGATCCCAAATTTGCATGTTAAAGCATTCCCTGCTACTGGTGGGAGCAGAAACTGGCATAATTTTTAGAAGTATAATTTGTCAATATGCATCAAAATCCTGAAAGTTACCTATATGCTTTGACCATTTATTTTCACTGTTGGGAATGTATCGTAAAGAAGTAGTCAGAGGGGCGCCTGGGTGGCTCAGTCGTTAAGCGTCTGCCTTCAGCTCAGGTCATGATCTCCGGGTCCTGCGATCGAGCCCCACATCGGGCTCCCTGCTCCGCGGGAAGCCTGCTTCTCCCTCTCCCACTCCCCCGGCTTGTGTTCCCTCTCTCGCTGTGTCTATCTCTGTCAAATAAATAAAATCTTTTTAAAAAAAATTCTGTACCATACATAAAGTTAACGCTTTCACCAATTTCAGTTTTTCTTTTGAAATCCCAGTGTTAAGCATCTTACGTTGAGTTCTGTAATTAACAGTGCAATGCAGGACTGAGCTCAGAGAGGACACCAAAGGCACAAGGCCTCTGCCACCTGCTAACTAGCTGTAGGTCTGCATTAACTTTATACTACTGTGGGCTTCAGTATGAGTCCTTAAAGCTCCAAAATCCTATTTCCTGGTAGTTATTTCAGAAACAAGTTAACAAATCTCAGTTAATAAAATAAAGTAGATCGGGGCGCCTGGGTGGCTGAGTTGTTAAGCGTCTGCCTTCGGCTCGGGTCATGATCCCAGGGTTCTGGGATCGAGCCCCGCATCAGGCTCCCTGCTCCGCGGGAAGCCTGCTTCTCCCTCTCCCACTCCCCC
>NC_058407.1:132656581-132927706 GCF_002201575.2 Neomonachus schauinslandi
CTCCCTCTCCCACTCCCCCGGCTTGTGTTCCCTCTCTCGCTGTGTCTGTCTCTGTCAAATAAATAAAATCTTAAAAAAAAACAAAAAAAGAAGTAGTCAAAAAAGGGCACTTGGTTAAGAAGTTAGTCATAGAGTTGCCATATGATTCAGCAATTCCGCTCCGAGATGTACACCCAAGAAAATGAAAGCATCATCCACACACAAAAATTACACGACTGTTTATAAGCAGCACTATTTACAATAACCTCAAAGTGAAAACAACGCAATGTTTACCGGTTGTTGAGTGGATAAGTGAAATGTGATCTAGCCATCCAATGGAATATCATCCAGCATAAAAAGGAATAAAATTCTAGTAGGGCACTATCACAGAGATGACCCTGGCAAACATTCTGCTAAGTGAAAGAAAGCAGTCGTAGAAGACCACACATTTACAATTCCATTGCTAGGAAATGTCCAGAACTTGTCTCTAGAGGCAAACTGATAGGAACAGAAAGTAGATGAGTGGTTGCTTAGGGCTGGGGTGGGCGAGTGGGTGGGGGAGGGCAGGGATGGAGATTGACTGCTAACGGGGGACAAGAACATTCTAAAATCAGATTGTGGTGATGGTTGCACAGCTCTGTGAACACACTTACAAACATTAAACTGTACACTTAAAAAAAATTTTTTTTTAACTCCAGACCCTGAGATCAAGACCTGAGCAGAGATCAAGAGTCAGATGCTTAACTGACTGAGCCACCACGTGCCCCTAAACTGTTACACTTTAAGTGGGTGCATATTTATTATTATGTTGTTTGTATCTCAATAAAGGTGTTTCAAAAAAAAAAAAAAAAGGACACTAGGATGTTATTCTCAGCATTTTTTTTTTTTTTTTTTAAGATTTTATTTATTTATTTGAGACAGAGAGAATGAGAGAGAGAGAGCACATGAGAGGGGGGAGGGTCAGAGGGAGAAGCAGGCTCCCCGCCGAGCAGGGAGCCCGATGCGGGACTCGATCCAGGGACTCCAGGATCATGACCTGAGCCGAAAGCAGTCGCTTAACCAACTGAGCCACCCAGGCGCCCCTCTCAGCATTTTTAAAAAAGATTTATCTATTTATTTGAGGGAGAGTGAGAGCCTGGAGGGAGGGGCAGAGGGAGAGACAGAAAGAGACTCAAGCAGACTCCACACCAACCACGGAGCCTGACACAGGGCTCGATCTCACCACCCTGAGATCATGACCTGAGCCGAAACCAAGAGTCAGACACTCAAACCACTGTGCCACCCAGGAGTCCCTATTCTCAGCATTTTTAAAAATAATAAACAAACTACTTGAAATAATCCAAATCCCTGGGGGGGAAATAGTTAAATAATATGGCGTATCTATAAGTGAAACATTTATAGTCAATAAATATATGGGCATATTTTAGACAATGAAAAAATGCTCATGATATATTATTAAATATAAAATGTAAAGTATGTATACTCATAATTTTATTCTTAATTTTAAAAAAGTCAAATGTTGGGCGCCTGGGTGGCTCAGTTGGTTGGGCGACTGCCTTCGGCTCGGGTCGTGATCCTGGGGTCCTGGGATCGAGTCCCGCATCGGGCTCCCTGCTCGGCGGGGAGGCCTGCTTCTCCTTCTCCCACTCCCCCTGCTTGTGTTCCCTCTCTCGCTGTGTCTGTCTCTGTCAAATAAATAAATAAAAATCTTTAAAAAAAAATAAAAAAAAAAAAAAAAAAAAAAAAAGTCAAATGTTTTATTTGAGGTAATTGCATATTCACATGTGATTTTCAAAAAATTTATAGTACTTTATTAATATCTTTCCCTAGCTAGATTCCAGTAAAGTAAAACAAATATGTAAGAAACATTTACAGAGTTCTCCATAAAATTAACATTAAATGCTGACCATCTGTTGAGGCTTAGAAATCCAATTTCAGGGGCGCCTGGATGGCTCAGTTGGTAGAGCACCAGACTGTTGATCTCAGGGTTGTGAGTTCAAGCCCCATGTTAAAGCTTACTTAAAAAAAAAAAACAACAACAACCCAATATTTAAAAAAAGAAATCCAGTGTCACCCTGAAATACTGTACTGCATTCTGATCTTTAATCTCAAAGAAGTAATCCTATTTCATTATTTTAATGATGAGCTTAAGAAGTTTTGTTTTCGGGGTGAGGATTTTCTCATTGCCTTCAGTCAAGGCTTTTCAACATTTTTCACATTCTGCCACATCTGTAAAATGATAGAATTTGTGTGTTTGTATGTGGCAGCAAGTAACCAGCCCAAGAATGCCTTCTCCTTAGGGGAGAAATTTCTCGGCACCCTGAATGTAAAATTTTCTTGTTGACTTTCCAGAAAGTCTTACTGCAAGTTTGCGGCAGACTATGCACAGGTAGTTTTAGAAAATAATACAGAGAGATTCAGTGTACCTTTCACCAATTTTCCCCATAGTTATATTTTGCAAAACTGCAGGTACGGTATCACAACCGGGATACTGACATTGATACATAAGGTACAGAATGTTTCCCCTGCTGCCCGGATCCCTCCTGATGGCAGGATTTCTCTAGCCACACCCACTTCTGTCCCCATTCCCACCTTAACTCCTGCCAGCTATAATCTCCTCTCCATCTCTATAGTTTTGTCATTTCAAGGATGTTGTATAAATGGAATCATATAGTATGCAATATTTGGGGATTAGATTATTTTCATTCAGCATAATTCTCTGGAGATTCATCTAGGTTGTTGTGCACATCAGTGGTTCCTTTCTCTTTAGTGCTGAACCACATTCCATGTGTGGATGGACCACCATTTGTTTAGCCATATTCACTCGATAAAGGACGTCTGGATTATTTCCAGTTTGCGGGCATTACAAATAAAGCAACTAGGGACGCCTGGGTGGCTCAGTTGGTGAAGCGTCTGCCTTCGGCTCAGGTCATGATCTTGGGGTCCTGGGATCGAGTCCTACATCGGGCTCCCTGCTCAGCGAGGAGTCTGCTTCTCCCTCTGCCTGCCTCACTCCCCCTGCTTGTGCTCTCTCTCTCTTTTAGAACAAACAAGCAAAGCGACTATAAAACATTTGTATACCATTTAAAAAAATGGGACTATACGTTTTCTTTTTCTGGGTTAAATGCCTAGAAGTGTCATTACTGGATCATTACATATTTAGTTTTTGTTTGCTTGTGTAAGAAAATGCCAAACTGTTTTCCAGAGTGGGTGTATCATTTTATATCCCCATCAGCAACGTATGAGTGATCCAGTTTCCCCACCCCATCACCAGCATCTGATTTGGTTGGTGTTTTTCATTTCAATCATTCTGGAGATTGTGATCTCTCACTGTGCTTCTACTCTGCATTTCGCTACTGAATTGTGATGTTGAGCATCTTTTCCTGAGTTTATTGGCTGCTTATAGATCCTCTTCAGTGAAATGTCTTGTGTGTGTGTGTGTGTGTTTTTTTCCCCCCATCATTTTCTCATTGGGATTCTTTTTTTTTTACTGTTGGGTTTTGAGAACTCTTTATATATTCTAGACAGTAAGTATGTGATTAGCAAATATATTCTCCCAGTCTGTAGGTTGTATTTTCATTCTCTAAACAGGGGTTTTTGTGGAGTGTAAGTTTTTACATCTAATGAAATCTGGTTTGTTACTTTTTCCTTTTTTTTTTGTGCAAGGCCATACCACCTTGAACGCGCCTGATCTCGTCTGATCTCGGAAACTTTTTCCTTTTGTTTTTTTTTTTCTGATCATGTTGTTGGTGTCTTTGCCTAGCGTTAGGTCCCACAGATTTTTTCCTATGTTTTTCTCAGAAAGTTTTATAGCTTTATATTTAGGTCTCTGTGATCCATTTTGAGTTCATTTTTGTATAAGGTGTGACTTAGGTTAGGGTGAAGTAATTTTTTTTCTGATCCAATTGCTCCAGCACCATTTATTTAAAAAGGCTATTTTTCTTCCAGTGATTTGTCAAATGTCAGTTGGATATATTTATGTGGGTTTATTTCTGGATTCTCTATTCAGTTCCATTGATCTATGTGTTCATCCCTCTGTCAATAATACCATGCTGTCTTGATTCCTCTATCTATATAGTAAGTATTGACGTTGGGTGCCCTGTGGCCTCGCACTTTATGGTTCTTATTTTTTAAAAATTAAAAAAAAAATTTAATTCCAGTGTAGTTAACAAACAGTGTTGTATTAGTTTCCAGGGTACAGTATAGTGATTCAACATCTCTATACATTAGTCAGTGCTCATTACAATAAGTGCACTCCTTTACCCTCTTCACTTATTTCCTCCACCCCTCCATTTCCTCTCTCTACCCCATTCCCCTCTGGTAATGATCAGTTTGCTCTCTATAGCTAAGACTCTGTTTCTTGATTTGTCTCTTTTTTTATTTGTTTGTTTGTTTTGATTCTCCACTGTATGATTCTTTTTCAAAATTTTTTAGCTATTGTAGTTCCTTTACATTTCTATATCAATTTTGGAATAATCTTGTCATATCTACAGAAGTCTTGCTGGGATTTAAAAAAACACTTTATTTATTTATTTGACACACAGAGAGAGAGAGAGAGAGAGCATGAGCAGGGGGGAGAAGCAAGGGGAGAGGGAGAAGCAGATTCCCCGCTGAGCAGGGAGCCTGATGCGGGGCTCGATCCCAGGACCCCAGGATCATGACCTGAGCTAAAGGCAGATGCCTAATGCTCTGAGCCACCCAAGTGCCCCTTGCTGGGATTTTGATAGGAACTGCTTTAAACCTGTTTGTCAGTGTGGGGAGAATTGACATCTTTAAGATGCTGAGTCTTCCAATCCATGAAAAGGGTATGTCTTTACATTTGTTTAGGTATTATCTGATTTTTTCCCCAGCATTTTGTAGTTTTTAGTGTACAAATCCCACATGTATGTTGTTAGTTTTACATGTAGGTATTTTTTTGAGCAATTGTGAATGGTATTTTATTTTTAATTTCAGTGTCCAGATGGTCACCACTAGCATATATAGAAATAAAATTGATTTTTATACATTGATCTTATGTCCTGCAGCCTTGATATTTTGTTTTAGACACACAAGCAGACTAAGAGTCCCTAGTGCCTTGCCTCCTCCCTGTGGAAGCTCCACACTACCCACCCCTGCATCTGCCGTCACTGTTCTGCCAGGCTGACTCCTGCTCTCCTTGGACTCTGGCCTGAGTGTCTGAGGTTCTGGCCTTGCTCAGACTGTTGTTCATTCTATAAGACACCCTCCTTCCCACTCTGCAGACCCCAAGCCCACTCCCCCTGCAGTCCTACAGGGGTCAGTTAGGGTTAGTCCTAACCCTCCTACCATCTTTTTGGATCCTTCAGATTTGCACTGGGCTCTCCCTCTCTGACCTAGTGCATTTATCGTCAGCAGCATACATTTTACTACTTACATGTCCTCTGTTTACAGGTGAGAGTTTTATGTCCACGGACACTGGAGAATAAGCTTGTTGAGGACAAGGACTTTGTTTTGCTCTTCATAGCTCATAGAAGGCTTTCCAGCAGAACATACCTGAATGATACACATACAGGTGTAGGTTTCTGTAGAAAGTCAGACAACAAGAGATAGAGAAAAAAGAAAGCACTAAGAGGGATTCTCAAACAACTGTCATGGGCTTCTCTTCTTGGCTTCCCCACTGTGTCTGAGATACAGGACGTACCAAGAGACCTTCCCCTCTATGGCATGCCTGCAAAAACAACAGCCGGGGGCCCTGGACCAGCTCCTACTGTTTCTGGCCTCGCTCCCTGTGCCGCAGCCAGAAGGGAAGGGCTGCTCAAAGGCTCTCATGCCTCAGGAAGGAAAAGCAATCTGCAGCAAGGCTCCGTCCTGAGATCAGGTTCTTAAACAACTAGTGAATAAATAGGAAAAAAAATATGTTAGGAGGCAGTGGAGGTTGGGTTGTGTTTAGAAATAAGTGGCAGGCACCAGGGAAGGGTGCGGGGGAGAGCCAAGAGTTAGAGAACTGAAGGTGCAGGGCAAGAGTAAGGGAGAGTGAGGTGAGAGTAAAGCCAGGAGGGAAAAAGAGACAGAGGGGCAGAGATCTCAGAACAGACAGATGACCCTGAAAGAGAGATGGGGCGAGGGGGGTGGGGGGAGAGAGGAGAAGGGGGGGGGGGAGGGGGGGGGGTGGGAGGAGAGGAGGGGGGGGGAAGGGGGAGGGCAGGGTGGAAGGAGACAGAACAACAGAGGTCTATAGGAGTGGAGAATGGAAAGAAAGCCCTGAGTAGATTTACTAAGAGAACTGAAGACAGCGAGCCTTGGAAAGAGTGGTCTGGTTGAGAGCGGTCTGCGCGTCGGGAAAACTGGGGAGGACCACGGAGAGGTAGAGAGGAGGTCAGATCTAAAAGTGGAGGCAAGGGTTTAGGGTCGCAACATTTTATTGGCATTCTGACTGAAATGTGTGTGTGCCTCTTAAACGTGGACCTGAGGAAAACTCTAGGGCTGAGGATACAGGCCATCATCATGACTCGCCTTCACACTGGGCAGGATGAGTCAAGGTGAGTCAAGAACATTCAAGGCTCTGCATAGATAGACACGCCCAGTGTTCAGTCCCTCACCCAGATGTGTTTACCTTGATGAAAGCAAGCTCGAGCTTCTGCTTGGGGGCCCTCTCTCCTGGGACCCCTTCCACTGCCCCGGGAGGGGCCCTACCATTGTTCACATGGTCATCTGTTTTTGCACGATTCACAATGGTCAGCCGTTTAAGCGCAGTGGAGACTGCGGTTCCCTCTCTCTCTAACCCAGGGCGTTTCCAGCCCCCGTGAACACAGATGTCCTGGTCGGGACACGTTTTCAGGCGTATTTACCACCACTGGCATGATGGCATGGAGGTACAGAGCCTGTGGTCCTCCTGTCACTTGACGGCAGGACCCCAGCGGGACGGGGCAGCAAAGGAGAAATGAGGTTTGAGATTTCTAGAGCCAGAAGCTGGGCCGGGGAAAACTCCTGCCATCACCAGATGTAAACTAGGAAGCGCAGGATTTACGTCCAGCCAAGGCCTCATCAAACCCGAGGCTCTCCTGTACTGGGAATAGGCTATTGGGCCACTTGTGCTGTGGTCGTGAGGCCACCATGCGTCTCTCGCCCTCCCCTCGGTGGCACTCCAGCCCTGGAGCCACAGAGTCCCCAGATGTGTGCCGCGCCCCTGTGCGTGCGGCTCATGCAGCCCCAGCTCGCTGAGCATGGAGCGACCCCAGCACGGTGCTGGGCCCCTGGCCGACGTCCGACACATAACTCTGTAAGACTCACAAACAAATGAAGGCGTGAAACACGCATGGAAATCCATAGCTGCTTGTTCATTCTCCAGATGCCATCAGTGTAATAACTTTTTCACCACAGCCAAAAAAACCATCACTGTAAGGACATAATCCCACACGAGGGACCCGCCCTTGCCCACCCTCCCCCCTGCACAGTGACAAACGCTGGGCGAGGAGGACGTGGACAGGCCCAGGTTCCCACGTGCAGGCTCACTTGCGGGGGGAGGCCCCTGCGTTCTAGGTGGAAAAAAAAAATCCCTTTTCAGCTGTTCTTTGGAGTTTCCCCGGCATCCCCGCAGTTTGTTAAACAGAGGGCTTGCTGGTTGCAAAACTTCTCTGGCTGTTTTCGTTCCCTTTTTGGTGGAAACCTCTATTTGGTAACAGAACCAGTTTCTTGACAGGTTTTGTGTTACAGACGAGGTCTTGCTCCACCCTCGGAGCCTCTCCTTTGGGAACGCTGTTGCATTTCTTAGGCTATGGAAGGGCCACAAAGACTCTGGATGCAAGAACTAAAACCTGACTTTTGAAATGAGGTAGAGGGCTTTGGAAGGGAGTTTTATTTGGATAGCCTGCTTCTTGGAAATGCTGCTCGTATTTCTCGGGATAGGCTAAAAACACTTTGATGTCTAACCTCAGGCACTTGCGAACAGCCCAGGCCAAGCACCGGACGGGGCTCCATGGGGTACGAAGACCCCCCACCCCACACACCACACACACACACACACACACACACACACACACACACACACCACACAGACCATGAGCAGTGCTCTCATGCAGGTTAAGCTGTCTCCCGTGTGGTCTCCCCCGAAGACTTCTCAAAATCTGTGCTACTGTGAAATTTTTCTTCACAGCTCATCAGAATTGTGCATGTGGATGTTTCAGACCATGTCTTGGGGTTCAGCTCTTACAAGGCAAGAAAGACAACGCTTTCCTGGCTTCTGCCTAATCTCCCTGTCTGAACTGAAAGGCCTTCACTCACTCACTGGGGAGTATTTTCTTTCTCTCCTTCGGTGGTGGTGACGGCAACGGGCGACAGGGTCTGTCGGGGAAGAATTTGCCATCTCAGGCCAGGCTGACCACACCTTTGGAGTTACCAGGGCCTCTTCCCCACCCAGATCTGCTGTCTTGGCTGAGTCAGCCCAGGGAAAGTTCCAGGGCCGGTGGAAGGGCCCAAGCTGGCTGGCCTGGCCCAGGGCGCCGCAGGGCTGGGAGGTAAGGCATCGTTAGATGTGTGGGCTCTCTGCACTCCACAGGGGGTGGTTCCCACTGGAGTAGTCATCTCCCCATTCTGGGGGTCATCTGACATCCCAGCAGTGCTTTCTGGAGAAAGAAGCCTCCAGAAGAACCAGCCAGATGTGCCAGCAGGTTGGGTGGACCCAAACACCAGCCCCTGTGCAGACATCCTGCTTTGCTCTTGCGTGTCGGAGTCTGGAGGGGGCTGAGCAGGACAGAGACAGGCTGAGAAGAGCGGGCACTCAGAGGCTCGAGGCCTCAGCCGGCAGGACCCCGTGCCTCCGAGGCCAACGCTCAGACACCCTCCCCACGAGTGCGTGAAGCACAGGAGCCCTCCCCTCTGGAGCCCTCCACAGGGATTCTTCCCTCTGACGACTCTCCCTCCTCCTCTGTGGGCACCCGACCCTCTGCCCACCTGCTGAACTGTCCCCCACGGGGCAGGCCCCTGCCCCCGTAGCTAAGGATATCACAGAGCACAGAAGCAGCGACATGATTTACGGGGCCCGTCCTTCATAATTCAGAAACCATTCAGAATTTCAGGGTAGTGACAGCAGAGGACTGCACCGAGCAGCATCAAGCCCAGACCCCCCCAGAATGGCAGAGGGGGCTTTTCATCACCTTACTTGGCCGCCGACCTTCCTGCGACGGCGAGGACGTCTCTAGCTGGGAGGCACTTGACGGCTCAGGCAGCACCCTTGCCGTGAACGCCGACTCTGGCCGGACTCTGTGCTCGGCATTCAGCCACGAGGTGGCTGCACTTGAGGGGTGGCCACTCGGTGGGGAGGTGGGGGACAAACAGGTCAGGCGATATCATCAGGTATGTGCAGAGGCCATGGAGATGCTGCGAGGGTTCTGGAGGATGGAGAGAAGGTAGCCGATCTGACAAGGAGGATAGGGAATGCGAGTCAGCCTTCCTTGAGGGTTAGACGTCAGAACTGAGTTTATAGGGCTGGGTGGGAAGTGGTCGCACAAAGTGCCCCTCTGTGCCCTGTGCCTTCTCCCGTGCTGTCCCTTCAGCCCGGGAACAGCAAACCCAGGCCTGCCCGCCTCCTCCCCACCCATCGCGTCCGCCTGGAGGCCGCTCCGAACGCAAGGCTCCTCCTCCACGTTTCCAGAGCACGTCTCCACCCATCCCTCATGCCACCATTTGTGTTCTGATCTTCACCTTTGTGTCCCCTAAAGCCCAGCATGCACGCATGCACGCACGCACATGTGTTCGACAGTGTTGGCCGAAGGAGTGGCGCATCGCCTGGGCACGAGTCTGGTTTGACCCTGAACTTCATTCTTTAGAAGTGCTATGTCCGGAACAGGGAGAGGTGGCCCCCATCACCACTGGCATTGGTCAAACTTGGCTGGGGTCCAGGGACGCGTCACCGCAAGGGATTGATGAAAGCTGAAATGTGTCAAGAGCGAGGGGGCCAGACGTGCGTCATCTAAACACACTCTTGAAAGGGTTAGTGCTGCTTGTCCCGGACAGGAGAGGTTGCCAGCTCTTTGAAGTACTGAGTATGAAGAAGCCGGGGCCTCTAATATTCTGGTGCTCTAGAATCTCTCTAGAACGTAGACGGGAGGAAGAAAGGGGCCAGTGTGCGAAGTTGCATGGAGGCACATTTCAGACCCAATAAGGAAACACTGTCTAAGGATAAAAATTATCCAACCATTGGACAATTGGCCTTGAACTCCCCACAGTGGGCACATCCCAAGGAGATGCAAAGGAGCCACCTCCCCAGGATGTCATCACCTTTAGGCCTTGGGTCCTGGATGGGAGATTAGGCCGGAGAGCTTCTAAGATGGTGTGTGGTTCTAAGACCCTGCCCATGTAAGAGTTCGTCTCCACCTCGGGCCCGGTGGTAGGAAAGCCACGTTGCGTCCAAGCCTGGACGCACCCCAGAGGATGCACCCCAGACTTCACTGGGCCTCATCATGCCGACTCTGGTTCTTGGGAGTGTTGAGGTTGGGAGTGACGAGCCAGGCTTCCGACACCAACGGCGAGTCCCAAGTCTGTGGACCGCCTTTCCCCACGCTGAGGCGATTGCCTCTCCCCCTCGCCTTCCTTGTTTGGGTCTTCTCCAGAACCCAGGGCATATGACTCAGCGCACTACTCAAAGGGCCCAGGAGAAAGCCAGCTCTGGCCGGGTCCCTGCAGCCCTCCTGGGACTCAGGGTAAGAAAACAGTCTGTGGGTCCCTCCGACCTCCCTTTGGGGGCATATTTGCCAGGACTGTTGTCATGGACTACCACAGGCTGGATGCTTTAAGCAGTAGACAATTATAAATCTCATCTGGAGGCCAGACGTCGGAGGTCCAGCTGTGGATAGCTCTGGCTTCTCCCAAGGCTGGTCTCCTTGGTGAACAGAACCTGTCTTCCCCCTGTGTGTGCACATGGTTGTCCCTGTGCCCGCAAATGTCCCCTTCTTATAAGGACATCAGTAATACTGGATTGGGGCCCACACTAATGGCCTTGTTTTAACTTGATCGCCTCAATAGAGACCCTATCTCCAAATAAGCTTACATTCTGAGGTTCTGGGGGAGGTCAAGACTCCACCATACGAATTTTGGGGGGACATAACTCAACCTCTAAGGGAGGACTTGTGTCTTTTCTGATTGCCCATCGCCTGCACCCCATGATATGAGTTTGGGTGGGAGATAGAGCCCTCCTTCCACAAAGAGGCTGAGAGGCCCAGACATGGCCCAGCCGCTCTGTATCGATGACAAGGCTTAGGCCCAGCTTTGGCCGGAGAGACACCTGCACGGGATGGTCTACTGTCCCAAACATGTGGCCAGGGCAGAGTTCTCTCCTGCTGATGGTGGCCACCTCCACTTGCTAAGGACCGCAGCACCCTGTGCCTGCACTCACAGCCAGCACCAGGGCAAGAGGGGCTCTGGGTGGTGGGGAATTTTGACAATCCCCCTCTGCAGTCCCCTAACCTCTGACCCAGGGGATCTCATGGCTCCTGTGCTCCTCAATACCATTTAAGGTCTTTCTTTTCTCTGGGTCCCATCTGCCCAAATTCTGCCCAGCTTGCTCCGAGAAGTTTCTCATCAGTGGTAGGAAGGATGGAGCTTCGGAGCCAGTCAGACCCAGGTTCAAACTCTAATTTACTAGACTGTGTGACTTTTGGGGAAGTTATTTAAACTTTTTTTTTTTTTTTAAAGATTTTATTTATTTATTTGACAGAGAGAGACACAGCGAGAGAGGGAACACAAGCAGGGAAAGTGGGAGAGGGAGAAGCAGGCTTCCCGTGGAGCAGGGAGCCGGATGTGGGCCTCGATCCCAGGACCCTGGGATCACGACCTGAGCCGAAGGCAGACGCTTAACGACTGAGCCACCCAGGAGCCCCTATTTAAACTATTGAGGTCTCAATCTTCCCTTCTCTAAAATGGGCTAATAGATGTAGCTGCCACACCCACCCGTTCTGAGGATGAAATGAGCTAGTGCAGCACAGGGTGGGCATCTCACAGGGTCCTGGTCCCCAGGGAGGTGTGGAAGCATGCCCTCAGGGAGAGCTGTCCTTCTATCATGGGAAAGCCCTCCAAACTAGAGTCTGCAGGACACGCAACGGCCAGGAGATGAGACCAGCTCGGTGGGGACGAAGGGGGGTAAGCTTCGCACATGGCTGGTGGGCTTGCACGGATTTCCCCAGTTTCCCCAGCCCTGCGGGGCAGCACCATGTGCTGAGCTGAGACAGCCTGGGCCCTCCCAACATTTAGCCTTCAGTCTCCCTGCCCCCAGCACCCAGCTCCTGGCAGGAGGGCCCGGGAAGGGCTCTACCTTGCCACCTCTGGGTGGGGCCAGCCTCCTGCCTGACACCCACCAGAACAGCAGGATGGTGGGAGGTCTGCAGGTGGGCTGTGCCCAGAGCTTTCTTAGAGATCATTTGCATGTTTGCTTGTGCTTTGTTTTTTGGTGGAGAGACACACCCTGGATCCCCATGGCTTCCATTCATCCTGGGGCAGTCTACCTCATGCATGAGTTTTCATTTTAAATTTCTCCAACGAGAACAACAGAGTCATTTTTAGCTGGCTGGTTCGGGGAGCCTTTGAACAGGCCCCTGGAATCCGTGAGGATCAACAGGAGCCAACAGGGCTGGGCTGTGTTTGACTTAAAATTGGAAACACAGGAGGCAGAGGAGGAGCTTTATATCCTCTGGGAGGTCCAGGAGCCCCGAGCACTGATTTATGAGCGGCTTGGCGAAATCCTATGGTAATATTTATAAATTCCTTCCCCGGGGCTGGATGGAATGTTCTTCTGAGCTGCAGTGAGATAGCACCTTTTTGGGGGATGAAGGGAGGTTAAGTCCAATTATTCAATGACAGGGAATGTGGGTGAGGAGCCGCTGCCGAGATGTCTGCTCCCCAGAGACTCGGGGAAGGAAGCTGATCTGCAGGCCTCCTTACACCCTCAGGGACCCACTCCATTCAAGGAACTTTCGGGGGCTCCTCCCTGGTGCTCCAGCCCCCAGGCTTTCCCCTGCCCTACTCCGCAAGGCCAGGGACCTACCCCTGCTGACTGTGGTGACCACATTTCACCAACATTTACCTCGGTGTCAGGGGACAAGACAGGTTCTGGCTGCATGGAAGAAGAACGGGAAAGCAGATGGAGGGCACTGAAGACAGACACGGGTGTCCTGGGAGGGGCCTGAGTCCCAAGACTGACATGTGACCGGACACCCACAGTCAGAGTCACGCCCGGCACGGAGGTCGCCACCGTGAGGGGCCTGCGTGCATGCCAGGCACGATGAAAGGCTCGCACACCCACTGTGAGTTTTGGACCCACCAGCCAAGGCAGGGGATTCCACTGAATCCCAGAGCACCTGCCCAGCAGCGTCCGCCTCAGGCCTGGCTCCCTGTCCTTAACCCCGCAGGGGGGCAGAGGGGCTGAGTCATGTGGCCAAGCTGGCCGATGACCTTGCTTGGATGAGAAGGACAACGGCAAATGCTTTTTAAAAATTGAGTTCAGGAAAGTAAAACCAAGGGGAAGGGAGGGGAGGGCACATATTCAACCCTGTGGGCCCACCTTGCCCTTAGCGCCTCAGGTTTCCCACCTGTGAGGAGAACCCCGTTTCTTAGGGATCTACGTCCGAGGGCTCCCAGAGGCCTGTTTCCTACCTGCTCCGCTCCCGACAGAAGTGGTGGAGACGGCAGGCAGTGGTCTGAGGAGCTGTCCTGTCTCTGGGGGCGGTGGGGAGCTTGGCACCCTCTTTCCAGCCTGCTGGCCCCCTCATCCACAGCCCAGCTCTGGGAACACCGAAAGGAGAGGCTTGTCAGGAGCCCTTTCAGCAGCACCCTAGCTCCCTAGCTCCTGCCCTGGCCCAAGGACTTGCCATGAAAGACGCTAAAGCCTATTAAACTGCAGGCTGGGTGGGTCCGGCAGGATGCCTACAGTAATTTTAAGATCCGCATCGACTAAATCACGGGGAGGCTGGGTGGAAGGCGCAAGAAGACACCTCATCCCTTTCTATCTGAGTGTCAGCAGGCAAATAGGGCCCCGCACTTGCAGGGGCTTCCGAGGCCGAAGCCAGGAAAGCAGGGGTTAAACGCCCACTCTCCAGCCGGGGAGGAGGGGACCTCAGAACCCAGCCCCTCCTTACCTGGTTCTTTGCTTCCTGGTCCCATGAAAAACACTGAGCCAGAATCCTTTTGTCCCTGGGGGTGACGTCAGTGTTTCCTTTGGCAGGTGGGACCGTCATGCATGTCTGAACCTTTGAGGTGACAACTCGCTCGGCTCTTCTGCACAAGGCCCCCGAGGGAGCTGCGTCCACGACATCTGGACGCCCCGTCCTGCGCATGCAGAGGGGCTGCTTGCTAACTCTCCACCTATAGGTGTTTAGCTTAGCTCAAACAGGCTCAGCCTGCAAGGGCCTGCGGTCAGAGCACCGCTGTCCGATTCCACACCCAGGGGCGGGGGGAGGGCTCCACAGCTGCACCGCATGGCGGGGGGGGTTCTGTCCGAGACCCTGCCTCGGCGTCCCCTCAGCCCCCGCCCTCTTGGACTGAAGGGTGGAAGTACGTGGCCAGGCCTCACAGAGTGTTAGAGCTGAAGGGGGTTCCTAAAGGTGAATGCAAGAGTAGGTGTTACTTACTAAGCACCTACTGCATGCCGGGCACGTTACGATGATCTCTGATCGTCTCGCAAATGTCGAGAGAGGCACTGATACAGTCATCAGTCACCGTGGAGGCCAAGGGGCTGTGGAGAGGCCGCTCGGGGCAGTCAAGGGCGCAGACCCGTGTACCATCCCAGCCCTGTCCCTTTCCAGTTGGGGGGCATCGCGCTGATTTCGTGAGCTCCGCCTGTCTCAGCTTCCTCATTTGTGAGACGGGGAAGCTTCCCACAGCAACCACGGCACAGGGTGGTAGTGAGCTAGTGTGCATGCAGAGTGTGCACCACGGTGCCTCACGCCAGGTGGGGGGGTGGGGGGGGCTGTTCTCTTCATGAAGCGCTCCTGGAGCTCGGCAGCCAGCAACAGTCCCAAGGCCGGAAATCCCAGTCTGTCCAGCCCCAGTGCCCGTGTTCCTCGTCTTACACGTCAGGATGCACGCGTGCGGGGGAGGCGGGTGTGGGGACCAAGGACCTAGCCAAGATCAGCCAGTGGGTGTGTGACCATCACCGGGCTGGCAGCCATCTGTCACCAGCCCCAGGAGAGCGCCCACCGCACAAAACACTGCCTCCCTTTGGCACTGAGGTAACCTCTGCGGGGTCCCTTTGACCTCGGGGGAATGCCGGCAAATGCAGGAATAACCATGTCAGTGGCTTTGACGTCACATGTGCTGGACGGGCAGTTCGCACCCTCCTGTCGCCGCCCCTATTCCTGTCACCCCAGAGTGATGGAAACGGGCGACCAGGTGCCTTCCCACCTGTAATCCGCTCGGCGCTCCGGGGGCTCGACTGACTTCCCCATTTTATTTGAAATAAACGTTGAAGATTTACCTTCTGTAGGCTTCTCTCTTTTCACTCTGCTCTCCAACGCAAGGTTTCGTGGCCTTTGCAAAAAGCATGAAAATGGAGATCCCGCCTCATCTAAATCCTAGACGCAACGAGGATCATTTCAGCGGGAAGCAGAACAAAAGGAGACGTGACAGGGATGCAAGCATTTTATTATTCCCCTGTGCTTCCTTCTCCCTCCCGCTCAGATTTCCCTCCGTGAAGCTGAACACACACGTGTTACAACTAACCCCAGTTTTACTCCCAGCTGCAAAGGACGAATCACAGACAAGCGAGCGCCCCGTGGAAAGGGGGTGACGTTTCTCGGGGAAGCCCGATCGCAAGTGTCAACATCTCCAGCAGCCCCTCACCTAGGCCAGTTCCCTCCCACCCGCCCCAGTGAGTGGCAGATGGAGCCAAGGAGGCTCCGGAACCGCTCCCCGGCGCTGGGGGCTCCCGCGGCCCCGCCCCAGTGCTGAGCGCCTTCCAGGGGTCCAGCCAAGGGCTCTATGATGTCACCCTCCCCAGTGGCCAGTGGGACTTGCACTGGTCCTCTGCCCACTGTCCATGCAGAGCAATGTCACTGCTGCTACTGACAGGCAGAAGCACCTGGCGTTTGCTGGGCTGGGGGTGGCCCGTGTCACCTGGCTGGGAAGAGGGAAAAGGGGACAAAGGGAGGCACACAAAGGTGGGCAGAGTCACCTGGAACGGAGAAGCGGCAGAGCCCACAGGGGCCCGAGGGACGCAGGGAGCAAGGCCGGCCCCAGGTTCCCGCAGCACCAGGCCCGGCCCCTCACTTGGACACCAGCATGTGGACGAACTCCTCGTAGTTCACCTGCCCGTCCCCGTCCACGTCGGCGGCCCGGATCATCTCGTCCACCTCCTCGTCACTCAGCTTCTCCCCTAGCCTGGTCATCACGTGCCGCAGCTCGGCCGCGCTCACCAGGCCGTTGCCGTCCTTGTCAAAGACGCGGAAGGCCTCGCGGATCTGCTCCTCGCTGTCCCTGCCCCTCAGCTGCCTGGCCATCATGCCCAGGAACTCAGGGAAGTCCACGGAGCCATTGCCGTCGCGGTCGATCTCGCCCACCATGTCCCGCAGCTCGGCCTCCGTGGGGTTCTGGCCCAGGGAGCGCATGACGGTGCCCAGCTCCTGGGTGGTGATGACACCGTCCCCGTCCTTGTCGAACAGGCAGAAGGCCTCCTTGAACTCGGCCACCTGTTCCTCGCTCAGCTGGTCGGCCATGGAGGGCGGGCAGCGGCCGGCTCTGGTGGTGGTGGTGGTGGCGGCCGGCGGGGCTGCAAGACAGGTGGCGGTGTGTGGGGCACCCGCTGGCTGGCCGTCTGGCCCGGGCTTGACTGGCGGGCGCTTAAGAAGGAACAGGGCTCTCGCTCACATGCAGACTCCCCGCCCTGCGTTTGCCCCAGGCCGGGCGCTGTTGGAACAGGAGTCCGGCACCAGGAATGAGGCCGGCCGAGGGTTGAGCTGACGCCAGCACCGGGGTGTGTGTGTGTGTGTGTGTGTGTGTGTGTGTGTGTGTGTGTACGGCTCCCCGCCCACTGCACTGGGAGCCGGCAGGAACCCCCGTGAGGACACCCACAGGGAGGGCGGCCTGCCCAGTCCGCCAGAGACTGGTCCGGGCCATTCCTTCTGGATTTGTCTCTGTCCTGTCTTCAGACCCCACGCTCCTGAGAACAGCCAGCTTCCCTTCAGTGGAGGTTCAGAGCAGGATGAAAAGCAGAAGTTGTCTTTGCCTGAAGGGAACTTCCTCCCCGTGTCTTTGCTTTCCAAAGCCTGAAAACCTCCGGGTTCCCAAGAGGGTTTACAGAGAAGGAACAAGGTTTTCTTCTTCAGGGGGAAGCACTGTCTTCTTATCTTCAGAAGAAACATGAATGGAGACAGATTTCCTCCTACTCATGCATTCCTACATGTGTATTGAGGGTCTACTCTGTTCAGGGACTGTTCTAGAAGCTGGGACTAGAGCCACAAAACAGACAGGCAACTCCCAGTCCTCCAGAAGCTTCTCTTCCCTCTGCGAGATGGCTAGCTAGCGAGTAAACTAATAGGTGAGATACTTGGATATTGCGACAAAAACCATGAAGGAGATTGAAATCGCTTCCACAGTAGATGGTCAGGGAAGGCTTCCTCGGGGCAGCAAGTGAGGGTGACCTGAGAGGAGAATGTGCTGTCCAGGCAGGGAGGCTGAGTAGGCTCAAGCCTATGGGTAGCAGAGGGCTTGGCATGGTCAAGGGACAGAGAGGTGGCCGGCGTGGCTGCAGCCTGATGGATAGGGGGAGACGAGGACATGAGGAAGGCGCAGGCTTGAGAAGAGGCGGTGGGGGATTCACGTTTTACTCTCTGATTGACAGCAAGATATGCAAAGGCAGGTCTGGAAGTCTGGACCCCTCATTTTGGGGTAGCAGAGCAGAAGAAAGGGGTGTTTTTAAGAGGAGATATTCTTAAGAAGACAAAGTATGATACTCACTGAGCACAGACTCCTGCTCCCAACTCCAGGGAAGCCTGGGAAAATGACCACCCCCTGAGTGAGAAAAGGTGGCTTTGCCTGTGGGAATCCATGAAAATTCAAACTGGGAGAGACCCTGGAGAACCACCACAATACTGCAGGAGAAGGACAAAGCTGGACTTCGAGACTCGCTGTAAGCCCACAGTAATCAAGATGGTGCCGTTGCCCAAGATCTATTCTTGGGATCGATGGAACAGAAGCATAGAGGGCCAGAAAGAGACCCACACAATACAGTCGACTGATCTTGGACAGAGGAACAATAAGAGGGAGAAAAAATAGTCTTCTCAACAAATGATGCTGGAACAACGGGACATCCATGGGCAAACAGTGAATCTAGACACAGACCTTACACCCTTCCCAAAAAGTAACTCAAATGGATCACAGACAAAATGTAAAATGCAAAACTGTAAAACTCGCAGATGATGACATAGAAAGTCTGAACGACCTTGGGCTTGGCAATGATACCAGCTCATCCAGTTTGGGTCTGGGTTGGGTTTAGATAGGACATCCAAGGCATAATCCATAGGAGAAAGAATTGATAAACTGGATGTTATGGTCTGAATGTGTCCCCCCAAATTTCATAAGCCAAAATCTCACCCCCAAAGGGATGTATACATGAGATCATACAAGCACAGTAGCAGGAAACAGAAGATGAGACACCAGACAAAGGCGTGAAAGTGGCACGGCGTCCTGGAGAACCAGGGACTAGCAGCACGGGAGAGTGTGTGCCTGGGACGGTCCCCCTGATGGACCCGTGCGGTCTGGTCTTGCTTCCTGCCTACTTCACCCGCAAGGGGGTACGTGGCCAGCAGGCGTCTGCAGGTTTCTGGATTATGGCGTCGTGGCCCCAACATCCAGCCCTCGCCCTAAGCGTGTTCTTCAAAAAGGCACATTGAAAGAGAGCTCACTAAAGGATTTTAAACAGAGCTACTCATGACTCACAAAGGAGAGTGCTGGGATGGGCTACAGTGTGGCGCTTCGCTAGTTAGGAAACCAGCACTTAGTTCACCGGCTTCCGCAGCCTTCCCCAGGCATACAGTTTTGATCTTAGGACCCATCTAAACATTTAAAGTGATTGAGGACCCCAAAGAGCTTTCGTTTGTGTGGGCTACATCTATCAATATTTACTGGATTTGAAATTACAGCTGGAAAAACGTTAAATATTGAAATGTATTTTTCTATATTTACTTGCAACTTAAAAAAAACAGAAATAAAAAACTCATATTAACATAAATAATATCGTTTTATAAAAATAATTATAGTTCTAAAACAAACAAAAATAGGAGATGAGTGGCACGTAATAAAAATAATTTTGCACGTCTCTCCCTCTGTCCTGTTTTGTAGGAGCAGGTCTGCAGATGGGGGGCAGATTTGGGGGCAGATGCTTTGATTTGAAGTGTGGGATAACCCAGCTTCACACAGACATGCAGGTGGAAAAGGAGAGAACATGCAAATGACTCTCTCAGAGACTGGTGGATGTTCTTCTTTGATACTGTATCAAAACTGGGCAAGTGGTGGTTTCTCAAAGGTTAGCTGTAGTGTGGAATCTGAAACCATGTCAGTGAACCTTTTTGTATGTCACATTAAAATCCACTGGTCACTCGTGTGCTTTGTGATTTTGTCACGCGATGCATTGGTCATTTGGACAATATTGGTTCAGTGAGTTCTGCAGATCTTCCACATGCTGAACCATTGCAAATATAATTTAAAAAGTCACATTCATTCATATCGCCACCAATCCTATTAGAAAAGTAGCAGAAAGTCTCAAACTCACAGGGGCACATACGAAATTTCCAAAATTCTGATTTTCCAAAATTCGCAACTATTATCACTGACAGCAAATATTGTCGGTTGTTTTTCTTGAAGCGACAGGCTCACTTCATCCATTTTTGAGAAAGTGTCTGCCAAATACCCAGGCTGAGCAACAGCACTTGTCATATCAGCTATTCTTTCCAAAAAAAAAAAGGCAGTCCATAAACAAGGCTCACCCCGTTACTCACGGACTCACATGGTGCTTTTCCTATGGCAACCACTGTTTCTCCATGTTCAGCAGCATATTAAAGATACGCATGCAAGGGTGGAGATTTAATAAAATAATTTCACTACTCCAGAAACATTCTTAAGTGAAACTGGCTTTTTTTTTTTTTTTCAACTGAGACTCTGTGGCAGCGAAGAATATAATGATTGTTAGTACAGGAGCCTCGATGCCTGGTGGTTTTATGCACCATTGCTTTGGTCTTGGTGCAAGATGTCAACACAGTGAAAAAGGCAAATAATGTTTTGGTATTATTAGGAGAATCGTTTTGACCTCCCAGGCCCCCTGAAAGGGTACTGGGGGCACCCTTCCCCTACATGGATCCTTGGAACACTCTTGGAAGACCACACTGGTGGAGTATTGAGAACCAAGTCTGAACCGAGTATAGTACTCCCCGGGCTGGAGGTGAGAGGTACCGAGGACACTGGAATCTTGGCAGGGACAGTGTTGGCCCTACAGAATACAGTATTAATGAAGACCCCAATCCACCCCAATCATTCATGAAGACACCCATCAACGGGACTGCCTGCTACAGCTGCTTCCTTTGAAGAGTAGAGGACCCAAGCTACATTCTTCTATCTGAATTGGTGTCATGGTAGTTTTTTTTTTTTTAAAGATTTTATTTATTTATTTGACAGAGAGAGACACAGCGAGAGAGGGAACACAAGCAGGGGGAGGGGGAGAGGGAGAAGCAGGCTTCCCGGGGAGCAGGGAGCCCGATGCGGGGCTCGATCCCAGGACCCTGGGATCACGACCCGAGCCGAAGGCAGACGCTTAATGACTGAGCCACCCAGGCGCCCCATGGTAGTTTTTGTTAAAAAGAGTTCACGAAGCACCCTCGGGGATCTGCCTCTGCTACCCGGGGCTCTGAAGATACACATCAGGATTCCCCACTCTTGTCACTCCTCCCATGCCTGTGCCCTGTGAGAATGCCTATGGCTGAGAGTGGCCCTGAGAACTTCTCTCTTACTCTGGATTAAGCCATTCACCAGCCCTAACAGTTGCTCATCGACCAGCCCCCAGTAAGAATAGAAACACCTTGTCTTAGTGTGTTCAGGCCGCTACAACCAAACGCAACAAACTTGGGTGGCTTCCAGACTTGGTGCATGACCCAGATCTCGGAGTGACTTTTGGTCAGTCTTGTGTGAATCATCCAGATTCCTCCAGGGCTGTCCTGGGCTGGGCACTGGGCGGGAGTGGAGTTTAAGCTCAGGGAGGAGACTGTTGCTCTGGATCCGAGCTGTGAGCTGTTTGATTGAAATCTGATAAGTAACCGAGTGACATCATGGTTTAGGAGGCTGGTGCGGGACGTGAACACCCTTTCCGGCGTTTGCAGGGCACCGTGTGTTACCTCCTGCTGGGTCATAAAGGGAAGGAGTGGTTCGAGTTTATGATTGGAGGCCTCACCTGCAGAATGAAGGTCACTGAGTCCAGGGGAAGCAAACAAGAGACTGTTTGGAGAGTTTCTTGGATCTTCTTGGGTCAGTGTGTCCTCAAGTCAGCGCCCACTGCTTTTACCCAGCAGCAGGCTTATGAGAGCAGCCTCCAGGGAAGCCCCCGGTCCACCCCGTGCCAAGACCCCCTGCTGGGTATCTTCAAGCTCCTTAGCAGCTCGACTGCGGAGGCCAGTGCCTCCGGGGACTTTGAGCACCTTGCTCAGCACATGTACGCAAGACGCAACAGCAGGGACACAAAGTGACTTGTATTTAATTACTGACAGCCACTTTGACTAAATCAGGATGAAATGATCACCCCCCAAAAAAGCAAAGTAGTACAAAGTCCCACAATAAAGACAGCCAAACACATTAAAAATCTCTTCCCAGACTTCCTGTTTTCCTGGGAAAAGGGCAAAAAAAATTTTTTTTTTATGACACCTGCTGGGATTGGTGACTTAGCTCAGGTCACTCACCGTGCTCACTGGTGCCTCCCCTGAACTTCTGGGCAGGTGAAGGGGTCCTGCACTGGCCTTGGGGAAAGCAGGGTGGAGGAGGGCAGAGCGGGGTTCTGGAAGGGCTCCTTTGTGTGACCCGCCGGCCTTTCAAATTTGATATTTGATGTGTTTTCTAAATTTTTAAATTTTTATTTAAAAAAAATTTTTTTCATATTTGATGTTTTGAAAAAAAATTGATCAACAGAAAATATTAAATGAGATGATGTGCTGAGGGGCTAGAACTACATTGAATGAATCTTTTGGTACCCAGCTCCATTTGATCACTGGCTAAGCGGGTTACTTTAAGCCCCCGCAACCACAGGGGTGTGGTAATTACCTTCCAGAGGACAAGCTGCTCTTCCCTGAGGGGTACAGAGCTCCCTAAGAGGCAGGAAGAGCGTTTGTTCTAAGTTCCAAGCCTTTGAAGCTTATGGTTGTGATGAAAACCTTTTCATTCGATGCAGAAAGCCAGGTGTGTGCGAGCTTGTGTTTGCACAGGGCTCAGGAGTCCACGTGAGGACATGTGAGCCTGTTGCGGAGCATGTGAGGTGTGGAGAAAGCAGGAGCATTTGGAGTACGGGCTCCGCGCCTGGGTAAGAGATTTGAAAGGGGCAAAGAGGTTCAGCAAAGGGCAGAACTCCCTTTGGAGGTCATTCACCCAGTGGCTTTGGACTAGCTCGTTGAATCCCTTGGAGTCTGCAAAGTCCTTCCAGAGATGCGTGGTGAGCGAGAGAAGGTGACACGGAGGGCCCGGGGTGCCTGGCCGACCGGGAAAGCTCTGCTTTTAACTGCTTCATATGTGTTGGGCAAGTTGCAACTCTCATGGCTCAGGGTCCTCATCTGTAAAATGGGTACAACAGGAGCATAGGGCACCACGGATTAATACATGCGGGGATTCAGAACGGTGGCTGGAACAGTCAGAGCTCAATAAAGATTAATAATCACTTACTGTCCCAGGAAGATTTCATTTGAAAAATGACTTCAAGGACATCATAACCCATCAAACTTAAAGTCTTTACCCAGGACTGGGCAACTATTTAGTAAGCCGCCAAAATGGGCCTAGCAGGAGGGTCTCCTGGCTCTTTGAGCTGCGAGGAACAGGGCCTGAGGGCCATCGCCACTTACTAAGGCCATCTCTCATCAGCCTCAAGCCCCTGGAAGGCAGGGAGAGTGTTCTGTTCATTGGAGACTCTCCGAATCCCGCACAGCCCCAGCATATAACAGGCATTTGAGAAACATCTGCTGAAGGGACGATGAAGGCTTTGACCAAGGCCAGCTGGGTGGGGTAGAACGTAGGTTTTCTGGGAAGCAGAAGGTGGTGGAAGGCTTGGTCCCAGGAGTAGTGCCTCATGTGTGGTGGGGGGATGGGGCAGGAGGGCTCATGACATGACTGCCATCGACCACAGGGGTCCAGCATCTCAGAGCGAACAAGGACTCTGAAGGTCCCGACTCAGAGCGTCACCGACGTCGAACCCGGTGGCATTTCTGTGTATGCATTTCTACATTTGTATGAGGAAGAGAACGGACAGCTCCTGACCTCATCTCTGAAGGAATATGGAGGTGACCCAAAGCACCTCACCCAGGACCAAGCGTTGCCTGCCCGAAGGAGGCCAAATCTGGTGACTTGGAGAAGGGAAGGGACGGCCCTAGGAAAGGAGCCTTGATCAGGACGAGGAAAGGGCAGAGGGAGTGGGTGTGGTGTGGCCCAAGGGAACCCCATGGGAAGTCTAAGAGCAAAGGAAGGAGGGGTTGGGGAGTGCTCAGTTCTGAGATTTCCCCCCGTGGGGTGCTCGAGGGTGGGCCATGGGAGAGCTCACACGAGGTGGGGCATGAGCCCAGCATAGGGTCTGCCCCGGGGGCCTGACATCCCACCCCTTAACTTCCCCTGAGCCCTACACTTCCTTTGCATCGAGCTTACTCTGAGTTCTTGGCAAAGAAGGGGTAGAAGCCGTTGCGAAGACGCCCACAGAGATCAGCATCTGCACTGTCCGTGTGCACCGGGTGGCACCAGAAAGCTGTCTCTCTGCCTGCCGGAGCCTGGCGCGTCTCTATGGGCAGCTCTGGGGAGCAGTGGCTTTGGCTCCCTGAGAAGTCGGGGTCTCAGCAGCACCTGACCCCCAGACCTGACAGGGCGGAGGACCCTGCGAAGGAGGGCACTGCGTGGGCGCTGTTTCCATACTGGGAAGGAGATGGCAGATGCATGACGTGGGGAGGGCTGGGTGGGGCCCTTCACGTGGGCCCCGTGCTACTCGGTCCACCGCCCCAACTCCTTTCCAGAATCAAACAGGGAGTTGCAAAACTATGGCCTCTGTCTCCCATCTATGTATCTATCATCTATCTATTATCTATCAATCATCTATCATCTATTATCTTTCTATTATCTGTGTATCTGTCTGTCTAGTATACCTGGAGGAAGGAATTTCAAATGCATCATAGGGAAAATGCTATGTAGCTTGGGGAAACAAACACACAAAATGACCATGAACGCAAATACTGAGAACTGGTTCACGACACTTTAGTTCTCAAAGAAGGTGTTTCATGGTAAATGATGACAGCTTGGAATACACTCAAGAAAGGGACATGCGCCAGTATAAAGGCAGCATGTATGTGCAAGAAAAAAAAGAGAGTAATGTTTAAAAAAGCCAGACATCTGCTCTCTGATCGTGCACGGAATAGAGTCAGGCCGGAGAGTGCAGCCCATGTGCTGGGAGGGGCAGGGGGAGAGGGAGCAGAGCTCCCGCGGGAAAGTAGAAGGTTACTAACACCGCAGTTAGAGGGGGTGGGGTGGAGAGGAAGCTCTGCTCTCTTTTCAAGATTCAAGATGGGGTGGCTGGGTGATAGACACTGGGGAAGGTATGTGCTATGGTGAGTGCTGTGAATTGTGCAAGACTGTTGAATCACAGATCTGTACCTCTGAAACAAATAATGCAATATATGTTAAGAAAAAAAAGAAGAAGAAGAAGGAGATAGCAGGAAGGGAAGAATGAAGGGGAGGGAATCGGAGGGGGAGATGAACCATGAGAAACAATGGACTCTGAAAAACAAACTGAGGGTTCTAGAGGGGAGCGGGGTAAGAGAATGGGTTGGCCCGGTGATGGGTATTAAAGAGGGCATGTTCTGCATGGAGCACTGGGTGTTATGCTTCAACAATGAATCATGGAACACTACATCAAAAACTAATGATGCAATGTATGGTGATTAACATAACAATAAAAATTAAAAAAAAAAAGATGCGAGAAAGTAGTCAGATATCCTAAAAAAAATGTGAAGAAAGCTCTTAAGGGAAGAGTTAAAGTCTAGAGATCTTTAAAAAACAAATCATTGTTGGGGATGCCTGAGCGTCTGCCTTCGGCTCAGGTCATGATCCCAGGGTCCTAGGATGGAGCCCTGTGTCTGGCTCCTTGCTCAGCGGGGAGCCTGCTTCTCCCTCGGCCCCTCCCCCTGCTCATGTTCTCTCCTTCTCTCTGACAAATAAATAAATAAAATCTTAAAAAAAACCCACACAAATCATTGTTCCATGTGTTAATGGGGAGCACAGACATTAAAACACACAGATGAAGAACCTGGAATAAAAGTAGGGGGAAATATTAAAGCCCCAATAAAGAGATGGGCGTAGCCACAGATGAGGTTACCGAGGGACAGAGAAAGTCAAGCAAGAACCAGGGCAGCTTGTCCCAGAACATTCCAGAGAATAGGAGGATAATGGTGGACTTGGGTAAATACAGTTTAGCGGAGGTGATGCTGAAGGCTGACTGCAAATGAGGACTTCTCGAGAAACCATTTCCAAGGATTTCACAAAAGTGCACAGAGGATCTGCTACGTACCAAGCACATTAGCTGAGTTATCCTATTTAAAATGCAAAACTGGGGCACCTGGGTGACTCAGTCGGTTAAGTGTCCAACTCTTGATTTCCGTTCAGGTCATTGATCTCAGGGTCGTGGGATGGAGTCCCACATCGGGCTCTGCTCCGGGTGTGGAATCTGCTTGAGATTCTCTCTCCTTCTCACTCTCAAAAAAAAAACCCAAAACAACAACAACAACAACAACAAACCCCCCCCCAGAGATATAGATATATATATACACATAT
Organism: Neomonachus schauinslandi; assembly: GCF_002201575.2. Classification (NCBI taxonomy): domain Eukaryota; kingdom Metazoa; phylum Chordata; class Mammalia; order Carnivora; family Phocidae; genus Neomonachus; species Neomonachus schauinslandi. The sequence goes on from NC_058407.1 coordinate 132,682,547, forward strand.
ATATAATATATATAATATATATAATATGATATAATAATATATATATATAATGCAAAGCTGACTGCCATCAGGTAAGGGGGCTGCCGAAGCCAGGCAGCTGGTGGGAGGCAGGGCGCCCACTGAGCCGCTACCTCCTTCTGGAACATCCTGCGGCCTTCCCCACCTTCCTGCCCTGTGCACCTGGGGCGCGGCTGCCTGGGGGAGCCCTGACTGCCCGCTCTGCCGGGCCACGACGGTTGCTCGAGCCCTGCGTGGCTGCCCTCAGTGGAGTAGGAGGGCAGCTGAAGGCCTGAGACACGGGGACAGGCGCCCCCGAGGCAGGGAACCTGCGTTCCAGGTCCCGGCTCTGCCGCGAACGAGTTGTGCGCCGTGTCTGAGCCTCACTCGCTTCATCTGTAAGCTAGGAACCATCCCCTGGGCGACTACACGGGTCACACATCGGAGCCCTTGGCAGGTGAGCCAGTGTGGCGCTGTCAGACGGGGCGGTGGCCACCTGGTGTGATGGAGCCCTGCTAGATACCCCGTCACCCAGGGCGGTGGGAAGACCGGGGGCCCGGGGGATGAGAGGCCCACCTCTCCCCGCTGAAACTGGCCCATCAGGGACCGTCCCCTAGGGGATGATGGAGCCTTTCCGGGCAGGGGTCACGGGGAGCCACCCCCTCCCCCAGGGGTGTGTCACCGGGCTCTGCCCGGGTTGGGCAATGAGCTGGCTGGGTGGGGGCGGGGCGGGTCCTGCTCACCCGGTTCCAGGCTCCGACCTGGTTTAAGCCGCTGCCCTCCGTCTGTGCCCCGCCAGAGCTCCCAGGACAGGCACGGAGGGGACCGAGTCCCCGTCCTCAGTTTCGTGAGGCTCAGGGTCTCACGGGCACCGGCAGCACCCCGCGTCCCGCCCTGAAAATATGAAAGGTCCTCGTACCAGGCTTGGCCTGCAAAGGGGCGAGGGGGGCATGGGGGCAGGCCGGCCACAGGCCTCAGTCCTGCGGGAAGGAACTGCGTGTGGGAGCAAAATAAACCTGCTTGTGCCCATCTTCCTGGCTGTCCCCAGTCTGTGCTTGCTGGAAAACCGACTTATCTCTGAGGCCTACTCTCTCCCAGAACTCAGCCCATGGCCCGCACCCCACGGCCTGGTCCCCAGCCACGCCTCGGATACAGCATGTCAGCTGCCAAACAGGCCCACGGAGCACATCGAGGATGTCCGCCCAGGCCGCCGTCAGCAGCGGTCGGACAGACAGACGTTTGTATCTCCTGAAGCCAAGCGTGGGGATCCCTGGTCTTAGGGAATGTGACACACGACGTTACTTTCGACTGCACTATTACGGCTTGAGGGGGTCAAATATCTTCGCCCATGCCTGCTCAGGACCCACATATTCTACACTTTGCTCCTTGAAGGGGCCAAGAGTCTCCCTAACCGTGATTATTTAACACAGATTATTTAACTTCCCCGACTTGCTAAAGGCTTCCCAGGTGACACTCAGTGACACCAAATTTGCAACTTGGAAAAAAAAAATTCAACACCTGATCAAGTCCTGGGCAAGTTTGAGAAGCTGCCAAGACAGTCCCTCAGACAGTCCCTGGGTCTAAGAGGAAGGGGAGAGAGAACCCCACAGAGGAGCCCACACACGCCCCGAGGACGCAGGTCGGGGGGCCCAGGCTTCCTCCGGGGCGGAAACCCAGGATTTTAAATTTGATTCCGCCAAATGTGATTTTCTTAATTCCCTTCTTAGAAATGAAACCTTTGTGAGGTCTCGGATTGTGAAGAAAATAAATGAGTCATTCCAGAAACAGGAGCGGAATAAACGTCCTTTCAAGAGATGGCTGATCTCTTACACACACACACACACACGCACACGCACTGACCACCTCTTTCATCTGTTCCTTCTCTTGCTAGTTGCCCGCTTTCCTGCATCTCGGCACCTCCCCACCGTTAATGGCCCAGACCTGTGATGGTGCTCCTATAATCCCAGGACGGCTTTGCCTACACGACACGTTGCCGGATTTCTCAGACGAACCAAGGCGGCCACACTCGCCCTCTTCACAAGCAGCCTGGGCCGATACACATCTCTTCGTGTCCTCTCTGGTAATAGAGCGTCCAGTGAACATTTGCCAGCCAGATTGCGGATAAAATGATACCTCATCATCAATTTAAATTGTATGTCTCCGTCTCCTGCCCAATTGTAGAGTTTCTCAGTGTTGGCCATTTGGGTTTGCTTTTCTGTGAGCTGGCTTCACACACAGCTAGCCTGTTTCTATTTTATTATGTGTGTTTTCTTTAAATTAAGAGCTGACTTCATTCATACATAAAATCATTGGTCTACCGATCATTTCCTCCCAGATCTGTCCCTTTTTTTTTTTTTTAGCTTAAACAATATAGAATTTTTTTTTTTTTACAATATAGAATTTTATTTCATAAATATGAAGGAAGTCCACAGGAGAGCAGTCTGATGTGACAAGGCATCTTCAGAACATTCGGGACCCAGGGCTCTCTAGCTCTGTCCGTACTTCTTTACCACCTCCTGACCCAAGGCGGCGGGGCAAAGGCCTCGCTTCAAACCCGAATTCTGCACAGCAGAATTCTGGAAAACAGTGGAGAAAGTCAATCTCCTCTCTTCCCAGAGGCTGCCCACAATTCGTTTGCTTACATCGTTTTGGCCAGAAACTATTCACATAATTATACTAGAGCAAGGGAAGTTGGAAATTTATTCTTGGATGTCTCCAGATGGCCACGTTTCCTGGGAGAAATATGAGTTTCATGGTGTTCGTATTACTTTTAGGGAAGAACAGCTGTTAGTGTGAACAGCTTTGTCTTTGCCACGAAATCCCAAAGAAGCTGTTTGCGTTCTCAGCACGACTGAGGCTTCAAATGAGATATTTAATCTCTTCTTCTAAGTTCTGACACTAAAAATATATTAACAGAAGAGACGCCAACTCTTCTTCCTTGACAGTCACTTTTTGTCACTCACAGAACAGCGCGTTTTTGACGTAGTCAGTATTATTTTTAACATAGTCTTTCATAACTTCGGCGTTTCCAGATTTATTTAAATGTATTTCTGCTATCCCACCTCTGACTTGGGCCCACCGCACCCCTCCCTGTCTGCTGGCATTTCGTTAGCTAGATCTAAACTCCCTGAAGGCTGCCTGTGTTCACGGCCGTTAACATGAGTGCAATACCACGCTGTTTATGTTCTCCTGTGATAGGTGGATTATTTCTCTGTGTCCTGGTGCTTCTGACAAAATGGTGAAGAAGCCATAATTAGCTTCTGGCAACCTCTCCGTTTTGGGGGTCCCTTCGTCCCTCTCTTGTTACCACCTGTCTCTCCAGGGACCTAGAGACCCTGCTCTTCCCACCTCATATCCTGGCACCCCACTGTCCCCCCAGACTCCCCCCCAAGCCCTAGCAGCTGTGCGCCCCCTTCCTACCACACCCCGGTTCTGCACCTGCCCCCAGAGATCCCAAAAGCCAGTCCCTGGTCTGGTGCCTGACCGTGATGGAGCGTTCACCTACCCACCGAGAGAGGAGTTCATATAAACTTGCCAACTGTTTTTTCTCTAGAAGGTCCATTCTTAATTCTTCAGTGGGTGGTGGGTAAAGGAAAAGGTCATTTTTAAAAATGCCCTTACCCGGGCAAGATAAAATGTGGGCAGTCATGTAGTTTCAGTTATGAGTGTGGGTGTGTGTGTGTTCAAGCCAGCAAAGGAGAGCAAGAAAGGTACATCCAATATCATCAGGTTCTGTGGGGCAGGAGGTTGTCACAAACACTCTGGAATGTTCTGCTCGGCAACACAGGACCTTATGACCCCCTTTGTGTGGGCATTTCCACAGTGGGGAGGGCATGTTTGTACAGAGACCCTATTACCCTCTTGCCTGGCTCTCCTCAGGGCAAACGGAAAGGTGGAGGAGTGGAGGAACGGTGCAAAACTGTTGTGAGCTCTCCCAGGGAACCCCAGTGGGCAGGGAGGGGGATCCCGCGGCCAGCACTTTGGGAGTGCTGTGACCTAATTCACTCCGTCTGAGCAGTGCATCGGATGCGTGGGTGCACCCCAGTCACTCCTCTGGTCTGCAGCCATGTGTTGGGGCTGCCCCTCCCTCATTTCTTGCCAGATGGATGGACCCAGCAGCGCCTGGAGCAGAGATGGGGGACGGTGCTGAGGCAGGTGCATCTGCGGGAATGAATACCTGCTCTGAGCCAGTGTTCAGGCAACAGCAACCCCGAGGCTTTAGGACCTCGTCCCGAACCTAGAGATCTAGTAGAAGCATCAGGCACCGCCATCAGAGCAACTCATTTATTACTGCTTTTTAAATTTTTTTTTTAAGATTTTATTTTTATTTATTTGTCAGAGAGAGAGAGAGAGAGAGAGAGAGAAAGGGAACACAAACAGGGGGAGTGGGAGAGGGAGAAGCAGGCTCCCCGCTGAGCAGGGAGCCCGATGCAGGGCTCGATCCCAGGACCCTGGGATCATGACCTGAGCTGAAGCAGATGCTCAATGACTGAGCCACCCAGGCACCCATTCTTTTTTTTTTTTTTTAGAGAGAGAGAGAGAGAGAGCATGCGCGCCAGTGAGGGAGGAACAGAGGAGAGGGAGAGAGAGAATCTGAAGCAGACTCCGCACTGAGCGTAGAGCCTGACTCGGGGCTCAATCTCACGACCCTGAGATTGTGACCTGAGCCGAAACCAAGAGTCGGACGCCTAACCGACTGAGCCACCCAGATGCCCTGATTTATGACTGTTTTTACATTAAAGTTGCTGATTTACAATTTGGTCAACTCTTTTCTTCCCTGACAACTTTGGTTCGACCTTGTTACGTCAATACGAGCCGTGAAATGAAGCCTGGGACCATGGAGTGTAACGCCGACTGCAGACAGGGGGTGGGGAGCATCAGCTGCAGGAACTGCAGCAAACTCGGACCGTCCAGGGCATGGCACACACACCTGCTCCCATCCCCACGGGCAGGGCTACGCCACGACAAGACCAACGGTCCCATTTCTCACCTCTCACCGCTGGAGCTACGGTCCACCTCACTTTGTCCGGAACGGAGCGGAACAGAACAGATGATGCGTCTTAGAAAGATTTCCAGCACAGATGGCTAAAGTTAAAATGCTTAGTGTTTGAAGGGATACAGTTCCGTTCTCTGGAAAAATACCCTACTCAAAGTATTTCTCGCACAAAGTCCCAGATAGCAAGAACGTCACTGTCACTGAGGCTGCCTATGTGGGTGGACGGCGTGTGGGGAGTGACGTGCGTCCTGCCAAGCTCCCAGGTGTGTCACTGAAAAAAAAGAGCGGGGAGGACGGCTCTTGCCAACCTCCTGGCAAGTCTGGGCAAACTGTGGGCACTGACGACACAGCAGCCCCCTCCAACAAGCAGTGCTGAGTGCAGAGCGATCGGACTCCAACCCCGCTCCTGTGAACACAAGGCCCACGACGGCAGGGCCTCTGCCCTTTTCCGGGTGACCCGCTGGGAGCCCAAGAATCACGCCTTTGCTTGGACAAGGATCTAAAATGGAAAGACGAGGAGCACCCGGGTGGCTCAGTGGGTTAAATGTCTGACTCTTGATTTCAGCTCAGGTCATGATCTCAGGGTTGTGGGGTCGAGCCCCGTGTCGGGCTCCACGCTCTGCTTGAAATTCTCTCTCTCCTCTCTCTGTGCCCCTCCTTCCTGCACACGCGCTCTCTCTCTTTCTCTTTCTCTAAAATAAATATATAAATCTTTTTTAAAAAGTAAGAATAAAATGCAAAGGTGATCCCCGACTTCTGAGCCTTCAACATGTGAGCGTTTCCTGTGGAATGATGGTCACCTCCCAAACTCACTCAACACCCGGGAGCACCTGCTCCATGGCGGGCACTAGGAGCGGGAACGCTGAGCAAGACGGACACCGTCCCTAGCATCGGTGAGACCAGGTGTTCGCTCGGCCTCAGACTTCCTGAGAACTGGGAACAGCCACCCTGGCTCTGCTTCCAGGCTGTCTGTCCTTTGACCTGCAAGCAGATGCCTGCAGGAACCCGAAGCCTGAGGAGGTGCCCTGCAGAGAGCTGGCGGCTGGGTGAGGGGAGGATGGCAGCCGAGCTCCTGCTGACCCTGTGCCTGAGCCGTCTGGAGCTAGCGCCTTTCCTGCAGCCATGACGGTCCCCACCCTCGTAAGGCAGGGATGGTGTTCTCTCTACGGTGAAGTCACCTGCCTCAGGCTACACAGCCTGTGACTTGGGAGGCCAGGGCAACGCCCCACAGCTGCCGGGTTCCAAGGCCGCATTGCTCCACGGAGTGTGACTTGTGTTTCGGGTTCTGGGCACAGCAGGGACTCGGCGGGGGGGCCCCCCTGCCGGCAGCACAGTGGCTCACCATTTCTCCTGCTCACGACTCACAGAAGGCCGGAGCAAGGGCGGGTTCTGGGAGCTGGCTCTGGAAGCTCCGTGTGCAGACAGCCTCACGCGGACACACAGGGGTCCCCCTACAGCAGCTCCAGGCAAGCTGGGGGGAGGCACCAACCCCAAAGACTGGCTCAGGTGGGAGAGACTAGCAGGTTCCCGCAAGTCTGAGGAGCCAGAGGAGGCCCCCAAACCTGTCTTACTGGTTTCTCACCAGTACTTGGCCCACAAAGCCAACAAGGAAGGGAGGGCTGAGTGTGTTCCTGTTCCTGGGGAAGCCCTGGGCTGGCTTCGCCATCCGTTCTGAAGGCCTGAGCAGGAGGCCAGCCACCTCGCATGCCGGTGCCCAGCACACACACACACGCACACTCACGCACACTCATGCACACACATGCACGCACGAACACTCAGGGCTACTGCAGGAGCAGTGGGGAGTAAGGACTCCCTGGGGCAGCGGGGCCTGCTGCCTGTGGGGACGGCCTCTGGGACCCCTCCTGCCAGGGGTGCGGGGGGAGGCTGCTTCCTCCCTGTTGCCTCCTCAACCCAGGGCACCCTCTTTGCCTCCAGGACTGCAGCTGCTCTCACTGGGAGAAGTCCGAGTATCCCTGGCAGCAGGGTCAGGGAGATAAACTGAGAGGGGTCGGAGAGGGAGGGGGTCCTAGGCAGGAGAGCTGACCTCCGACAGGTGACCCCAGGAAGGCCCCCGGCTTTCTCCAGCCACACTGCTGGTCTCTGCTCTGCCTGGCCACATCCTCTCTGTTCTTGTTGGCTCAAGGGGCTCCTTTCTCAGCCAACCTGGGTCCCCCCGCCACTCAGCTGTGGTTCTTCTGTGCCCCTCGGTAGGCAGCCTTTCCTGGTCTCCCTCACACTCAGCTGGGGGGAGGCTGATGTGGGGCATTCTTCTCACTTGTCTTCCTGTGCACGCTTCTTACTCGGCCACAGGGCTCAGCGGTGGGGCGCTGAGCAAGTGACCATCTCCCAGCCTCAGACTCATCCCTGATGGACACCCTTGTCCCAACACACAGGGAGTCCGGCGAGAGGTGCGGCCCCATGAGGACACACCTGCGGATGTGAGGCGTCCCCAGCTCCCTCCTGCTCCTTCCAAAGAGATGGGCTAGGGCTCTACACCGGGGCTGCAGAGGAAGAAGGGGGCTTCATCAAGCTGGATTAGGTTTTGGCGACGCATGCCGTGTTGCTCCCCGCCTTCCCAGCCCCGAGTTCAACTCTCAGACGCCCCGTGGTGTTTGTTGGTCACTCGGGAGGAGCGATCCCTGATGCTGGCCCCGTGCAGCTGACTGGCCGCTTACCTGCTGCGGCAGGAGGCCGGGTGGGGAGGGTGAGGGAGGCATTTCCATATGGATTCGTGCTCTGAGAAGAGAACATGCCATATTAGAGAGGAAGCGGGGCCCAAAATGGCAGGCCGAGGGTGGGGAGGTACTCACCAGAACTGTGGCTCCTTCCGCAGTTACTGGGTGCCCGTGGGCATAGGTCTGTCCCTCCCGAGACTCCATCTGTCCATGGGGAGAGTGAGCGACAATCTTTCTCACCTTCCGGTCCCCTGAGGATACTCGCTAGATGCTCTTTCTACATACAAGCCTCTGCCCTGTGTGGAACTGCGTTGTTGAGGCTGATGTCCAAGAGCTGACTAATGTGTCGGAGCCTTGGACTGTTTGGTGTGACTAGAATCTCCAGGCAGACGAGTTTAGTTTATCAGTCCAATCAAGAAAGGTATGATAACAAAATTGAGACTGAGGTCCTTCTTTTCTTGAGTGTTGGTTCACATCAAACACAAACCAGCTTGCTACCAGAGATGAGGTTTATCTAGAATAATGATGCCTCCTGTTGACCAAAGATGCTTTGATCTTTGATCTCAAGTGCCCTGATCATATATGGCAGACGTATTATCCCATTTTATAGATGATGATATAGAGACCCAAGTTAAGCTTCCAAATCCGCAACGGAGCTAGAACCAAGTGGTTTAGTCTCCCGATAGCATCCGAAAAGTTCTTCATTGTTTATGATGCATCATCTAATACCAAGGGAAACTAAGAAAATGTTAAGCATCTTGGATTTTTAATCACAAGTCCTGCTAATAAGGTAAGAAGAAAATGTAAAATATAGATTTATATCTTCAAATATCCTTAAGAGCAGGTCTTCATTGTCAGGAGCGCCAACCATCCCGGGTCACATGCGGAAGCAGGAGCATCCCAGGTAGACCACGTTCTGCACATGATACCAGCTGTCGGTTTCACTGATGGCTCAATGCTTATTGAGGTCTCTGTACTAGTCCGGTGCCAAGACGAAACAGCAATCCTTCGTCAAGACATCTTTGCAAAAGAGGTTAGACAAGTGGAACATTTCCCTTTGTGTCTCTCTCTCCATCCGGGTCCCCTGACTCGGGGTGGGCTGGGGGCAGGTGTTTGCCCAGCTGCACTCTAGGGAAGGTGAGACTCCTCAGTCTGTCTGAGGGGCTGAACCAGAGAGACCTGGAATTTATACAGTTCCTTGGGAGAGTGAAGGAGTTCATTCGATACACAGAGGCACAGGTGGATGGAAATCCTGGGAATGTGTAGGGACCAAGAGGAGATCTGCTTGAGAAAGGCACCATAGAGACTCCGGTGCAAATGCCCCCTCAGAGGCTTGGGTCTCACTTGCTAAGGACTTGGGAATAGTCCCCAAGGGGTTGAGCTCTTGGTCTAAACTCTGCTACTCAGAGCAGTGGGCAGAGATGATTTCCTTCGAGAGAACGCGGGAGCCTGGGGGCCACGCACTCCCCAGCAGCCCCACAGCTCTCGGGCACGACCCCACACTCCTCCCCTGTGTCCCCATGCAGAAGCTTGAACCTGACAATGGAATGGGATCAGAGGAATCACGGAGCTCGAGGAGAGGTATTCGGAGGGGACAGGAAGCCTTTCCTCACCCCCCGAAACCACACTTGGAATATTCGTGTCATAAACAGCACCACCGAGGGGGCCAGGTTCTGTGTGCGCCCAGGCCCCTTGCTTGCTCGAGGCTGCAGGCAGCGGGCCGCATCTTCCACCTACAGATCTGTCGACCGCCCTGGGCTGGGGATTTAATGATGCCCATGGGTCCACCCTGGTAGAATTCCATGCAGTTCTACCACATCCATCCCCACCGGTCTGCCCTGTGGGATGAGAGCTGGGCAGTAGCCTGAAAGGAGCACAGACAGGAGCGCCGGACAGTCCCCCTCTCCTCCAGGACCTGCCGTGGCCACCGAGGGAGGCTCCCTTTCCCTTCCCGCCATGGTCTGTGTGAGATACAAGCCACCTTGGAAGGTGGCTTGTATCTGCCGTGGGGTCCTGGGGAGGCTGACAGGCCTCTGACGGCCCCCACGCTGGCCCCCCCCCAGCTTCTCCTGGGCGGGCCCTGCCACTCCAATTCTGGCATTTCTGGCCTGCCGCTTGTCTGTCCCTCCCTGGGAGGAGGATTTCGCCCAAGGACATGCGGAGGGTGGAGAGCCTTTCCCCTCCCTCTGCTCCAACTGTAGAAAAGGAGGGGGTTCCCATCCCAGGGCAAGGCTGCCACGGGAGCTCTGCCCTCACACAGACTTGGCTGCCTGTCCCAGTCGCTGGTCCCCAGCTCTGACGTGAGCCCTTTGAGCTGGTCGGCAGCTCCGTGACGGGTGTGAGTGACATGGCCAAGCAGCTGTCTGAAGAGCAGGTGGCCGAGTTCAAGGCGGCTTTCTCCAGATTTGACAAGAACGGCGATGGCACCGTCAACACCCAGGAGCTGGGTGCCGTGATGCAGGCCCTGGGCAAGGATCTGTCGGAGGCCGAGCTGAAGGAGCTCATCGCCCAGGTGGACACGGATGGTGACAGTGTCATCAGCTTCCAGGAGTTCCTGGCAGAGGTGGTCAAGAGGATGAAGTCCTGGGGCAGTGAGCAGGACATGCAGGAGGTCTTCCGCACTTTCGACCTGGATGGCAACGGTCGCATCAGTGTGGACGAGCTCAAGCAGGCCATGGCCAAGCTGGGCCAGACGCTGTCCCAGGAGGAACTAGATGCCATGATCCAGGAGGCCGACACAGACAAGGATGGGCAGGTGGACTACAAGGAGTTCCTGCGCATCCTCTCCCAGAAGTGAGGCCTGGCCCTGGCCTGTCTCCTGCCTGACTCTGGTCCTCATGCCTTCTCGGGGCCCCTGCTTTTGTGGCGGGGACGTCAAGGGGAAGTCTGGGTGGTGGATGGGAGATTACCTGTTGGTGGGAAAGCCTGGCCTCTCCTGGGCCTGGGTTCTGTGCTCTCTGTGCCCGGCGAGGCCTTGGAGCTGCTCCTGCAAAGAGATGGGGAGCCCCCTGCCTCACTGGGCGGTCGTCTGGGGGCTGAACCAGAGAGACCTGGACCAAAGCAATGCGGTGGTTGAAATAAAAGGAATGTGAACTCCAAGGGTGGTGTGTGCTGGTGCTTGAATGTTTGGTTGGAAAGTGGAAAATCAAAGGCTCCAGACGGTGGTATTTGGGTTTCTTTTGCACCTCTGCCCCTTTCCCTGTGCCCGAGTGGGAGAACCGACCTGGGTAGGCCAGACGGTTCTCCTCCAGCGTCTCCTGGATGCCTGAGGAGAACAGGTGCGGGACGGGTGTGTCGGGCTGGGAGAGGACACAAGAGGCACGTTTCTTTGGCTCAAGGTTCTGCCTGAGCTCCTGGGTCCAGACCGGAGGCTGGAGGCCGGAGCCTGGGACTGAGACACTCTCTACACCACAAACAAAGTTACCATCCTTTGCACCATCCTCGTCCTCTGCTGCCCCCAACCCCATTCAAACTGGGGTTTGTGGCATTGCAGTGTGGTTCCCCAAAATCAGACCCACTGGAGGCTGCTCGTCACAGTTTTCAAGGCTCCCTTCCTTGTCCTGGTTCTCAGAGATGGCTTAATCCAAGGTCACCCTGCACGGGAGGAAACCGAGGCCAAGGATGGTGTCGGATTGAAATCCCAGGGCTGTAGGGGAGGCAGAACAAGCCTGGGGCCTCAGGATTCGGAAAACACACATGGTTTTCCAGCATAGTCTTCAACCAGCTGTGCGGCCCTGGGTGTCCTGTGATGGTGGGCTTCTGCTTCCGCCTTCGTGAAATGAGTTTTTCTTTTGCTTTTGGCGGTGACTGACTTTATCTTTTCCTAGTTATGCCAAGTCAGTGGTTCTCAGCTAAGGATGGGGAGACAGAGCCAGCTTCCCTGGGGGGTTATTGCAAAATACCAGCGCCCACCCTTTCCCGCCTGCCCCTCATTCCGGCGCGGGTGGGGGTGAGTGGCAGAGCCTGTCCAGCTAAACCCCAGTGCGGGGGGGAGGCAGGGCCAGGTCACCAAGGGGGGGCTGTGGCTCAGATGAGGTCTTTCTGTTTTCTTCTCTCCCATTTGACATCGTCGGTGGGTCATTCCAGTCTCCCATGACCCTCACACGCTGCTGTCTCCTTCTTCCCAGCCCTGTCCTCAGACTGAGTCCCCAAGTACGGCCAGGCCCCCTCCAAAGCCTAGCAGGTGTCAGACACGGCCTGGCAGCTCCTGCCCAGGTTGAGGGCTGGGAGGCCCGGTGGGCTGGGTGGGGGGCGGGATCTGAGGCAGGGAAGGAGTCTCATATCCCCTGAGGTTCTGAGGGAGGCAGGGGATGGGCCAGGGAGCAAGATGACAGAAGTGTGGGATCTGGGGGAGGTTCGGATGTGGCAATAAAGAGATGGGACAAAGGCAGCAAACAGACCTGGTGTGGTGAGGGAAGGAGCGGCAGAAATACTCTCTGGGTCCAGGACGGGGGTGGTTCCCTCCAGAAAGTCCCTGTCCCCTTCCAGACATAGTCACAGAGGTCTGAGTTTCTAAATGAGTGAGTTCTAAATGCCAAGCTGGCCCAAGGTGAAGGTTTCCAGGCTCTGTGTGGAAACAGGAAAAATAAAGAATTTTTCGACTAGCCTAAATGTATGCTGTGTTTAAAATTCTGAGCACACGCTCTTTCTGTATTTTCCATGTTAAATGTCCTTTCTTCCATGAAGCCACCGTGATGGCAGGGGATACTTTCGTGGGATTTTTTTTTCATGTTCTTACTCGGAAAAATGAAGAGTCCTTACAAAGTGCCCCAAATGAATGTGGGTATTTCACTGTCCCACAGCCCCAGACATCTGAGAACTGCTGCCGGAGTGGATGGAGTGTAAAGTCGATTTTCTTTCTTTAAAAAAAAAAAAAAACAAAAAACCTTTTCTTCCCCGACTTTGAAGAAATATGTGGCTCATGCATGGGAATAGTAAACTTCCACCGTCAACAGTGAGCGCACGTTCAGGACTGGTGTTTGCATGGGAGCGGGGGCCAAGGGGCCAGGAGGCCGTCCATCGATGCCTTCCTGCGGCCCTCTGCAAGCTGGCTGCAAGCTACGGGGCCGTTCTGCTCTCCGTGTTTTCGTATGTCTACAGCGTGCTCTGCTCAACATCATGTACGCGGCACTAGAAAGATTGGAACTGGCAGAGGGAAGGGGAGAAATGAGGCCCTGGCAGCCCCGGGGGGCTAGGAGATGGGGCCTCTGAGGCTGTTCACTCAGGAGCTGTTCCTGAAAAGGGTGTGCTGGGCCACAGGGCAGGAACAGAGCAGCAGAAACCTCTCTTTATCTGTTGCCCCAGGAGGACAAACAGGGAATCTGAGGGTCTGGGAAAGGAAGTGACTCACTTCAGGTCTCCAATGAGAGACAGATGTGTGTGGACTTTGAGGCTTCAGAGGCTGCCCCCTCCAGCAGTGCCTCATCCCCCACCCCCGCGCAGTCTTCCACCCTGAGACCCTGGTGGCCCTGCCCCAAGGAGGAAGGACCCCTTGGGCATGGGGGGTCTGGTGGAGAGAGTTGGTCAGGAGCCACAGGGTGGAGAATCTTCTGGAAGGCGACAATCCTAGTGACCTTCTCGCTGCACCTGGCACCTGGGAGATAAACAGAAACAGCCTCAGCAGTGACGCCAAATCTCCTGGAGGACTTTCGAGGGTGGGGTCCAAGTTCGGGAAGCTACCCTGCCCCAATCTAGAGCTCTGGGGAGGACTGGAAGGAGCGCGAGAAGCGTCCCCAGAGCCAACACAGCTCGAGGTGACTTCAGGGAAAGTCAGTTCTCTGAAAATCAGTTTGCCAAGACTGATTCTGCCAATGGCCGATTTGCTGGTTATTTCCCAATTTACAAAAAAAAAAAAAAATTTGTAAAAACACTTTATGAGGATTACAGAGATTCATATCGGAAGAGATGGTTTAAGACCTTTTTGAGTATTTCTCTGGAGTTTTCCTCACCCGGTTGAAAGTTTTAGCTTTGTTGTGTTGTTCTGGCTTGGTCATTTATCTTAGTTCACCTGAACCTCTCACCCCACCACCCGACTAAGATGAACGTTCTCTGCGTTCTGTTCTTGGTTTGCTCTTGTGTTTGTTTTCGTCCATTGGGTCTATGATTTGGAGGAAGGAGAACAGAGTCATTTAGAGATGGAGTAGAGCAAGACTCCAGTGTCAAGGATCTTGTGGACTATAGATCAGGCAGGTCTCTCTCTTCTAACAGATTTTCAGTAGAGCCTGTTGCTTTAATTCACAGATGTATAAACTGGCTCAGTGAGACAGATTTTGCATGTGTTCTAGGTGTATTTGGTAAAGGCTCGGTGTCTGAAATAGGAATCACCCACGAAACTGACATTTAGCTGAGCAGAACTAAACTGATAAGTCTACTGGGGGAAACCAGCTTTGGTGAAAGCAAAACTAATCTGAACTGAAGCAAAATTCTCGCCAAATCCTTCAAGATATTAATCAGGACATTGATTTTAGATGAATTACTCTACTTCCAGTCAAAACAGATATTTCAAATTCCATGTACTAAGTAATACATTTTCTTCATTGAATTGCCCCTGGATTTTTAAAAATCCTAATTTATATCTATTTCTGGCAGGCGTTTCTTTTAAGGTCCATATCAAAAGCCTGCTCCTTCAGGAAGCCTTCCAGAACAGGGTGGTGGATCCTCCACACACACATTGGAATGACTGACTCTCTCTTTGTACCATTCTCATCCAAGTGCATCTTATATTATAGCTCCTTGTGAATAAGGGCTAGTCTTCTTCCTCAGAACCCCAAATAATAATATAAACTCATCCACATTCACACTGGATTGTGAACTCCTTGAGCGCAAGATGTGTGGACCCCAGGAGTGTGGCTGATCGATCGCAAACCCTCCCCGCATTGCTCTGGATGCTGGGTGACCAGGCGGGGTCCTTCCCCCATGAGGCCTCACCTCTACCCCCAAGCGATGGCTTCCACAGTGCCCACTGGATTGAGGGGGGTCTCTGCAATGTCTACTCAACAGGAAGAGAAAAGACCCAGAGTGACTGAGCGAGAGGGCACCTTTCTGCTGCCCCATCCTCTATGCACAGGATATAAAATTCCAGCCGTCCTGGATTAGCCAGGGTGCCCCAGAGACACAGCACCGATGGGACGTGTAGAGGGTTGTAAGAGGAGTTTTATTATAGGAATTGGCTCACGTGATTATGGTGGCCCAGAAGTCCCGCAATCCACGGGGTCATTCAGCCTGAGTCCAGAAGCCCAAGATCCAGGAGGGCCCATGTCCCAGCTCAAGAGCAGGGAGCAAATTCACCCTTCTTCTACCTTTTTGTTCTATCCGAGCCCTGGATGGGCTGGTTGGTGCCCCCCACACTGGGGAGGGCCACCTGCTTTCACCAACTCCCCTCATACACACCCAGAAACAACATTTTACCAGCCGTCTGGGTGTCCCTCGGTCCAGCCAAGTTACCAAAAACACACCGTCACAAGCTCATTCGCTCCCAGTATGGAAACAGGGAGGGTCCAGGCCATGTATGTCATAGGACAGAGATGTAGATGTCAGGCCATTGTACCAGTTTTTAGGATTTCAGATCAATGCTCTTCACAGGGCACCATCCCCTCTGCCACCCAGGGTACAGGGCTTGTATGGTCCAGATTCTCAGGAAAAAAATCTAGATAGGACACGTCGTCCCATTTTTCTCTGTAAACTAGTCCAGGTTTGAGTTTGAGGGTCCACAGTGAGGCTGCCATACCCCTCATTCACTGGGACTGCTCGGTTACCCTCTGAGGGAGCAGAGCCAGCCTCTCCCAGCCACCACCCACCCACACAGGAGCTCCCCTGCTCCTCTGCCCTTCTCTCTGGTTTTACTCTGTCTGGGAAAGCACCCAGACGTTCCATTCTGCAAGCTCCTTCTTGCTCATCTACACTTGTTTACCATCTTAGGGTGCTCTCATCTACTGCAGATGGCCCTCATGCCCAAGGCACTGGCACCCGCTTTGCATCTCACCTCTACTGGTCCAGCCTGTGCCTGCCCTTTTTTTTTTTTAATTGTATTTATTTATTTGACACACAGAGAGAGAACACAAGCAGGGGGAGCGGTAGGCAGAGGGAGAGGGAGAAGCAGGCTCCCTGCTGAGCAAGGAGCCCTAAATCATGACCTGAGCTGAAGGTAGACGCTTAACCGACTGAGCTACCCAGGCGCCCCTGCACCTGCCCTTTGCTGAAACCCAGCAATTCCTCCCTCAACCAAACGATTGATGTACCCGAGAGCTGCTGAAAAAGGCCATGCATGGATCCCCCAGTGTTCTGACCTCCAGATGGTCTGAGGAGACCCTGATGTTCAGACCCCTCAGTTGGTCTGGGGGGCCCTGATGATCTGACCCCCAATTGGTCCAGGGGTCCCCCAATGTTCTGACCTCGCAGTTGGTCTGGGGACACCCTGATGGTCTGACTCCCAGTTGGTCTAGGGGCTCTGATGTTCTGACCCTCAGTTGATCTGGGGGCCCCCCCAGTGTTCTGACCCCTCAGTTGGTCTGGGGGACCCTGGTGTTCTGACCCTCCAGTTGGTCTGAGGGGACCTGGTGTTTTGACCCTCCAGTTGGCCTAGGGGCTCCCCAATGTTCTGACCTCCCCAGCTGGTCTGGCAGACCCTGATGTTCTGACCCCCCTGTTGGTCCAGGACCTCAGGCTTGACCATCTATTTTACGCTCCCAAGTGCTTATGTGGCGGAGATTGAGAAGCCAAGAGTAACTGCTCCAGCCTGTCCCTGGAAACCATGACTCTACCAGGTGCCCACACCCCCAACTCTTCCTTTGCTCCACTGGGCAGATGGGCACGGCCTGTGGAGAGGAATCCGGGGGAGTAGGCACTCGTCTCTACAGGTCTCCACAGTGGGAGGCTGCTGGTTGCACAAGTCAAGTCTGAGTCACTCTGTTTGGGAACAGATGGTGCTCTGCTTGGTGACCTGCCAGCCCCAATACCCACCCTGCCACCCAGAGGCTCAGGGTGCCAGGAACTTCACCAGTCTCCTGGAGGAGCCGTGTTTCCCTGCACCCAGAGCGTTGTGGTCGTGACAGCATGCTGGCGGCGGCAGTGATGTCCATCCATCCGTCCATTCATTCATTCTGCAGTGTCCTCTTGAGCCACCCACCTTATTATGGGCCTGTGAGGACATGGAGGGAAATGTCACACCGGCCTCTGCCCTCTAAGGGAGGTGAGATGTAGGTGTGAACAACCACATGCAAAGACAGTGGGTGTCAGGTGCCTCATCAATGGATTCCAGTGTCATGAGTGTGCACAGCAAAGGGTAGAGACTCAGAGGTGGTGTCGGGCTGGGCATGGGAGGTGGGGGAAGCGTCCAACAGGTGGGAGAACGTTCTTGGCAGAGGAACTGTGAGACTAGAAGTGGGGACAGTGAGGACGTGCCATGCCCTTTGGGGGCATCCCACTGCCTGGGAGCCAGGGGAGACCCTGGAGCCCCGTGACGGATGGCCTCGACTGTTAGGAGTTTGGAATTCCTTTCAAGTATCCCAGTGGAGGCATTTCCCAGCTCTGTGACCTTGGACAAGTCAGTTATAGCCTCTGCCTCAGTTTCCTTGTAAAATGGGGGGAAATAATATCTCTGTCGAGGTTGCTGTGAGGCCTAAGTGAGTCATGTGGAGACAGGGCCAGCAGCGGAGTCCAGAACAGCTTGTTTTAGGTAAGTAGCATAATCCACGCATTATTAGTGCATTGGTTTTTTTTCCAGAAGATCAAATGGAGACTTGCTGAAGGTTTTTAATCAGAGGAGGTATATGGTCACATCGGTGCTCTTGGAAGGTTATTTCTCAGTGGCATGCAGGATAAACCAGAGCGGGGGTGCCAGGGTCCCTGAGGAGGCTAATTTGACACGCTGAGCCTGAGCTGATAAGGGAAGGGGGCAGGAGGGCAGAGGGGAGCCCCGGCTGCTGGTGAACCGCAGAGCAAGGGCAGGGCTTCAGGTGGGGCTGACTCTGTGTCCACCTGAGCCTTAGGGAAGTCTGGGGCAGGGAGGAGGGGGCCGGCAGGGAGAAGGCTGTGCGCTCAGCCACACCAGGGCGGGACCATGCCTGGACCATGCCGGCTCAGGAGCTACCCCTGTTCTTGCTGCTGTCGGAGGACCAACTACCGTTGGACGCGTGAGGCCTCTTGCCATGCCAAATGGCGAAAACACATTCAGTTCTCAGAATCCTGGAGCCACAGGGAGCCTGAGAGCCTCAGGCTCTGGTAGGAACAGGGCAGAGTGCACTGCTTATCAAAGTCCTGGGGCCTGCCCAGCCTCCAGAAATGGAGGGGAGAAAAGCTCAGGACCCCCTCCAGCCAGTTCTGTGGGGGCCAAGAGGTAGAAGTGTCCCCAGGGCTTTCTGTCCACACACCTCCCTGCAGGAGAGGGCCTTACCCTGATAAGGAAAGTCTGTGTCCTAAGATGGCCGACCGAGCCTGCGGGAGAGCCCCAGTCCTCACCACGGGGCTTTTCCGGGTTCCTCTCCCTGCCCCGCTTTGCGCATGCACCAAGAGTGCCCAGTATGCGGAAGTAGATGTGTATAAATTGCCCCCCTTTGTTTGTGCTCGGGGCTCAGACCTTTGGAGACCACTCTCCTCTGAGCCCGCCGGTGTTAAATAAACCTGTCCTCCAAGATCTCCGGGTGCCGCTTGGTTCTTCCGTCGGGCGATCCAGTCCAGGTTCTGTAACAACCCCAACCCCAAAATGCTCAGTTGTGGGGAGGGGGACTTCTGGGCTACTTCAGGCACCTGTCCCAGGAGCAGGGGGAGGAGGGGAGCAGGAGGGGAGGGGAAGGAGGCATGCACGTGGAACTGGGGCCACTCCTGGAGCCCGCTCTCATGGGGACGGCTGTGTAAGAGGCTCTGTGATTCCTTCCTCCTCTGTCTCCCTCCTTTTGGCTCTTCTTTCAACAAACTTGTGTAGAGCATGATTATTCCAGGCACAATGGTAGGTGTTGGTGATCAAGAAAATGCCCACCTTGACAGCACTCTCCACTGGGGACAGGGACACAGGCAGGAGTGCCCACTGGGGGACTTGTCACGACATGGGTCTTGGGACTGACCCTGCCACATGGGGATAGAGGCCGCCAGACAGGACATCTCAGCTGGGTCTTGCTGCTGGCCCCTGGGTGGCCTTGTAGACCCCTGGGGGGTGGGCACTCGGGGCTCAGGGCAGAGCTCCGGGTTCACTGGGGATGGCTGCAGAGTACCGCGCTTCAGGCACCTTCTCTGCCTGTCTTTCTGCTTGGAGGCAGATCCACGCCTTTGAGAAGGGCCCTCCGTGGCCAGACTGCTTGCCTGCAGGGAGAAGGATGGGCTGCCCGAATGGCCACATAATCCTCTCTTCTCTGTGCCATTGGAATTCTGGAATTTTTCTCTGTAAGGATGAACCTCCTTCCCTGTGACATTACCTTGGGTGCCACCCCCCTTCCGTTGCTGGCCCCGAGAAAGGAGCCGGGGCAGCGTGGTGGGTGGGGGCCGAGACAGCGGGGCACTGGGGGGGCATCAGGGACAGGCTATGAGGAAGGCAGTCTGCTGCGGCCTTAGGGACTTGGCTTCAGCTGTTCTTCTTGTCACTGGGGTCTCAGCATAAACGTCAGCCCCTTGGAGATGCCACCTGGCCACTGGTCATGCCTCATCGTGGGACCGGCTTCGACTCTGAAGAGCACCACCATCTGATACTCTCCCCATCCCGCTCAACCAGAACATGAGCTTCACAACGGCTGGACTCTGTCTGTCTTGCTCATTGTTGGTCTCCCAGCCCTGGATTCAATTTTGTAGGAAGGAGGAGCATGCAGATGGCCATCCTTTTCAGCTCTGGGCACCTCCCTTTTAAACGAAGGGGTGGAGACAGGCTGGGACCCGTCCAGAGAAGAATGACCTAGAAGACCCCGCGCGCGGGCATGTTTGCCGCGGAGGCTGCAGGGGGCTGCTGGACCTGGAGTAGCCCCTGCTGAATCCCTGAGGAGCATTTCCCCCAGGCCAGGGACTCAGACCTGCTCCAAGTGGCCCCAGGGCTAAACTCAGGGCTGGGAGTGGGGGTTGCAGGGGCTGGCCTGTGGCTCAGCTGGACAGTGCTCCTCCAAGTGGGGCTTCCCCAGGCTACGCTGTTGCTCGCGAGGTGGTGGGTGGAAGCATTCAGGCAGATGCTGGGAAGACTTTGGGAAGGGGTTGTGGAGGGGATTCCTCCATCCTCCCGAGGGCTTGGCTGCGTGGATGTTCCTCCCTTTTCTGCGGTTCAGTGGTTCCCTAACTTCCCAAGACGGGTCTAAAGATCCTTGTTTTATTGGAAATAATGAGATGGACAGCAGGTCAGTGTCCTCCCCGCCATCCCCCACCCCCGCCCCCGCCCCGAAACTTAACAACCCCTGCCTTTTCCTCAGGGAAATAGACCCTGCAACAGACGGGGGTGGGGGGTGCATGTGAAATGGGGCAAAGACTGGAGGGAGTCCTGGTGTCTCAGGCCACCCAGTTTGAGGTGATTTGTCACAGCCGTCCTAGGGAGGGCATGCGGGTGGGTCAAAGCTGTCAGCTACTCACAGAGGCGTAGAGAAGGGGGTGCAGGGGCTCTTGTGGGCATCTTCAGTGCAGAGGGTGGTGCCGGTTCTGTGGCTGTGCAGGGTCTGATGGGCTCCCCACATCATGATCAGCACCAATTGGGAAAACAAAAGAAGCGCTGGTCAGCAATCTCAGTTCGTGTGTTAAAAAACACAATTTGGGAATAAGGGCTCCTGGGTAGAAAAGGGTTTGGCTGGAGGCTCCTAAAAGCCCTCGGGCTGTGAGGCAGCTCGGAGGGCACACAGGGCTCCCCAGGCCTCGGCGGCGGCCAGCAAGGAGGACCCGGGAGAAGGGTGGGGACGTGGGCCCCCCATAGGGGCCCATCTGGAGCCCAGCCTCACCTGCTGCTTTCCCTGCAGACTGGGCGAGCCTTGGGGTAGAGCTGGCTGGTTTCAGGAAGGACTGGAGCAGCAGATGGCTGCTCAAGTCAGCAGTCAGCAGGGGCCAGCCCTGCTCTCCCCAGGTACTCTCCCCAGGCCAGGCTGGGATGGGGCAGGACGGGTGGTCAGAGCCCACGGGCTGTGGAACCCAGGCCTGCCATGGTGACTTCTCTTTACTTCTACAGCTTTGGGTGGAGCTTGAACCGTCCACGGGGCTGCTCTGCTTCCTTCTCTGGGTTTTCCATGAGGCCGAAGGGGATTTCCTGTCAGGAACCACCATGGTATCTCTCAGGGCCAGTGAGGAGAAATGTTGGAAGCAGAGCCCGTTCTCTCTCCCCAAAAAATGCTGGTCCCTTGTTCTGTGCACTGGCAAAAAAAAAAAAAAAAGGGAAAAAAAAGGCTTTTCAGGCGGGGACTTTTAGGCCAGAGGATTGTATTTGTGCATATGTTATGATTATCACAGGGGCTTACAGCAAACGGCTAGGAAGGAAGGGGGGGGGGGGGGGGGGGGAGAAACAGAAAAATAAATAATTCAACTGGTCGCTCTGAAAGGGACCCCAAAGATCTCTGAACTCACTGATGGTCAATGTTTGGGTCCTGACCTCTGATGGTTCCTGAGATGACTTTAGGACATAAAATGACAAATATCACAAAGGTGAGAGCGGACCTCCCTTTAGTATCTAGGCAGGATTTGTTAATATAATTTTGTTTTCAGAACGCTGATTGTTACTGTTTCCTCCTATTTGTAGCAAAGGAAGCTGGTTTTCTATTTAATAATCAGGACATAAAGGGATCTTTTAGAATAAATACAGAACCTGCCGATGGAAACATATCCAGCAGAGAAGCATGCAAACAACGCCAGCTCGTGTTGGTGACTCTCAGAGCAGGGACCCTCTGGAAATACAGGGGTGACCAAGCCCCCCGCCCTCGTACATGGAGGATGGGACCCAGGCCACAGAGCGCTGGGCCTGACTGGGGTCCCCGAGGATATGGGCACAGGTGTGGGTGGGGGACACGAAGTAGAAAGAGCAGGGGAGACGGGGAGAGGATATCACCTGCAAAGATGCCCAGGGAGAAGCGAGGGCTCAGGACCCAAGCCGGAGGCCAAAATCTGGCCACCGCCACGGAGGGGACCTTGTAAAGACACAGCTTCCAAAAATCTTCTGATTCATTTCATCAGAGGTTTTGAAAAATTCCTGGAGGCCTCAACACTTTTGTTTTTGCTCATCAAGAAAAGCCCCAGAGCCACTTTTGGTCTCGGGACCGGTGGCTGTCCTCATGCCCGGCGCTCGGCAGGCAGAGCCCCGGGAAGCCGAGAACGCTCGTGTGCTGGACGTCCAGCCCAGGAGCGCCAGAGAACGAACATGTGCTCCAGTGAGGTCAGGACGGATGCACGTCCAGCCCGGGCTTCCAGGACGGACGGACCTGTGGCAGACACGCTCGGGCTCTGCAGTCAGGGCCTCGGGCCAATCACTTCTGGAAGCTTCCGGCATACAGGGCAGTGCAGACAGGTGCCAGGGGGGGCGCGCTGTGCCCAGGATCGCCCTCCGGGGCGGCCCTGTCTGCGTCTTGTCCTCCTGCGGGCCTCCCAGCACACACACAAGCTCGGCTTTCCGAGGCTGGCAGTCCACATCGGTCCGGAGCAGCCCTCCTCTGGAGCCTGGAGCAGTACAAGGACCTCTCTTTCCTATCATCCCAGGTGGTGGCCATCCTGCCCAGGCTGGGGGTGAGGTGGGAAGGTGCATGGTGGAGTCTGGGGGTCCCCCAGGTCCCCCAGGTAAAACGTGGCGACAATTGCTGGGAGGCCGACTCCACCCAGCCTGGACATTGAGCTGGCTCCTCAGTGAAATGCAAGAGCTTACAGAATGTGGGAAGGACAAGCCATGGGGGCCTGCGGCTTGGGGCGGGGGGGACAACTCCCTCTGAGACTCAGGATCGCCAGATGACAGGAGCCTACCCCTGGCCCAGCATCCCCCAGACCTGCACTCAGCTGATGAAGGAACATTTCTGAACACAGCAAGCTCTGGCCTGGAGGGGTGCGGGAGGTGGGGGCCAGGGGGTCAGTGTGAAGGGGGGGTGCGGGGCACGGCCAGCCTTGAAGCCAGTCAAGGTGGTTACGGTGCAGGAAAGGGGCCCTGACTGAGGCTGTTCCAGGCCTGAAGGCTTCCCTTTCCCACGCTGTTTTAGCAAAGCTGCTGGGGAACGTGCCTTAAGTGAAGTTCACGGAAGCTCCCCGCCATTTCCGTGGCCCCCACGCACTTCAGCAGGGAAACCATTTAAAAATAAAACCCCGTGCAGAGGTCCACAGAGGCGAGTGGCTACTGGTTAGTATGCACTTATCCCATCGGCTCAGCTCTATAAGCTGTGCTGTGGAGGAACGGCCACCCGGCCTTGTCCCAGATAATCTTACAGCAGCGCCCGGCAGACGCGCTGCCCGGGCCTCCAGGCTCGATGACAGCCCTGTGCCTGCCACTCCGAGCTCGTCCGGGACCGTGACTTCGATTGGCGGCGAATATTTGAAGTCCCCATTTGTTATCTCCGTCCGTGGCATCTTGACACGTCCAACACGTGTGTCCCCATTACAGTCCCTTTGGGGGGATGCTCAGCTGCTGAGGGTCACCGCCAGTCTCTCTGAGAGGTCTGCCAGGCTCCCTAAAGCGAATTTCCAGAATACCTAGCCCATGAGTTTAGATCAGACCACTCCAGCCCCTACCCCGACAGTCAACCACTCTGGCCGTTTCCTCAGATGCTGTAGCAGATAGAAGCTTGGTTACATTACGAAAACGAAGTTTATAAGCAGGAGTGAGGCACTGAGGCATGTGGGGCTCACAGAACTACAGCTGGGATGAACACACAGCGATTGCAGGCTCCTAGCAGCCACCACCATGTCCCTGACGTCTGAACCAGAGCCTGGTTATCACAGCACTTAGCCATTGTGCTAAGTGTCACCTGGTTCCACATTTCTTGGCTGATGGAGGCTGCCATGCAGGAGCCCCTGCAGAATCGAGGGCTCCAGTTGTGTGACTCAGTCTCCCCAGCTTGGTGACCACACGCAGCGATGGTCTCTGGGCCTTCCAAGCCAAGGCCGGCGGCAGGCAGGACTCAGGACAGCCCACGATGATGCCCTTCTACCACCGTTAGGGAGCTCCCTCTAACCCCAGCAAGCACACGGGGAGACTGGTGATCTGGGGCTGAAGAGGGGCCCGAGAAAGGCCTCCCTCTCCAGGGGGAGGCCACCTTACGGTGTGTCCACAGACCAGGCCCAGCTGCTCCCTGGACCCCGAGCTGGAGTCTACAGGGCCCTGGACGCATAGCAAGGCGTGGTGGGGGAGCTGGGCCGGGCGCTGTCTGATCCCTCCCGGGCTCCCCTGCCTGGCCCAGGACCTACCTCAGGACCCTTGCTCCTGACTTTCTCTGGGACTCTGGCCTCGGGCTTGGTGCACTGGTGACTCCATGTCAGGCACTGGGCTTCCCCTCCCCCTGCCACCCAGGTGTCCTGACCAGCCCACCACCACAGCGTCAGCTCCCGGGAGGCTCAGAATCTGGTCTGGGAGCTGGTGGCGCTGAGGTTTCCTGCGTGAGCAGACGAGGCTCACGCCTTGGCTCTGCCTTTGGACACACTTGAGCAAACCTTCAGATGCTGTCAGTCACGAGGAATAAAGAAAAGGACAAGTCATGTTTCAGGTGCTGGAAAGGCATTGTCCTCAGGCCTGGGAAATCAGGGCCACTGCTCTGGGCTCCTTACTTTGGAGGCCACTGGGGCGTCTCCCCCCCTCGCCGCCCAGGAGGTCAGGACTCTTCTGGGCCAAGTGGCCATGCCAGCCGGAGGCCCGCCCGCTTCTAGATCACATTCCTGGTGAAACATGGAGTTCCCTCCCAGATGACCCTGCACCCACATTCAGGGCCTGTCTGCTTCTGGCCTGGGGACTGGCTCGCTGCCGTTCACACCCCTTGGTCCAAGGAGCGGTGGTTTGTGGGGAGAGGGGGTGTGGGTGTGGGCTGGGTGAGTGTGAGGGCCCTCTCGGCGCAGGATGGGGCTGTGCAGGAAGCAAAGGGGACAGACTGCAGGCTGGAGGCCGGCAGGAACAGTGGGGTGGGTTCTACACACATGCTGGGCACCCAAGAAATAAACGGTTGTTCTCCATGGTTGTGTTACTGAACCAGGCTGCTCGTGAGTCTGACAAGTCTGGTGCTGTTGTTCTGCGTCTAGGAATGGCATCCACGTGGGAGAGAGAGGTGGGGGAAGGGAGGCAGAGAGGGAGGAGAAGCTCCGCCAGAAGCCGAGCGAGCTGGGGTCAGAGATGCCAGGCCCAGCTTTCAGCGCGCCGGAGGCTCTCCAGCGGAACGGGGTCAACCAGTCAGTCCCCGGCTGTAAGACCAAGTGTGATTGGGTAAGACCGGGGCAGTCAGGGTCAGCCTATTCGCTCTGTCCCCTGGGATGCAGGATTCAGGGAGAGAGGGCAGCAGGCCCCAGGGCTCAGACCACAGCCACGCCTGCTCAGTGTTTGTGTGACCTACGCCTCTGTTCTGGGCCCCAGGAGATGGGCCTTGGTTTCTCTTCCTGATATTTACTTCTTACTTATTCCATCTGGCTGGGTCCAAATCCCAGGGCACCAATGAGCTCCCGCAGGCCTGACCCCCCATGATTCTCCCTGCCATAGCTACAACCCAGCTGAGCTTTTAGGGCTTGTGTGAGTTACCTGTTGCTGCCTAACAAATGGTATGAAACCCTTGTGGCTCAAAACAGTCATAAATATGAATTACCTCAGTTTTCTCTGGGAGCAACCTAGCTAGTGCTTCTGACTCAGCACCGTTCATGAGGCTGAAGTCAGGAAGCCAGTGGGTGCGGCTTGATTGCATGTTGGAGGGTCTGCCCCCAGGAGACCCCCAGAAGCTGGGCAAACGGGTGCAGGCCGTGGGCAAGAGACTCTGCTTCCCAGGGCCTCTCCACAGTTCTGCTCGAGCGTCTGGACGGCAGGGTGCCTGGCTTCCTCCAGAGCGAGTGACCCGAGACGCGGCAAGCCAGAAGGGGCTCGGAAGTCACACGCGGTCACATCCATCTTACTCTGTTGGTGGTGCGGACCAGCGGTGCTGCATTGTGGGAAGTGACCTGGGACGGTGTGAATTCCAGGAGGCGGGGCTCATCAGGGGCCCTCTGGAGGGCCCACCCAGGTCTGAGAGTCTGGGAGTCTCCTTGACTTGCTAACACAGAGCTGAAATAACTTCGCCATTCTGGTCCATTCAGCAAACCCGTTCAATGCACATTCTCTGTGTCAGGAGAAGTGGTAGTTCCCGGGGACACCAAGACCCAACAAACTCACAGACCGGTGGGGAAGGCGATGCTCAAGCTGGAAAGTGTTGTGTGTCACAGGGCGGTGACGCTTACCTGAGCGGGCGGGTGGGGACACATTGGGGTAGTCAGAGAAGGCTGTCTAGCATAGGGAAGGCCAGCTAGGTCCTGAGGGATGAGGAGGAGGTCTCCAGGCAGAGGCAGGGAGAGAGGAGAGAGGACTAGTGTTCCAGGTGGGCAGACCATGTGTGTGACAAGTACAGACCCCGAGCTGCCTGGGGGGACTCAGCTCTGCCCAGTGAGGATGTCACTTCTCCCACGTGCTCTGATTTCGGAACCTCCCAGAACCAATGGAAAGTTCCGCATCCTTTGAATGGGCTGTTTTCAAGGTAGGCAGATGCCCAGGTTGCACTTGTCTGTTACTGCAACAAAGAACCTCGTTGGAAAGTTCTGGGAGATTAAGCCTGGAGGAGGTGGCTATGAGTTAGAACAGCAGAGAATGACAGAAATAGTTTCCATCGGTGGAAAAGACTGCTTCATGCTCCTTGCCTGGAGGCAAACATGATTTCGGGGTTTCAGGGGTCCCTCCCCAGTTGCTCAGATACGGTGTGCGGGGGTGTGTATCTGCCATTTCCTCTGTTTTGGAAAAGGGCGCTACCCCCTGGGATGAGCACGCATGCAGGGGTCTGAAGGAACACACGTGACGACAGGCCTGCCCATATCCCGAGAGTTTAAAGCCTGTGCTCAGTTTCCACCCACATCTGCTACCCCATAAAATGCATCATGCCTTTGATGGTATGGAAAAGTAATACGCTAGCTATTTATTTATACGTGTGGTTTGTGAGGTTTGCCCTGTGGTCGGCTTCATTGCCATCTGCCTCGGATTACGTATTCCTTTGGGGCAGAGACTTTGTGCTAAGCCCCTCCCTCGTGTCCTGTCCCTGGAGAGGGACTGCATGGGAGCATCTGAGACAGAGGACAGGGGAGGCAGTGGGGGGCTCCAGCCCCACCCTATGCTTTGCTCCCCCCGTATCTTCAGAGTTGATGGGGGTATCACCTGCCCACAGTCCCCCACAGCATGCTCCGCCCCTCCCCCAGTCATCACAGATTCCACATGTTTCTTGGGCAGTTGGGTGGGGAGCTGAGGGCTGAGCTCACACCTGGAAATCGCCCAAGTTAAAGAGAACACATGCAGGCCGGCAAGGGCTGGGTGTGCTGGGGGGCTGGGGAGGAGTCTGCCAGGGAGAAGACAGACAAGGTCAATGCTTGATGGTTGGCAAAGGGAGGTGATGTCAGACAACACTCTTTTCCAGCCCTGGAGCGGTTTCCAGGAGTGGAGGGAGGCCTGGCGCCAACCTCACGTTCAACTGACAGTAGCAGTTTGAACTGCTGGGAGTGGGGCCTGGAGGGACAGAGTACATCCAACCGGCCAGTGGAGGGGTGCATGCAGCCTGGCCCCCCATGATCTCACCCTCAACCCTACTGGGGTGAGCGCCAGGGCTGCACAAAGCCTTGGGTGGGGTCGTGGTAGATGGAGGACAGGCCTGCTTCCTTTGCCCACCAGAGGCAGAGGAGGGAAGGGAGGGGTGCAGAGGAGGGAGGGGAAGGGTGTAGAGGCCTCTGCCCCACGTTGGTGGACCCCAGGTTAGCTGGAAACAGAGTCCAGCTCCAATCCCAGACTCAACTGGGGTAGGACAAACCAAGTTCGGAGCTCCCCTCCCCACCCAGGTGGGGTGTTGCTGCTGACTCTGCTACCTTCCGCCCCGGCTAGCTTTTTCCCCTGCGAGTGGAGGACTGGCCTCAGTCACCTTCACGCCCTAGCTTCTGACGCTTCTGGACTTGGAGGTGCGCTGCTCTGGGTGGCTGGGCCTGGTGTTAGAACCTGAGATCCTGGCCTCTGGACACAGAATTTCCCTAAACAGGTACCACACCTGTTGTTGAGAGCGACGGCTTGTGGCCCTGACACCCAGACACACAGGTCCCTTTTCTCTTTGTGGAGCATTTACATCCGATGTCTTAGAATATCTACAGCAGTATTCCAATTTTGGTCTCTCTAGATAGGACTTGAAAGATATATATTCCTAATTGCACATCTTTTTCCTGGGCCTGGGTAATTTTTTTTTCCCCCCAAAATAGACTTTTTAAGTGCAGCTTTAGGTCCACAACTAAATTAGGTGGAAAGTGTGGATTTCTCATTACTCTCTGCTTCCTTACACCCACAGCCTCCCCTACCATCAACATCCCCCACCAGAGTGGGACAACAGTGAACCTACACTGTCACATCACCCACAGTCCACAGCTGACATTCGAGCTCACTCTTGGTGTTGCACATTCTATGGGTTTGGACGAACGTACGACATGTTTCTACCCTTAAAGTATCCCACATATGCTGCCCTAAAAATCCTGTCCCCCACCCCCACCCTCTGGCAACCAGATCCCTACTGTCTCCTTAGTTCTGCCTTTTCCAGAGTGTCATAAGATTGGAATCCTACAGTATGGAGCCTTTTCAGATTGGCTTCTTTCTCTTAGTAATATGCATTTAAGATCCTTCCATGTTTTTTCGGGGCTTGATAGCTCATTTATTTTTAAGCTAGAATATCTTATTTAGGTCTAAATGCACCATAGTCTACTTATTCATCACCAAGAAGAGCGTCTTGGTTGTTTCAAACTTTTGGCAATTATGAGTAAACCTGCTGTAAGCATCCATGTGTCTTACTGTGTGGGCATAAATCTTTGGGTAAATACCAGAGCATGACTGCTGGACCATATGGTGGGTTTTGTAGTTTGTAGTCTGGTAAGAGACTGCCAAATGGTCTTCCAAAATGGCCACACCACTTTGCGTTCCAGCAGCAATGAATGTGCGTCTGGGGTTGCCGGTGGTATGGATCTCACCATTCCAACAGGCTGTAGTGGAATCTTGCTGTTTGAACGTTTACTCCCCTAAGGCTGCATGATGTGGAGTATCTTTTCCTGTGCTTGTTATCTGTTAACTTCTCAGGTGAGGTGTCTGTTTAACTAGTTTGTTCATTTTCTTATTGTAAAGTTTTAAGTTTTGTTGTTGTTGTTTGTTTTTGGTATATTTTGGCTAATAGTCCTTTATCAGATGTGACTTTCATAAATATTTTCTCCTAGTCTAAATTTAGAGTCTTCTCATTCCCTCGAGGCAATTTTTTTTTAAATATTTTCTTGATTTTCCAAATTGAGAATCCATACCATGTGTCCCTAAACAAAGTCCTGGTCAGGACAGAGTTGAGCAGATTTAACTTGGGATCCATAGATAGGTTTGGGGAATATCCCTGACCCCCCTAATTCGTGTGGATGTGTATATACATACATACATTCTCTGGGGGGAGAGGGCCCATAGCTTGTATTGGAGTCTCAAAGTACTCATGATCTAACTAAGATCACATACCCCTGGACCTGAGGAACCACTTACATCTGAGACATCCCCAGACTTGCGGTTGGTTCTGGAGTTGTTCAAATACGCAGGCAAAAATCAAAATTCCTTTGGATCTAGGAAATTCTGGAGTCCTCTGAAGTGAGGGAGATTTTCTTTGATAGGACACTCCCCTCAGGGGAAATAGGTTCAATGGACAAAGATACTTATTCTTTCATAGGTATTCTTGAATGCTGGTTAAGAAAAGCCCAAGGAGGTTGAGATATCATGTACTTTGAATCCCTTGGACTTCTAAACACAATGAAGACCAATTTCATCTCTAGGGACAGGCAGGAATTTTAACTGATGAGTATGATGAAGACAAACTGTAAGACATCTACTTTATCTGCATCTCAGTTACCAAGATTGACAGATGGGCTTAAGCCTTCCTCAACTAGGCATTTGCTGATGTTTGCAAAATTAATTTACTAATATTACAGTTAGTTATACACATATTGAATAACCAAGTACTGGGCTAGATCTGCATATTGAGAGAAGCATTAAACAGAGAGTAGACCCAGCTGCACAAAAGTAACTGGTCACCTGAGTCAGTTGAGGAAATGTCAGTCTCAACAGATTCGAGGGTGACTGAATGACACTGGACTCCCGCTGACTGCTAGAGTTAATTTGGGTGGGTGCCTTGGTTTCCCCATACCACCTTGTATGCACACATTCTGAGTTTAAAAAGACCTTCCCAAACAGAGACTAACTTTGCTCAAAATATATAAGCACACTCACTGAAAGAAGTTAGAAAAGAAAAAGAAAAGAAAAATCAGACTTACTTCAACAGAGCCTGAGTAGTTTAAGGCAAACTGAGAAGTTAATAGATAGAAGCCGATAATTACTGCATATCATTTACATAATGGCTATCGGCTGGATCCATGATCACGATGTGCTGACCCAAGGAGTTCACTGTATCAGAATTACTAGGAGGGAGCATTTACAAATACAAATGATCAGCCCTCACTCTTACCACCCCTTCTCCCCAAGATCCTGAATCAGTGAAATGGGTATTTGTATGGGGAGGAGTTAGGGGGCAGGCCCACTTACCTTTTTTTTTTAATTTTTTATTTTTTTAAAGATTTTATTTATTTATTTGACAGAGAGAAACACAGCAAGAGCAGGAACACAAGCAGGGGGAGTGGGAGAGGGAGAAGCAGGCCTCCCGCTGAGCAGGGAGCCTGATGCGGGGCTTGATCCCAGGACTCTGGGATCATGACCTGAGCCAAAGGCAGACGCTTAATGACTGAGCCACCCAGGCGCCCCTTTTTTTTTCTTTTTTAAAAGCACCGCTGGTGATTCTGATGCCTGAACTGGTTTGAGAACTACTGGCTAGATCATCAAATGCTCTCAAATATAGATGCAATTTATGAAGTGTTCATTCCATGTAATTATTCAGTTTCTGGGTCTTATTTTCTCCCTTGTGTAAACCAAAGGAAGATACAGAATTTGATTAAAAAATCATTCCATTAATAGCATCTGAACTTGTTTCTGTAACTTCAGAAGCTGATCAAGGTAATTCTGGAAGGAATATTCTATATAATATCTCTAGAAATGATCAGAAATCATGCTTTCTGACTTTTCAGATCACAACTGTTGGTGTAACCTACACTTTTGACTTTGCATTTCCAAACTTAGAAATCTGAGATACTTAAATTAAAATCTGAAATGAATCAGGATGCTTTGCTACGAGCTTTACTATTATATCCAGAAAGTTGCCACATGTTCAGCTGTCTTTAATCCAATAGCTGATTATACTGTATTCTAAATGGTGTAAGAAGATTCACAAAACTTGTCCTTATAATTCAGTCTTTCCCTTACTCATCAATGAATTTCAAGGGTTTATTTATGATTTTTAAAAACTTTTGTGAGGCTTGCCATTACCTCCTCTGCTGAACTAGCACATCCTGGCAAATGTCCCCCAACATCCACCAGCCAAGAAACCTTTAAGGGTGATTATGTGTGTGCTTTTTTTTTTAATTGTATAATTCATTTATACAGAGAAATCATTTGGATTATCTATTTACAGTCTTTTTCAATTTTCATTTCCACTGGCCAGATATAGTTCACATAATAGTCAACATTTACTTGAGCTGATCACCAATATAGATCTGCCATGACACAGGGCTTTAGTCTTCCCTCCTTAAATACTATGTCCTCATTTGAACAGAAACATTTTACAGTAAGATTCATCAGTCTTCTTTCCCTCTTGTGAATAAATCCACCAAAACTGATCTAACATGGTCAAATTTTCAACACATTTCATTGTTTCCTTTCAAACCCATAAACCAAGGCAAATAAAAGTCACTTCCCCCAAGCCTTCTACGACTTACTACACACCCTCAAGTTTAGCTTTTACTATCTCCTTTCACGTTCTGGTACAACCAGACATTTTTACTTTAAGACAAAACTACTCTCTTAGGCCCTCTTTTTTGTGTGTGTGTTTTTTTCCTATACTTATTACCAGTCAATTGCCTTCCCTCTTGTTTTTCAAACAACACTAAAACTTCCAACAAAAACCTTACGGCATTTTTCTTTCAGTAGTCCAGAATACACACAGTCATTTCATGTGTATCCACCACTCTGACATGCTACACTTTAAAAACTGCAATTTTCTTAATTGGCTCAAAAACAGTATGGCTTGGTTTCACTTGGTAAAGTTAATATGATTTAAAAAAAAAGATATATATATATATATATATATACACACACACACATACATACACATTTTTAATCAAAGAAGAAAAATACTTTAAAGACATGCCAATTTGAAAAGGCAAAGGCATCGAAGTAAAAAAATAAAAGCAGATACTAAAAACTACTTTACAAATTAAAAAAATTAAATAATTGGCAGGTTAAATGGATGAAAAACGAGGAATGTGCAGTGAAAAACAAATATAAGGCATTCCAGTTGATAAAATGGAAAACTTACTAAGTTTTATGCTTTGTTCTCCAAGGACTTTATGTTTCAGTGTTAAGTTCTGAAATCATAAGCATATATTGCATGATGATTTTAGGTGCCAATACTACAATTTCAAATTCTGCACACAAAGTTTATCAGAAAAACACTGGTAAAATCCCAGTATTTGCAAAACTTTAGTTTTTGGCAAATATTTTAAATATCACAATTGGTTGGTATTAGAAAGTCATAATGAATGCAGAAAAAAGAGAACATCCATTTCATAAATATTTCATTTGATTAAAAATACCAGGCTTGCATGTTCTAAATATCTGGGGAAAACATCTTAAAAAAAAAAGGCTACAGTATAACAGTAATCTGCATGTATCTTTAGCTGCCATTTAAAAAAAAAAAAAAAAAGGAACCACCACCAAAACCAACCAAAAACATAGAAAATGTTAAGACTGGTATTAAGTAGCCCTGCAATGCTCCCACGCTCACATTACAAGAAAAAACAAACTGTACACATTTATAAATAAACAGTCTCTCCACCAGTTAATACACAGAACTTCCTTTATACCAGAGTCTCTTTCTGTTTGCCACTGCACTGGGCTTTGTCTCTTGCTTTTCGGAAGCTAGACTGCGTTTGGTGAAATTTCACACTCTTCGTGTCACCTGCTGTGTGCACTGGGGAGCCGCATTCTGAAGCGTCTCCAGCAACTTGGACCTGAGTCCCACTAGACACCGTGGACGCCCTTCTCAGGGCTCGGACGTTCCCGGCAGAGGGGTCGTTCTCCTCGCACTCCTCGTGGAGCTCTGGCAAACCCTGCAGCTCGGCCGGGCTGGTGGCCTGCTGGAAAGGAGCAATGGCGGTACGGATGCAGTTGAACCACTGCTGTTTGTGGAACACGTCATTGGCCTGCAGAGTGTGGGACTGGCCTGGAGAGGGGTCTTGGAAGCGAACTCTAAAGATATTTTTAGCTAGAAGAATAAAAAATGTAAAAAAGGCTTTTTATAGAGTTTATTGTAAAATAGAGTCAGCATACTATCCTAATATGGGCGGGGGTGTTTTTATCCCAGGCCCATCTATCAGGCAGATACATTCAATAAGGCCTACCCGTTACTTGTTAGATGCACCTGCTGGTGTCAGAGCACCAAAGCGCCTGACAACTGTTTCAGGGAGTGGAACAGGTACAGGACAACGGAACCCATTTCATTTACAGTTTTTTGTGTAGGGACAGAATTCTTAAAGATTAAAACTAAATTCACTTAGGTTCTGAGTTTCTGTTTATGTAAACTACTTTAAAGCTTATATTTTTACCTTTATCTGAGTTGCTGAAAGCCCCTCGAAAGGACCCTCCCATCCTCACATCTCCATCCTGCAGGTCTTCCAAGACCAGCTCTTGGACAGGGATTGGCTGCCGATAAACCTGGTAGGAGTGACGCTCATTTCGTGTAACAGGCCGAGTCAAAACCAAAATGTCTTGAAACAGGAATATGTAAAGTTTCTGGAGAAACAAGAAACAAATACGTCCTAAATGTGAAACTTTGTGATTTTAAGTGATTGAAGTCATCCTTACAAATGACCTCATAAAGACCATGATTTCAAGGCTATGCATGTTCTACCTGGAGAGCTTTTCTAATCTCAGACTATATAAAACCTGTTTTTATCAGTGTGTAACATTAGATTAAGCAGCAGCTGAGTAAACGCTAGGCACCACAAAGACCTACCAGTAGTAACATGTCTGGGAACACCAGTATTGTATACCATAGCTTTCTAACAAAATAAGGATTAAAAAATGCAAGCTGCTAAAAATGTTAATGGTTCTATTTTGTCCCATACAAATGTAAGCCTTTATAGGACAATCAGGCTTCAAGATAGAAATCAGAGATGTCAGGTTTCAACTTTTTCCAAAAAGAACCTCAACTTATAAATACAGCTTCTGGGGCGGGGAGGGGGAAATAGGTGATGGGGGTGAAAGACAGCACTTGTGATGAGCATCGGTGATGTATGGAATTGTTGAATCACTATATCGTACACCTAAAACTAATATCACACTGTATGTTAACAAACTGGAATTAAAATAAAAACTTAAAAAAAAATTGGGCTTCTTTCTGAAAAGCACCCAATGAAACAAAAATACCATTCCATGGGGTGCCTG
The DNA here is from genome assembly GCF_002201575.2 of Neomonachus schauinslandi. Lineage (NCBI taxonomy): Eukaryota > Metazoa > Chordata > Mammalia > Carnivora > Phocidae > Neomonachus > Neomonachus schauinslandi. The sequence continues at coordinate 132,716,934 of NC_058407.1, forward strand.
GGTGGCTCAGGTCATGATCTCAGGGTCATGAGATCGAGCCCTACATCTGGCTCCAAACTGGGCATGGAGCCTGCTTGGGATTCTCTCTCTCTCTCCCTCTCTCTCTGCCTCTCCCCCAGCTCATGTGCTCTCTGTCTCAAGTAAATAAATAAATCTTAAAAAAAAAAAAAATTCCATGCTTACATTTAGTTCTAGCAGATACTTTTATAATTAATATTTAAAAAATAAGTTTGCTTTCATTCAATCTACTGTAAAAATTGGTTAGTAGTGCTAAAAGCTACTTCCATTACTATAAACTTCGAAAAATTTTTTGGAGGACACGCTTTTTAATTATGAAACTAATAATTTAAAGGAACCCCTAGCCAAACAAGTTGATTTATGCTTCAAAACTAAAAAATAAAGTATAAACCATTTTCTACCAAGACATTTAAGTCATTCTGTCACAAAAGAAACCAAAGTTTGCTTTATCAAAGCTGTTAACATAAAATAAAAACCAGTAACCTTTCACTGTGTGATGAATTTATTTTAAAACCTGCTTCATGACTTACGCAGAAAAAATTAAACAAGGTAGGAAGATGAAAGTAATAGCTCACTTCATATTAGTTAGTGTGAAAATACACTCACATGTCCATTTTTATTTTTCAGCTCCCCATGGCAGAGCAATACTTTGCTTGCTTCAATTCTAGGATCCTTTTGCTTTTCATCTAGATACTCCAGTTTGTCAATGTAATACTGGCATTCTGATTCACCTTTCTTCAAGTTGATATCAGAGAGAACTCCTTGTATTATCAGTATCTAAAAATTATCAAGAAATCAATGAGGCATTTTCAGCAGGGCTGTTTCCCTGTAGGGCTAAAACATGATATTAAAATTACAGGATTTTAAAAGCTTGAAGGGACTGGGGCGTGTGGGTGGCTCAGTCGTTAAGCGTCTGCCTTTGACTCAGGTCATGATCCCAGGGTCCTGGGATCGAACCCCGCATTGGGCTCCCTGTGCACTGGGAAGCCTGCTTCTCCCTCTCCCACTCCCCGCCCCTGCTTGTGTTCCCTCTCTCGCTATCTCTCTCTGTCAATAAATAAATAAAAGTTTGAAGGGACTCTAGAAATCAGATAATTCAGTCAGTCCCTTCATTTTACAGATGAAGAAACAGCCTCAGCCAAATTGGGTGACTTGCCTGAAGTCACACAGCTAGCTAGTGGAAGAGATCAGATATTAGAATCTAGTCTTTTGATTACAATATAAATATAAAATGCGTTACGTCTCTATTGCTTAGTGCACTAGCGTATTGGGTACTTCACAAAACAGAACGTTTCACCATGCTGCACTATGCGTAAGATTTGAGAGTATCACTGTATACCTTTCTAAGGCAAGCTAATATACAAACTTGAAAAATGTACAAATAATTTACTGGACTTACAGCTTCCTCCAGAGGCTGAACATCAGGGTGGTCTTTTGGAGTGTGTCTAAGAATTTCTTTTAACAGTAAAGGGTATTTGACCAGGCGACTTCGAGGAATATCTAGGAAGCTCCAAAGATCTAGTTTTCGACTGAAGGGAGACTCAAGACATCGTTGGAGGAAGTCTTGGACTCGTGGATCCTGTTTCTTTTGATCAAGAAGAGCTTTGGCTGCCAGCTGGTTACTACAGTAGCCTTTGTAAGCATTCAAGCCTGGCAACTGAAGAATAATAAGAGAAAACATGGTATGATATGTGTTTTTGTGAAAACAAACACAAAACTTACAGCTAATTCTGAAAGTTTAAACAAGCTGTGAAAATTTCCTTGCAGATGATAACAGGGGTAGGGTAGTGTTCTGAGCCAACATCAGAATGTCCTTTTCTAATTTCCCTATAATTTGACTAAATCCAACTAAAGACCCATGACTTCTACTTTCTCCCAGCCTCAGTTAGATGCTAGTCTTCTATATTCTCAGGGCACCTGAGTTCCTCTACCACAGTCATCACCAACCTTGAGACTGCTTATGTACTTGATTATCCTCTCACTAGATTATCAATGTGGAGACGTCTTTCACCACTGAATCCCCCGTGGTCCCTCCTAGAAAAGCACCGAGCATCTAGCAGGCACTCAAATGTTAACTAAGGGAACAAAACACATAATGTGGGAATTCTGTCTAAAGAGGAATATATTTTTAAAACAAATAAATCCCTATCATTCATGAAGTATTTTTTTAAACACTGTAACTTCTTACAGCTATATAATTTTGTTCAGTTTTAATGCCTTGTTTATCTGTTTTTAGAATTTAGTTACTAGATCAAATAGATCTGCTATTCAACACAAATGACGAGTACGGCATATATGTATAAAACTATCTGGTGTAAGCAACTCACTACATACCCAGTTCACAAGAATGTGACCAATTTGCTCCACTGTTCCACCAGGTTTGGTCGCTTCTCCTATTCTTGTCAACAAATCTGAAATGCAAAAAAGCAGGAATACCAATAACAAATTTATTTAAAAAAATAATTCAGCACTAAATTAGAAGTTTAGATTCAAAAAAACTTGTGTTGGGGCACCTGGGTGGCTCACTCGGTTAAGCATCTGACTCTTGATTTCAGCTCAGATCATGATGGCAGGGTCGTGAGATCAAGCCCCATGTCGGGCTCTGCCCCGGGCATGGAGCCTGCTTGAGATTCTCTCTCCCTCTGCCCCTTCCCACCCCCCCGGCTTGCCCTCTCTTAAACAACAACAACAACACTAATTTGTGTTAATGCTGTTCAGATACTAATGAAAATTAAATAGCATATCTTACCTTCATGGAGAGGTATGTAAGCGTCCAAATCACCAAATATATGGGTGAGTTCCTCTTCTGACATAATAGACAGCTTTAACATAGGGTCATGGTAGGCCTATCAGAAGGGGAGAAGTACGTCACCCAAAAAGATCAAGCAAATAAAACATGATGAGAGACCTTCCTTGAACGCAAACATGACTAACTATATAAAAGCTAAGCGTGGGTTCTATTTGTTATACATAAAAGAAACTAAAGTATATGTTAATACCCAAACAGATTCTCTTACTGATACTCATATTTGAAGAGATTTAAAGCCATATAGAAGTTTATAACTTGTGAAATATAATTTTTTAAAACTAGGGCATGTGATAAAAAGTTATTTACTGACCTTTCTTGCAAGCTTGAGATCCTCAATTAAATCCTGTTCACCTCGGGACATTTCATATATTGCCTAAAAAGAAAAAAAAGATCCAGCAAACATTATAGGTCATTCCTTCCTTTGAGAAAGGAAAATTATATGCAATTGATATTTATCATTAATTATTTAACTGACATTTTGAAGAGTGTTTTTTAAAGTGATTCCGTCTGAAAACTGTAATTCAAAATGGAGTCTCAAATAAGAGGATGCCATGTTTTACAACTTTACTCCATTAGAGTTAACTCTGATGACCACAATTCATTACAATGTGTTGTGGATTACCACTGAGATATTAAAATGCTGCTGATTTTTGCCTCAGGCATTAGTCTGCTATTCTTCTGACAAAACATGTTTTAAAAAACAGGGACAATTTTTTTTTTTTAGTATAAGCCAATACATATGGCCTTGCTACTGAATGCCAGCTTACCTCCTGACGTTTGATTTCTTTGGTAGTTAAAGACTCTTTCATACTGACATCTAACATCTCTGACCACAGGACACTGCTTCTCCTTTTGGCAGGTGTTGGAACTGTGGATCTGCTTGATGACTTCTGGGCAGAAGCCGGGGATCTGCTGTCACCACGAAGGGTAAATGACTTAAAATAAAATAAAAAAATTAAAAAAAAAGAAAGAAAAAAGAGGTGAACAAAAGAGAGATTCAAAGGATATAGTAATTATTCCTTTTTCTTAAAAAAATAGACAAATTAAAAACGAAGTTCTGAGAATTTCTCAACACATAAGACAATCATTTGTCCAAGCTTCAATCTAACATTCTAAAATATTTATCAGCCAAAATTATGTTTTTGGGAATAAAAACTATCTAAAACTCTGCTTTGAAAGAAGATGTAACTTAATATAATGTATTTATATAAATATAAATACTGTTCTAGTAAAAATATTCCTTACTAGCATGTTAAAAAAAATTTTATGTTTAAATATAATAGTGTAAAACTGTTTGTACAGCTCAAAGGAAAATACAAATTTTAGGCTTCTGTAAAAAGCCCCCTTACTACGTTACTCACCTTCCAGCCCCATCCCTTGCTCACCTGAATTGTTTGACCAAAGCGTCGGACTGCTCCATTTCTTACAGGAGAGATCAAATTTGCCAAGGATGTGACCCGAGCGAGAGGTCGAACTCTTTTATTGCTTGGCTCCTATAAAAACAAAAACAGGTTACACTAAATGTGTGTTTAGGTGTAGTGGTTTCAAACAAGTTTGGACAAAGTTGAACACTCTCAAAAACCAATACTGGTACATTATAAAATAGAGAAACAGGACACTCTGAAAATGAATGTTGTCCTTTATTGTTAAAATACTAAGAACCCTATTGAGTAACAGTAAATTATTAAAAAAATTAATGGTATGAGAAAGACCAGCTGAATATCACTTTGAGAACAGAACAAATATTATCACTACACAGAAGAGAAACTAAAATGAAAACAAAGACATTAGATTCCAGAATCCTATATAACTTTTTAGTTTAATATAGAGTCACTTTTAAAAAGTACCTGATTATTATGAAAAATTTCAAACATACACAAAAATGAAAAATAGCATAATGGATCCCATGGACTTATCACTCAGCTTCAGTAGTTTTTGGTGTGAGAATGTTTCATCTATTTTAAAGCAAATCCCAGACATCGTATCATTTCATTCTTAAGTACTTCAATTAGAGAATAGCTTTTAAATGAACATATCTGCCACTGGAACGGGCCAACTCTGAAGGCAGAGCATCCCTGTCACGGGAGGTATTTAAGCACAGGCAGGACAGGGTTAGGCGAGAACTCGGGCTCTGGGATCAGACTGACTGGGTCCAAATCCTGGTTCTAGCACTTGCTAGGGAATATCCTGGGCCTCAGTCTTCTCATCTGTAAAATGCGGTTAATATTAGACCTTCTCATATAAAGTTGTTATGAAGATTAAATAAGATACTTTTAAGTGGCTTGAACAATGCCTGCAACACACTAAGTTTCTGCTATTACTAACATTCTTAGAAATATTTCCACTTACTACATAAACACTGGGATTTATGAATAATTAGGTTCTCTCTCAAACATTTAATTTGTTAACTTAAAGGAAAAACGTATACAAGTTGAGAAGAAATAGTTATTCTACACATATTGTCTCAAAAATAATAGGTTAGTAAACACATCACTTAAACATTCAAGGATCTCAAAACTTTACACATCACATTCTAATTTTACTGCTAGGGAAATGGAGGTATAGCATTAGGTGACTCCTACAGCTACTGAAATAAAGAATATCAGGTCTGTCTTTTACATGTCTAAGGAATATATTTATTTGTATTTGGTGCTTTTGACAATTGTGGCATACTTGACAAAATAATTCTGATAATTCAGAAGGATATATAATTAAAAATCACCTTAAAAATAAAATAAAGATAACACGTAAAAATAAAATTACCATTTAAAAATGACAGATGAAACATTTTTTCTAAAAATTCTTTGATATGACTAATGTCATATAAAAAAGTAAGGTGTGAGAAAATGGGAGTAAAAATCGTCCCCTTAGTATAATTTAAGAATAAAATGGCTGAAAGAGTTACAATTCTCTGGAAAGAACCTTCCATGATTTGAATCTTCAATGACGCAAGGCCTATTACAGCTCCTAAAGGTACACATTCCTATCAGAAGGGAACGTGACTTACTAAGTAAAGAGACTGGGCAGATAACCAGCTCAGATCTTTGAAGGCCTTAAGAGGTAGAGTTGTAGATCAACTCTCTCCCACCAAAATAATTAACCCCGAAGTAAAACTTTGAATATAAAACCACTAATATGCAAATGTTAAATGAACTAAAAAAGAAACCTTCAAGATACGTAGTAAAATGACACACTGTGTGGCCAAGGACATGTGCAGATGCCTTTACAACATACATCTGTGCAAGACTGAAGTGACACATGCATGGGCAGAAGGTCTGGCAGAAGGCATTCCTTTCTATTTAGTAAAGACAGTACAAAGAGTCTTCTGTTTGAGTGGAGATAGAATTACCTCCTCACAAAGTAAGATATGCCAACGCTAACTAGAAACAAAGCAGTTGTCAGAAAGTTCTGTTCTACTTTTTGGAAACAGAGGTTAATTCCTCTTCCCTGTTTAAAACATAACAAAGTTGACTTCCTAATAAGTCACAAGATGAATCATTTCAACTTAAAACGTCTTTGGAAATGTGCTCTTCCCAGTGAACTTGAAAAGTTAGTTTGGATGGGAGGAAAAGATTTTTGGATCTATTTTATTATATTAAATCACGTTAATGATAAAAAATTCTTATCTTTATAGCATCAGTTACTGTTCAACTACTGATTTCCTGGTAACTCAAAATTATGTGATGTTTAAAGTTAAAACTACAGAATTTAGATTTAGATAGTTAAATGTTAAATATATCTAAAACATCTTTCTGAAATTAATATGGATTTTGTTTCTGCAGTCCATTTAGGGTGGCAGGACATTTACACTGAGCAGTATTTGGTGGTTAAGTATGTTCTACAGTCTTTTAGAAAGCCATCTATCTCCCATCTTCACAAAGGATATGGCAGTCTTAGGAGTTTATCTAATCTAAACGGTCTTGGTAAGAGCTCCCGGCTAGCTCAGTCACTAGAGCACGAGACTCTTCAAATGCCCTGTAAGTAAGTGCAGTACTAAATCAGGAAATGGGGGTGGGGTGGGGGGTGGATACCTCTGTACTTTTCACACATGTTTTTGGGGATCCAAAAGTAAAGGCCCTACTTACTGCCTTACTAAAAGGATATATGTGATGAATGTTTAGGAGACAGAACACAAACTTTCAGCAGATGTATTTCAAGAGTATGAAAAATTTTAATAACTTAAAAAGTGACTGAAATGTAAAGCTGAAGATGGTTCACTTCTAACCTTAGGATACACATACAGTATTTGAGAAAAAAATATCACACAGAGGAAACTTCTGTGGCAAAGTGATATGGATTAGGCAGTCATCTATTATATTATAGGGTCACCTTAAAGGTTGGGACAAAAATTTCTTTTAAAACACAGGTTAGGATTCCACCTATGTAAGCTATAACCAAAAGGAGTTTTTCTTTAGAGATCCAGATGAATCATCTGGATGATCTTGGTTTGGTTATTAAGAACCTAAACATTTGCACTGTCACAAAACTATTTCAAAGCCAAAGTTTTTCGAGAACTGGTGTTACACCCACACCTGCCACTTTGCACACACAGGATGCAGGTACAGTGTTTGGAGGTGAGGAAGGGAGAGAGGGGTAGAAGTCTACCTCTCTTACCACTTAAAATAAGGCTTACAAAATGGTTTTGTTGCTGCTGTTGTTTCTGTTCTGGAGTCCTGTTAACAGTGTCATGGTGAATACAAAAAGCTTAGAGAGCAGTGCAGATGGTGAAACTATATACTCTCCTCAAAAGATACTCTGGACATCTATGAGAATAAATAAGGAATACCAACAAGTTTTCCATACACCAGAACTTTCTCTTGTAGCCAATCTTTCACCAGGGCCAAAGTTCACAGAGATGGAAAAATACCCCAATACCTCTAACATAAATTTATGTTGTTTGTTTAGGTTAGGTTTTAACCAGACTACCTAGTTTAGCCAGGCAATCACATGCATTATTTTAGGGTATCTGCTTTTAGGCCAACTTTTTAATCAATTTATTTTACTAATCCAGTTGTAAACGAAAATTGTTAAGATGGATTTTAAGTCTTTTACTGGGATGTATCTTGCACATAAAAACAAAAGCACGGAAAAACTGTTGTGAACGCAGGTTTTTTTGGTAAGAACTTTTTTGCTACTAATGATGTCATGAAAGAGGGTAGGCTAGGAGGGTCTCTTCTATAGTCAACCAAATCAAGACACTTAAAAAAAAAAGAAAAAAAGAAAGAAAAGAAAGGAAGGAAGGAAGGAAGGAAGGAAGGAAGGAAGGAAGGAAGGAAGGAAGGAAGAAAGAAAGAAAAGAAAGAAAGAAAAGAAAGAAAGAAGGAAAGAAGGAAAGAAAGAAAGAAAGAAAGAAAGAAAGAAAGAAAGAAAGAAAAGAAGGAAAGAAAGAAGAAAGAAAGAAAGAAAGAAAGAAAGAAAGAAAGAAAGACCGACCAGTATAGGGGCGCCTCGCTGCCTGAGTCAGTAGAACATGTGACTCTTGATCCTGGGGTTGTGAGTTTGAGCCCCACACTGGGTACAGAGTTAGTTAGTTAGTTAGTTAGTTAAATAAATAAATAAATAAATAAATAAATAGTAGTTAAAAAGAAAAAAAAAAACCCCAGTATATATTTGGGCTTATTTGTTTGGGTTACTGGATACATAATCTTCTCTCTTTAGCAAGAACTTTAAGAAAAAAGAAAAAACATTTATAAAAACATTTATAAAAAAAAAAGAGTTATGATTACATAGGATTTCTTCCCTTTCTACTTAGTAATAGAAATAGTCAAATTTAGTCATTTATTTAAGGATGTTATTGCTACTACTAAGAACCTGACAACATTCCCAGTGTTTTAAATCTTTGGAATAAAGGTATGCCAGAAACATGGCCAATGCCTGATACCAACCAAAAAAGACTAGTTCCTGATGGTCCAAAAGATGATCAGTTTCAATATTTACACTGATGACCATGTATGACTTGCCCTACTCAAAGGAAATGCTTACACATTTTGAGAAAACTGAAACATAAAAGCAAAAGCCAAAACCAAACAGAAAAACAAAAACCAAAGTTAAATTATACCAAATGAAAGCATAACTCCTAAAGATGGCAGCTATTTCAACAACCAGAAGGTGTGTGTATGTACGATACAGGGCTTTACTGAGGTATACAACAGGCTGCACATATTGAAAATGTATAATTAGGTAAGTTTTGATACAAATATATAGCCACAGAACTATCACCACAATCAAGATAAGAAGTATATAGTTAATTGAACACAGGAACACTATTTCTGTCCCCTAGGTGATAATGTAGTATGTACCCTAGGGTAAGCAGTACAAATAGAATATCCATATAGTATTAAATCAACTGTCAAAATTAAATGAAATGGCACAAAAATCACTTGACTTATTTTGATAAGTGTTCATAAAGACTTTTAAAAACCATAATGACTTTAGAAAATTAAAGCAAGGAGGGGAGAAGTAATCTAAATAATGGTTTGGTGGTTTAAATATTTTAACATATTTTCCTTTACAAAAAAACAAAGTTGCACAAAATAAACTTATTAGATGTGGAAAGAAAAATAAAAACAAGCACTAGGTCTGACAGCATTTTAGTTGCCATTTGTTCACTAGTGTGAACTTGGAAGGAAGGGATTCTTATTTTCCTTTTACCCCGTAAGGCAGTTCCTCAGACTAGGTAATATAAGTGCAAGTTAAAAAGAACAATGTACGGGGCGCCTGGGTGGCTCAGTCGTTAAGCGTCTGCCTTCGGCTCAGGTCATGATCCCAGGGTCCTGGGTTCGAGCCCCGCATCGGGCTCCCCGCTCGGCGGGAAGCCTGCTTCTCCCTCTCCCACTCCACCTGCTTGTGTTCCCTCTCTCGCTGTGTCTCTCTCTGTCAAATAAATAAATAAAATCTTTAAAAAAAAAAAAAAAATAAAAAAAATAAAAAGAACAATGTATTAAGCATCAGAAATGTGACCAATTTAACCAAATTTAGTAGCATACACATTTAAAATCTGTGTACACTCAAGCTATGCTATGTATAAACCTATCCATACAGTAGTTCCTAAACCTCTACAATAGAGGCAGACACATTTCAAACCTGCATAGAAATCAGAAGTCCTACATTTTAACACGCAGTGAGATAGAAAGTTAAGTTTAGAATCATCCTGTTAATAAACTGAAAAATCTACAAAGTTCCGTGGAATCAGAAAACCTTCCTTTGGTCTTACCTCTTGTTCTCTGAAGGACTGATTATTAACGTCCAGGACTCGTATAGTCCTCTTGATGGGCAGGAGACCTCCAATCTCGTCATGAGCCACCATGCTTCCCCCAGTGCCCCCGCAAACCCTCACAGTCGTTGGGAGCCGAGCACGCCCTACAGCGAGGCACCACCGGCAGGCAGGCTTCCCCTCCAGCGCCCGGCCCCCCAGGCAGCCATCGGCCCCTGCCTCTCCCTCGCGCCGTGCCGACTGCTCTGCGGCAGCGGCGCGATCCACCCAGACCTCGGGGCTCCGGGGGCGGGGCCTGCGGACACGTGACCGCGCTTAACTGACACCCGCACATCGAGGCTTCTCCCTTGCCTCCTGCAGGAGAAAGCTCTTTCTAAGAGGTTTGGAATTTCTACAGCAACTCAAGGCTCAAGGAAACCTTAGGTTAATGTAAGGCTTTTCCTGGCTTAAAAAGCATTCCGGAAGGGAAACTAATTGCTTATCTAGGTTACCTACTCTGGTACTCCGCCACAGACAGGGATACTTTTTCTCTAAAACCCTATCACCTAGAAAGGAATTCAGTGGCGGAAACTTGACAACTTCAAGTAAGAAAGCTCTAAGTCAGATAACCAGGGCGCCTGGGTGGCTCAGTTGGTTAAGAAAGCTCTAAGTCAGATAACCAAAGAAAAGCCTGGTTACTCAGGAACCTTTTAGTGCGAGCATATTCACCACCGTGAGAGCATCTAGGCCCTTACTCCGCCCTTGGGACCGACCGGCAGAGCGGGCACCGCGGGCACACTTCAGGTCACCCCGTTGGTCAGGTGGCTCTCCCACAGGGCTGTGGGGCAAGAACTGCGCTACCTCAGATTTCAACGTCAGCACTGCTCAGACTGAGAGGCACATATCTTTCCTGTATGCTTTAAAAACTTGCTATCTGACACCATAAATACAAAAAAGGTGATTTCGAATAATGGGATCCTGCTCTATTCTGAAATGACTCATCTTGATAGAGTCCTAAAAGAGTCAAAAGGCCTTATTTAAAAGGTAACTTGCGGAACGCCTGGGTGGCTCAGTCGGTTAAGCGGCTGCCTTCGGCCCAGGTCATGATCCCAGGGTCCTGGGATCGAGTCCCACATCCGGCTCCTTGCTCAGCAGGGAAGCTGCTTCTCCCTCTCTCTCTCCCTCTGCTTGTGCTCTCTCTGTTAAATAAATAAAATCTTTAAAAAAAAAAAATAAAAGGTAACTTGCACTTGACAGGTAGAGAAATGAGGTCCACAGAGGTAAAGTAACTTGCCCCAACTTACGCATTAGGGACAGTCTCTAAATTCTTTCTTTGGAAAAGCACCACTCATGTTGGTTTGATAGGCCTGCTAAGAAGCAGACTTTCTTCCTCAACAGAATGTACTATATTCTATTTTGAAAGGTAGGATTTATCTTCACTATATACTACTATGAATGATATGATGCCAGTAATTTGCAAAAAAATTTCTATTCTCAGGATTTATTAGGATCAGAGAAATCTGAAAAATCTATGTAGGAGGCACTATTCTAGATACTGTGGATGATATAAAAAATAGATTTCATATTTGCTCCTAAAGTGCTAATAGACCATTATGTAAAAGGAGGCTACACAAAGAGATAACTCATAAAAGACAGCTTTTGAAAATTCCCAAGTTGTACAGCTAGCTAGTAAGTGCCACAGGAGTTCAGGAGGAGAAGCAGCTTCTAGCAGTCTTCTGAGCAGAGATGGGGCTGGAAAAGATGCTAGAGAAGACACTGTAAGATGTTATTTGAGTGGTGCCTGGAAGGCCATGTTATGTTCTTCATAGGCCCAAGTAAGGGAAAACTGCAAGGATTTCCCAGAAGAGCATGAAGGAGTAAGCTCACAGATTGTGGTCATGGGCTGTGGGTAGACAGATGAGCAGAGGATTTTATTGAGCCCATGAGAGATAACAGAAGTTATGTTGTAAGCTGATCTATCAGATGGTTTGAAAGATGACTGGGAATATAATGCAAAAATCACAATCAGTTATCAAGAAGTTGGCCTAAGGTAGGGTCAGTGGGAAAGGAAAAGGATATATGCAAGGGGCAACACACTGAGAAGTCAAAGATGCCTACAATTTTAAAGTTAGGAGAGGTAACTGTTAATACATATAAAGAAATAAGGAAGAATGAGCTTTGAAAGAGACTTCTGAGTTTCATTTTTAGATCTACTGAGGTGGTGGAAGAACATGAAAATGAAAATACTGAGCTAGAACTTGGAGATGCTGGACAAGGACTTGAAAGAAGCCAGAGGGCAGATTTAGACTGGGGAGTCATATACATGGGGATCAGAGTGGAAACTAGGAGTGAATGAGATGCTTGGGAGAGAAAATCTGGACAAAAAGAACAAGGGTCCAAGGATCTAACTTTGGAGAGATGCCAAGGGAGAAAGATTTTTGCAAAAGGAATGGTCAGCAGAAAAGAAACATAGCAAGATGCCAGGGAAGAAAAGGTGTTAATTACAGCAAAAAGATTAAGAAGGGTAAGAAAAGATGCAGGGACTTAGTGATTACAAGTTTAATGAGGACCTGGAGTGTGCTAGTTCAGTGGAATAAAGACAGAAGATAAACTAAGGAGGCTGAAGAGTGAATAGAGCAGAATAAATAGCACAGACTATTTAAAATGACAATCTACAAAACAATTTACTAAGGTTTGCAGGACAGTGTAACTTCTTACAGGAAGCGTCAATGCTGCTTCTCTATAAATACCAATGTATTTTGTATTCAAGATGATGATAATTAATCTTTTTGCTCTGAGACTTGTTTTTTTTTTTTTTTTAAAGGATTTTATTTATTTATTTGAGAGACAGACAGTGAGAGAGCGAGTGAGAGAGCGCGCGCACAAGCGGGGAGGGATGGAGAGGGAGAAGCAAACTCCCCTGGAGCCCCATGCAGGGCTCGATCCCAGGACTCTGGGATCATGACCTGAGCTGAAGGCAGACACTTGACCGACTGAGCCACCCAGGCACCCCAACTGCTCTGAGACTTTAAAAAAAAAAATAATGGTGATTGGTTATATCTCATCATCTATCCTTTATTACCTGACCACACCTGATCACACATATGTGGATATGTTTGGCCTTAAGGATGGCTGACTATGTGCAGAATATACAGCAGTAAAGTGGAAGTACCTTAGAGATCATCGGAGCCAGTTCCTTAATTTACAGATAAGAACACTGACCTGCTAAGCCCTCAAAAAGAGGCGAGGCTAGAACCCAGGAGACTGGTTTAGTTTCATTGGTTCAAAATGGTGCAAGTGAGGCCAATACTTGATGGCCACTGAGCTTCATAAGGGAATACAGGCCTTACACTCAGGGAGAGTAGGGAAGAAGCTGCTAGGGTGATCTCACGGGTCTGTTACCTGACATCTCTATCTCTTTCCACTGTTTTTCTATTTAGTTCTGAAAGAGGTAAGGCCAAGGAGAAGGGATTTCTCTCATTTCTCTCCTTTAGCTGAGGGCCCAAGAGGTAGAGAGACAAGTCTTATAAATGTAAAAGCTGAAAGCCTACAGGAGCCACATAGGGTTTAATGGTGATAGTCACAGCACAAAAATCCCAACTCACCAACCCTAAAATCTTCGTTTCATTTTGAATGTTCAGGGTTGTGGTCCAAATATAATTTAGACAACTGTAGATAGCATCTAAAAAAGCAACAATGAACACAGGATGTTCAATGAGCACCCTGAGTGATGAGCCTGAAAGGATCTTGACACCAACAATGCTCCATAAAATCAGAGGGCTGAACAGGTCCTTTGAGGTCATTAACTCATCCTCCTCTGTTTTCTTAGGAGGAAACTGAAGAACATCAGTGAAAAAAGAAAAGGAAAATTTGTGTCCTTACCCTGTGCTAGGAGCCTCATGCGTGTTACTTAGCCAGCTTTATGAAGTATGTGTTATTAGGACCATCTTACAGAGGGAGGAAGCTGGGACTCAGACAGTGTAAGAAACAAGTCCAAAGCTGCAGAGTTAATCAGTGGCTGGACAGGCTTGAGTATGGTCTACCAACTCCTGTTACAGCACAGCCCCCAGGTGAGACGGGAAATGCACCGCCGTTAGCATGTTCAGCGCACACTTGGTGCACAGCTGGTGCAGGCCAGCCTTCTGTGAGTTGGGTCTCCTGGTCCCAGCTAGTGTTTGTGAAATAAATGGGAACACTTTACAGAGAAGGAAATCATAAAAAAGTTGAGAGATTATTTGCCTTATAGCCTTTTTGTAACAAGGCAGTTAAGTAAAAAGATAATAAAATAGTTCCTGCTGCTTCAGTTTTAGAGGAGATCCTAATTCAATTGCTTAATGTTATTCACAGCTTATTAGAGCATGACTTATAAATATTACAAATCGTATAACTGAAGCACAAATTGGTTAAGTATCTTTTCTTTGTGTAGAAAATCTAGAATTTATAAACTTAAAAACTGAGTTTTCTAGGAATAATAATAAAGCTCTGTAAAAGATACCAGATTTGGGGAAAATATGGGTTTCCAAAGACCAGTTATAGTTATAACCTCTGTTCTTCTGCTTGTATGGAGTCTTCAATGCTTTCTTTCCTAAAATACAAAGATGATAAAGAGAACATTGCTTCCCTTCTATAGAGGAAGGCTACCAACCTTTTTTCCTCCTTTTAAGGTGAAATCAGAATTCTGGAATTTAGACAAACTAGAGCTAAAGAATAATCATTACTTTTTCTGGTCTGGATATTATTTGTTTTTATTTACTTTTGTCTGGAATCATAAGCAACTGGAAATTAGGCGAGGAAAGCCCTATTATGGGAAAGAGAGAACAAAATCTAAGCTCTCTGCTGCCCTCTGCAGGTAATATTGTGAAATGCAATTGCCAACCTGCTTTTTCTCAGCTTTGTAATTTTGTTTATAAGGACCTTATGTAGATGACTACATAAACAATCTTAATCTGCAGAGAAATATGGATAACAGTACAATCTGTTTCTTCAGCCCTTGTGTAGCTCTCATGTTTTCTATTACTAAATTAAACATGTTTAAAAATCATGTAAGTGTATGAAAAGTTGCCACAGTTCACAGAAGTATTTTAAGGGCTTTTTCTATATACAAGAAAATATGTTCTACTTTAAGACTCTAGAATTTGGGGTGCCTGGGTGGCTCAGTCCATTATCTGTCTGCCTTCAGCTTGGCTCCCTGCTCAGTGGGGGGTCTGCTTCTCCCTCACCCTCTCCCTCTGCCCCTCCTCCCTGCCTGTGTTCTCAAATAAATGAATAAATCTTAAAAAAAAAAAAAAAAACCTCTAGAATTTAAAATTACAAATAACTACTATGTATCTCACTAAAAATAGCTCAGTTTAAAAGAGAATTTTAAATCTTACTAAAAAAGCACTGATTCAAATATGAACAAAATGAAACTTCTAAAACACCAGAGTTCCAAATTTATTTAGTAACTAGTTAAAAACAACAAAAAGGTGGGGCACCTGGGTGGCTCAGTGGGTTAAGTGTCTGATTCTTGGTTCCGGCTCAGGTCATGATCTCCTGGTTGGGAGATGGAGCCCCGCTGGCTCTGTGCTCAGCGGGGCTCAGTGGGGAGTTTTCACCCCCTTCCCCACCATAAATAAATAAATCTTTAAAACAACAAAAAGGCAGTTACATTTGGACTCAATGAATATGAAAGAAGTTGGTAATGAAGTTATGTGTAGATTTGAATTTTAAAAAATCTTCTGGATTAAACATTTGACTATCTCCAAGCTTTACTAAGAGCTTGGTTTGGAAAAAGATCAATTCGGATCTTTATACTATTAGCAAGACTATAAACAGAATACCTGACAGGCTAAGAAGTCTGGTATTAACAAAACCACGGTTCTTTTTGCAATAATAATACAAACAGCAAATAAAATGGGGTATTGGTACTATTAGTGGTGACTTTTATCTCAAGTACATAGGATAGCAAGTAACTTCCAGTATAAGATCGCTTAGGCTTGTATAACAGGATGTTGAGTGGGATTTTCCACGTTTGCCCCTGAAACTCAGCTAAGGCCCAAACCTGAAGACAAATGGTCCTGTGTCCTGTGCCCAGCCTCCTGTTTCCTCAGCCCATTTTTACTTCAGTCATTGCTCCAGCAACCAGCTGTACTAGGTCGCTCTTGCTTTCCACTCTGGGCTTCTTGAATACTGGAATGTGGCATTTACACAGGTACCTGGTAGTGTGAGAAATAAACACTCCATGGGGTAGCCATTGACTAATGGAGCACAGGGGCTGGTGGATAAAAGCTCCCTCTTCAGTCCCTTCACAAGACAATTCTGCAGTATATCTTACATGGCTCTTCAGAAGGTTCCAGCAAAAATAAGCCTCAGTTGCCCAGTGGTGACCAGCTTAAATGCAGACACTTGGTATTAGCTGCCTCCTTCTGTTTCAATTCCCCATTCCCTGGGACCATACCTCAAAACAGACTGTCAATGAGCTCACGTCTCAGGCTGATTTCTGGAAGGAACCTGGCTAGGACACTGAAACTGAGCTTGGCCCTGGAGACTATAGACACACAGAATGAGATTCTGGAACTGGGTCCCTCATTGGAAAAATGGTGTAAGGTCTATAGTTACTGATCGGTACGGATGGAGTGAAACAATGGCTCATACAGCGGTTGTGGCACATGAACAACATAGGGGGTTGATAGCAACTGCAAAGGTTGTAGAGTTGGCTGGCTTCTGTTAATTGCTTTAAAAGCTTTGAAAAAGCAGCTGGTAACTTTCATAATGTTCTCAGAGTCATTATGGCAGCAAGGGCCAAGTGGGAGCCCCTGAAATTCTAGCCCCTACACTGGAGCCAGGATAATAAATAGAAGCAATATTGCACACCAAGGGAAAATACAGAGATAGTCATCAAAATTACAGCAGGCAGGAGTGATAGTCTCCACCCCATTTCCATTCAATTAATCTATAGGCCTCCTACAATGAGATGGACTGTGATGGCTAACAGTGGACTACTGTAAACTTAACTCAAGTGGTAGGCTTAATCTCAGCTATTGGGCAAGATGTAGATCCTTTACTGGAATAGATCAAGACATCCTCTAGCATTTGGTATATGGCTATTGATCTGGTCTGTGTGTTCTTTTCAATTCCCATTAGTGAAGAAGATCAAAAGTAGTTAGCTTTTACTGTGGGAAGGACAGCACTTTCTATCTCATATCCTGAGGCTGTTAACTTTTCTGTTCTGTCAGAGTCCTAAAGGACGTTGCGATCCACAGAACATTATGTTAGTCCAGTAAACTGATGACATCAGTCAAACAGGACTTGGTGAGCAGGAAATGGCAAGTATTCTGGACACCCTAGGAAGTCAAATGTATGCCATGAAAATTCTGGGGCTGCCACATCAGAAAAGTTTTAATAGGTCCAATGGCCTGACGCTTTCTGAGATCTCTCCTCCAAGGTAAAGAACAGTTGTTGTACCTGCATTCCCTAGCACTAGAAGGGGCACAGCACTAGGTAGGACTTTACCTGTATTTGGAAATTCTGCTCTGACCCATTAATGGAGTCATCTCAAATGCACAGTTTTGAGTGGAATCCAGAGCAGAAGTCTCTGTAGCAGGTCTAGGCTGTGGTGCAAGCTGTCATACTGCTCAGACTATGTGACCTAGCATATTTGCTAAAGCTAGAGGTCTCTATGGTAGACAAAGAGGCCGTGGGATGTCTCTGGCAAAGCCAGGAAAAGAATCGCAATGCAGGTCCCTAGGGTTCTGAATCTAGGCTATGCTTTCCATGGCAGGAAACAGCCTGCTGATTTCTGGAAGGAAATAGCTATAGCAGCCCTACTGAAGACTGAGGACCTGCCCACGGGACATCATGTGACTAATGCAATCAGAGCTGTCCAAAATGAACAGGGTCAAGCCTGCCAAGTCACAAGTTTGGGCAGGTACAGTGGCAACCTATTATATGATGGAAATGGTCTATTTGGAATTCGGCCTGAATAAGACCAAAGGGCATAAGTAAATTACATAAAGAGATGTCCCCAACTGTCCCAGTACTCTGATAGTAGCCCTTCAATTCTTCATTTGGTGGTGGGAGTGGGGGTGGTTCTTGGTAACCAACTGATAGAGGAGAAAAACTTGCCCTAATTCCTGGGTAGATTAGCTTCATCTGTTGTTATGAGCACTATTGTGGACCCCCCTACTGTACTGCAGTGCCATTTAGGGATAATCCTAAAGGAGAGTGGTACAGGGAAACAATTCCAGCAGGCAGAGCTGCAGGCAGTCGTCCAATTTATATGGGGGGGAGAAAGGGCATGAAGTACAGATATATACAGGCTCCTGAGAAGTGATGAATAGCTTGGCTAACTGCTCAGGGGCTTGGAACGAGCAAGATTAAAAAAAAAAAAAAAAAAAAGGCTGAGAGGATTTTTGGAAAAGAGGCATATAAATGGACGTATGGATTGTGCACAACGTGGGAGGATCTTTGTCTCCTGTTATCAAGAGTACAAAGGTACTAGTGCCTCAGAGGCACTAGATAAAAACAATGATTTATCCTGTGCATATCGACAAGTCTCTCTCCTAAATCACCACAGCACTTCTGGAAGAGCCCCACAAAGAGTGGCTGTAGCACAGGTATGAAGGGTATGTGTGGGTCCCCCAGCAGGGGCCCTCTTTTACCAAGACTGACCTAACCACTGCCACTGATGAATGCTGCACCTGCCAGGAGTTGAGAAATGATGTTGAAATCCAGCCATATAGTCCCATTCCCTGGGCAGACTTGGTGGCTAGTTGAGTACATCAGACCCTACTTCTACAGTGGGCAGTGATTCACCCCTGCTACAGTGGCCATCTCCACTGGACGCTGAATTTCCTTCTCGATCTTAAGGGCCCCTGCCAACACCATCATCTAAGGGCTTGCACAGTGCCTGCTCTACTTGCATGAGATCCTACACAACTACATAACACTGCCTCAGACTTCAGGACCCATTTTATAGCAAAGGAGTTACAACAATGGAAAGATAATCACTTGATCCACTGGTTCTTCCATATTCCCCATTATCCAGAAACAGACAGCTTAACAGAATGATGGCATTGTTTATTGAAGATGTAGCTATTGCAGCAGCTCGCGGTTAAAATTCTGCAGTGTTGGAACACTGTCCTTCAGAATGTGATACATGTGAAACAGCCTATATATGGTGCTTTGTCCTCAACAGCCATCATACTTGGTCCTAAGAATCAAGGGGTGTTAGAATTGGTCCCTCTCATCATCACTCCCAGATGTGGTGTTTCCCAGGTACAACCTGACTCTGTAGTCACCAAGACTCAAAAAAGGTAAACAAACTAGGGGCTCAGACCCCTCAAGGACAAAGGTGGGGCAAGTAACTCAGACCCACTGAAGTGGTGGCCAAGGGTGAAGGAAATCTATTCCAGTGGTAGAGGAGGAAGATGTTCTTCAGTTATGGCTCTGGGTAGCAGCAGACAGCGTGGCTTGTTCCTCTGTGTCAGAACATGCAGAGATGGCAGCTGGCCACGACGCAGAGGCCTCTGTGACAGGTGGGATTTAAAGGAGTATATGAGCACATCTCTACAGTGAGTGTACAGTATCAAACAGCATTTGTATCCTCCTCCTCCTCACATTCCCTACTGCTACCCTTTGATTAGTTGCACTACAAATCACTCTTTCTGCCCTAGGGCTTCTTGAATGTACAACCTACAAATATGAGGGTATATATATATCCTACAGGGAATCTGGACCAACAGGGGATGGGGCCAGTAGAGGAAACTGCTCCTCCTCTGCCTGTGAGGATGCTCTATAGGACTCCTCAGAGGCCCAGCTGCCAAGTCAACAACTTGCCCTGGAACATATTTTTCCTCCTCTTCCTAGTCCCTTATTTCCCCAGATAAAATATCTACATACAAGCCTTGCCTCAGGTTCTACATTCTGGGGGACAACCAGACTAAGACACCCAAATTTCTTTCTTTCTTTCGTTCTTTTTTTTTTTAAAGACTTTATTTGAGTGAGAGAAAACACGAGTGGGGGGGAGGGGCAGAAGGAGAGGGAGAAGCAGACTCCCCACTAAGCAGGGAGCCCAATACGGGGCTCAATCCCAGGATCCCAAGATCATGACCTGAGCCGAAGTCAGACGCTTAACTGAGTCACCCAGGTGCCCCAAGACACCCATATTTCTTTTTTTTTTTTTTAAAGATTTTATTTATTTATCTGACAGAGAGAGAGACAGCAAGAGCAGGAACACACGCAGTGGGAGAGGGAGAAGCAGGCTTCCCGCTGAGCAGGGAGCCCGATGTGGGACTTGATCCCAGGACCCTGGGATCATGACCTGAGCCGAAGGCAGACGCTTAACGACTGAGCCACCCAGACGCCCGACACCCATATTTCTAATTTGAGGAGGCATAAGCAAGTGGCACCAGCCACCAGCTCAGGGTAAGAGGAACCTATTATGGGTGGTGGAGGAGTAGAACGTGTTTCAGTTATGGCTTCCCTGCAGGATTTACTCATTAGAGCCTGATCAGGGAATGAACCATTCATGCCCACTACAGTCATTTCCACTTCATCAGAAATGGAATGAGAAACAAAGCTGTTGGTATGGGCCTGTAGTTTTCCTGGAAATAGACTATTCTCTCCTCTCTCCAAGCTTTCTTTCCCTTAGGGACTTTCAAGAGGAGATAGGGCCAACATGGCACTGACCCCACATGAATTTCTGGCTTCTCTAGTACAAAGAATAGAGGTGAGATTGAGGGCATGGTCTTGCTGGGATGGTTGCATCCAGGTGGGCAAAGAACAGCATGTATTGGAAGGGCTCATGGTATGCTACTTCCTAGAGGGCATCCAAAAGATGTGGCTAATCTTGCAATAGGCTATCAATACCTTGGGGAGTTTCACAGGAATGGATCCCAAATTAGCAGGATTTGATGGAGCCATTACTCATTCTCACTGATCCCATAGAGGATGAAATAGAACAGAAGTTACAAACCAAAATGAAAAGGACTGTAATCTCATCCAGTAAGGTAAAGAGACTCGATCCTATTTCTCCTTTCTCCCTTCGAGGAGTCTGGGTCTCAAAAAGGTGGGAAGGAGATGCATGCAATAAACCGAATACATGTCTCTTCTACAAATTTCTAGGGTTACAGACAGATATTACCTGCAGACAGAATGCCTCCACTAGAATGTAAGCTTCATGAGGGCAAAGACTATGTTTTGTTCTCTGAGTGTCTAGAAGGAGCTCAATAATGTAAGAATGAATGAATGAATGAAGACTGAATATGCTGAGTGGAGAAAAAAGGCTATGAATCAAATCTGAGATTAACATTTTATCATTAAATACAGAAAACAGAGGCTTAGAATGGTTGTATAATTTACACAAAGTAACACAAGTAGTAACACACAACTGGTTAAGTCCAAAAGTCTGCAACTTCTGAACAAACTTTATTGGCCCTAGCATAATTTCATTTGATTTATGGTTTATTTTATATTAGTTTACAGAGCAAACAGAAGGATATGTTAAAAGAAATAGAAGTAGGGCGCCTGGGTGGCTCAGTTGGTTAAGTGACTGCCTTCGGCTCAGGTCATGATCCTGGAGTCCTGGGATCGAGTCCCACATCGGGCTCCCAGCTCAGCGGTGAGACTGCTTCTCCCTCTGACCTTCTCCCCTCTCATGCTGTTTCTCTCTCTCTCGCTCTCTAATACATAAATAAATAAAATCTTAAAAAAAAAAAAAAAGAAATAGAAGTAATATCCCCAGAAGGGTAATAGAGGAAAATACATTAATGAAATTAAAGACTATTATGGGAAAACAAAACAAAAAATGAGAGATCTTGAAAATAAAAAATATTGTCAAAATTTTATTTATTGCCTAAATAGAAATGTAAATAGGCTAACTAGCAAAATAGTCACTAATAAGGAATTAACAAGCTAGAAAATGAAGTTGAGGAATTCTCCCAAAGAATAGCATACAAGATTAAAGAGATGGAAAGAATAAAAAAGAGTTCATAAACATATAAAATGATTCCAGACTTTGTGAAATCTTCCTGAGTTCTAGAAGTAACAACTAGAGAATAAGAGGATGAAAATAATCTAAAACTGAGATTTCCAAGGCATTTCTGAAATATATATAATTCTTTAGAATTAGAGGGTTCAAAAAAAAAATGCCAAACACGATGAACAGAAAATTTAATGAAAACTCTCGAACTATAAAAATATTAAATAAACGATCCCATCAAAAAACAAAAAACAAGAGACTAAAAAAAAAAAAACCCAAACCCTGCAACATACATGATAAATCAGAGGCTAATATCCATACAACATAAAGAAGTCAAGTTATTTTTCCCTTTTTTCTCACATTTAAAAAATTGTGATGAAATACACATAAAATTTACCATTTTAACCATTTTTTAAAAATATTTTATTTACTTGAGAGAGAGTGGGCAGGAGAGAATATGCGTGGGGGGAGGGGCAGAGGGAGGAGGAGCTGGACAAGGGGCTGGATCCCAGGACCCTGGGATCATGACCTGAGCTGAAGGCAGACTTTTAACCGACTGAGCCACCCAAGCGCCACCAATTTTAACCATTTTTAAGGGCACCATACAGTAGGCAGGGCTCAGAAGCATTAAGTACACTCACATTGTTGTGCAACCATCACCACCATCGTCTCCTTTTATTCTCTTTCTTCCTAAATAGAAACCCTGTGCACATTAGACTGTAACTCCCCATTTCCCCTCTCCCAAGCCCCTGGTAACCACTATTCTATGTTCTACCTCTCTGAATTTGACTGTTCTAGGTACTTCATATAAACAAACTTATACAACATTTGTCCTTTTGTGTCTGGCTTATTTTGTTTAGCATAATGTTTTCAGGGTTCATCCATGTTGTAGCATGTATCAGAATTCAATTCTTTAAAGTTGAATATCCCATTGTATGTATGTATCACATCTTGTTTATCCATGAGGAAGTAATTCTTTCTATTCCTAGTTTGTTGTTGTTGTTTTTAATGAAAGGGTGTTGGATTTTGTCTAATGCTTTTTCTGCATCAATTGAAATGATCATGAGGTTTTCTCCTCAATTCTGTTAATGTGGAGTTATTACACTGGTTGGTTTTCATTTGTTGAACCATCCTTGCATGCCAGGAATCAATCTTACTTGGTCTTAGTAGACAATCCTATTAATATGCTGAATCCACTTTGCTGGTATCTTCTTGAAGATTTGTACATCAATTCTTATAAAGGATATTGGTCCGTAGAGTTCTTTTCTTGTAGTATCTTTGGCTTTGGTATCAGGGTATTGCTGGCCTCACAGAGGGAGTTAAGAATTGTTCCCTCCTCTTTAATGTTTTGTAAGAATTTGAGAAGGACTGGTATTAATTCTCCTTTAAATGTTTGGTAGATTTCCCCAATGAAGCCATCTGGTCCATGGCTTTTCTTTCATGGGAGGTGTTTTGATTACTCACTCAATCTCTTTAATAGTTATAGGTCTATTCAGATTATCTCTATGATTCAGTCTTGGTAGGTTTCTAGGAACCTGTCCTCTTCATCTAGGTTATACAATCTGATAGCATAAAATTGTTCACAGTTCTCTCTTACAATCCTTTTTATTTCTGTAAACTGGTAGCAATGTCTCCACTTTCATTTCTGACTTCAGTAATCTGAGTCTTCTCTTTTTTTCCTTAGTCAATTTACCTAAAGATTTGTTGGTTTTACCTTTACAAAGAACCATATTTTAGTTTCAATGATTTTCCTCTGTTGTTCTATTCCCTTTTTAATTAAAACCCACTCTAATCTTTATTATTTCCTTCCTTCTGCTAGCTTTGAATGTAGCTTGTTCGTCTTTTTCTAGTTCCTTAAAGTGTGAAGTTAGGTTGCTGATTTGAGATCTCCTTTTTTATTTTTTTTTGAGAAAGAGTGAGCGAGCACATAAGCAGGAGTTTGGGGGAGAGGGAGAGAGAGAGAATCTTAAGCAGGCTCCAAGCCCAGTATAGAGTCTGATGTGGAGCTTGATCTCACAACTCTGAGATCATGACCTGAGCCGAAATCTAGAGTTGGATGCTTAACCAACTGAGCCACCTAGGTTGCCCCAAGATCTTTCTCCTTTTTAATGTAAGAGTTTATAGCTATAAATTTCCCTTTCAGTTTTTTGCTGCATCCCACTAGTTTGGTATGTTATGTTTTCATTTTCATTTTCCTCAAAGTATTTTCTAATTTTCTTTGTGATTTCTTCTTTGACCCACTGGTTGTTCAATACTGTTATTTTCTACAGAGTTGTAAATTTTTCAGTTTTCCTTCTATTATTTCTAGTTTCATTCCACTGTGACTGCAAAAATACTTTATATAATTTCAATATTTTCAAATTGATTAAAGCTTTATATGATCTATTCTGGAGAATGTTCTATGTGACTTGAGAAAAATGTATATTCTGCTCCTACTGGATAGAGTTTTCTGTAGATGTCTGTTAGGTCCAATTGGTTTATGGTGGTGTTCAAGTCCTCTATTCCCTTATTAATTTTCTTTCTGATTGTCTATCACAATTGGCAAAAATTTAAAAGATTAAAAAAATTCAGGGTTGAGAAGAATGTAGAGATACGTTATCATAAACTGATGAAGAAATATAAATTTGTCAAACTACTGGAAGGTAAGTGAACAATATTATCAAAACTGAAACTTGCAACCCAGCATTTCCACTCCTTGATATCAGTATTAGAGACATAACAATGGTTCCTCTGTATGGAAGGAGAAGACACACTGCAGCATTATTCTTAATGTGAAAAAATGGAAAATATATTAAAGGGCCATTCTTCAAGGACTGGTTAAGTAGATTATGGTACTTTATACTATGGAATATGATATAGCAACCAAAAAAGAATGAGGTAGCCTTATATGGTATTGATAAGAGATAAAGAGAAAAAAAGTGAGCTGTAGCACATGTACAGTATGATCATATATAGGTCACCATTACTAAACACATTGTTTGAAAGTATGTAAACAAACAGAAAGGAACCCAGAACATATCAAATAGTAACTAGTTACTTCAGAGGACTAGGCGATACAAGGAAACTTAAAAAAAAAGTTTAATTTTGAACAAAGACAATGCATTCTTGTATTACTTTTATAATTAAAAAGCAGACACAAGCATTTACATGCACACAGCATCCAGGAATGATTCACAGAAGGTTTAGGAATGATTAACCTTCAGGATAAATAGCACTGGATACTTCAATAGCTTCTCAGAGCATTATCAGGAGTAATTGTTTTATGTTTAACTTTTATGTTTTTGTCTAAGAAGAACCATTTTCTTATATCTATTCTCTGTTCCTCTTAACTTTCATCACCTGTACCAGCAGTTGGCTTCATTTTTTGGACCTATGTCACAGAGAAACAATGTTTTATTATATTATGTTATAGGGCAACCAGTAGAGATCATAAGTTATATCAAAATGCAAGATGGGGGGCACTAAGCTAGCCTTATTCATAAGTTAAGCCACTAGGGGCGCCTCGCTGGCACAGTGGGTTAAGCCTCCAACTCTTGGTTTCTGCTCGGGTCATGATCTCAGGGTTGTGAGATGGATCCCTGAGTCAAGATCCTCCCCAAGTCAGGCTCCATACTCAGTGTAGAGTCTGCTTGAAGACTCTCTCCCTCTGCCTCTTCTCCCTCTCTCTCTCAAATAAATAAATCTTTAAAAAAAATACTAAGTTAAGCCACTAGCTTTAGCATGCCAGCCAGCTTCAAATTATTCAAATCTGTGCCTCAGAAAAATTACCAATTACCTGTCATGGTCTAAGAGGTGGGTTTGTCAAAAGTGAGATTTTATTAATCCAGGAACTGACAAGACTATTGTAATCCCAACCACAAATGTTTTTAATATAATTTATTAGGAATAATATACATAACTTATGTTTAATCTAAAATTTACATAGTACACCAATACTCAAAGTATAACCCTTCAATATACTATTTAACTTATAAGAAAATGAAATCCCTAAATCTGAACATTCTGAAAAAGAACGAACCATATATATATATATATATATACATAAACATACACATTTCTTTTGAAGTGTTGTGGTATATATATATGAAGTGTTCTGGTTTGTGTTTTGATCACTAACAGAGTTAAAGAACACTTTGGTCATAAAAATATGACTCAGTCTTAACTCATCCCAGATTATTTTACATTAACAAAGTAAAAAGTCACTTTGGACTCTTCACTATCAGAAGAAAAGGGCAAGGTTATGGTTGCTAACAAACAGAGCTGAGAAACACCTTTGGAAAACAAATACCGTGTTCCTTTTAAAATGAATAATTTTATACATAATATAGTAGTAAGGCAACCTGATAAAAGATAGTGCTAAAATTTTACTTAGAGACAAATTTAATAAGCAACCACAACTTCACAACAAAATAGCCAATGATCCCCTACATGACAAATCCTTAACATCAGTATTAAATTCTTAATGTAAAATATCCAAAATCAAAATATGGAATACAATGCTCATGTTATATGTTTACCTAAGTCCAAAGTCTTGATTCATATGATCTATACTACTTTATCTGTTCATTAAATATTTACTGAGCACCTATTATGTGTCAGGCCATGTGGCAAGGTGACTGAAGTACAGAGGTAAATAAAGTAATGGCTCCCAGCAACAGGCCTCAAAAGACAATACAAACTGATCATATTTAGCATATTACATAATAACTATTATATTTAGATGAAAGGCCATGCAAAACACAGGGCTGGGAGAGTTGGCAGAGTATCCATTTCAGGGCACGTTTTTGGGGAGAGGGACAACTTTAAGAATGTCACATTCTAACTTAGTGGTTAAGTTCTGGCTGTACCTAAGAATGGCTGGGACAACTTATACAACAAAAACAAAACCCAGATGTTCTTAGGTCCCAATGGTACCCATCCTCATTCCCCCATCTCCTCACATTCACATAGTCTGGGATAGGGCCTAGCAGCACATTTCCTCCCTAAAAACTCTCTGGGTAACTCTGACCTACAGCCAGAGTTGAGTAATTATTTTCAAGGTATAAATATAGCTTAATGCTACTGTGATCATCAGAATTTCATTGCTGACTTCTTTCCTCCTCATGAAATCCTAATTTGCTCCTTCTATTCAATTTTCCCTACCTAGAGGGCTAATGGGAAGGGTAACCAGGCTAGATTGGTAGGGGTGGGATACAGGGAGAGGGGTTAAGACTCTGGGAAGGGTTCCTGGATATAATGCCTGAGTGGGGATAGGCAGGCAATCTCCAGACAAAGAAAAGGAATAAGGATGTACAAGGGAAAGGAAACAGGGAATATGATTAAGAGAGATATTTTGGAGAGATGGAGTATGGAGCTCATCATAATGGGGATTAGATGTTAAGTAACATTTGGGTTTTATCTTTAAAGCAATGAGTAGCTACTTAAAGAATTTAAGCAAGGTACTGAAAGACCAAGGAGGAGCGATTAGGTGGCTCAGTCGGTTAAGCATCAGGACTCTTGACTTCGGCTCAGGTCATGATCTCAGGATCATGAGATCGAGCCCATGTTGGGTTCCACCCTGGGCATGGAGTCTGCTTGAGATTCTCTCTCCTTCCCTCTGCCCCTCCCACACCTGCACGCATGGGCATGTGCCCCCCCTTAAAAAAAAAAAAAGACCAAAGAAAATCAATATGGCATCATAAAGAGGCTACAGGCAGGGAGGCCAGTTACAAGGCTATATCTCTTGAAGCAACTGGATAAAGGGATGTGAAAATCAGGACTGTGATCTGGCTTAAAGATTCAGACTAGGGAGTCATCAGTTACAGACAGCTGAATCTGGTAAGTGAATGAGCTCTCTAAAAAAAGATCATTAAGTAAGAAGAAAAAACTGATGAAGATGAAACCTTAGGAATGCTCTTTTCATTTCCACAGTCATCACTCCCATTCCAGGCCTCCAGACTCTGTACCAGGTCTTCACTAACCAGTACTTTCTACAGAGATGGAAGGACTATAACTGCAGAAAATCAGTTCAAGAATCCAGAATGTCCTTTCTGTTGATTTTCATAGGTCAATAAACTCTTCAGCCAATCATTTTCAGCTTTCAAACTGACTGGCCAATTAACCCTCTGTACTACTTCATTTCTTAGTTCTTCCTCATATATTTGACTCTTTCCAAAGAATTTATCATTCCTTACACATACATAACTCATTTTAATTCTTGGCATTTTTAGACACCCCTTCTCCATCTGGGGTTGGTTTTCCCAGTTCATGTTCACTTTCATAAAAACCCAACTCCAAATCAAAACCTCCCCAAATCTTCTATTTCTCCCTCCCATTCTTCTAACACTGTCATACTTCTATAATCTATGCAGGCATGATTTTGTCAGAGGTTCTCGTTTCCTGCTTGGATATAGTCTTATCTCTAAGGTTAAGTATAGGACCTGGAACATTGTGGGTGCTCCATAAAATGGTTGTGCAATCAAAAAAAAAAAAAAAAAAAAGAATAAAAGAATTTAGACCAGACCCTAGCGAAGTTTTGAGTATACAAAGATATTCAATAAATTATTATTTCAAATTCATTCTTATCATAGTTGTACATAGTTGTACATGATTCCTTAGGTTTGGAAGAAATGGAGACTCTATCATGGCATGTAGGTAGGCCTGGTTAATGTAATCAAACTTTTATAAGGATTTCTTTCTTGAATATAACTCCATAGTTTGAAGAACATAGCAATAGTATATGCGAATGTATAACCATTGCCCCAAACTTGATAAATTTTGAAGGAAAATAAAAAGCTTATCTTTTGGCTAGTTGATGAGTATTAGTATCAGTGCATAATATACAATCTATTCTAAAAATTATAGCAATTCAAATAATTCCAGTCAATTCAATGTCAATAAAATCTGCTAAAATTATAGTGGGTTCAGAAGAAAGCTAAATTTGCCTTTCACATTGGGAATAAAATACAGGAGTCATAATTCTGGGACTAAGGTGATGGCAGTGACATAGTTTTACAATTTTTCCAAATTCTTCCATAAAAACACACAGAACAAGGACAGCAAAATCAAAACCCCAAGGTCAATATGTATAGCACCATGTAACAAGGTACACATCCCCATGAACCCAAAAATATAAGTTAATGTGCATAAACTACCAACAACTAACTGTAAGACTTATGTAGCATCAGAAGAGAAAGCAGAGAAAAACAAAACATTTGCCAGATCTGAGTAGAGAAGAACCCCGAAACTATTGACAGCTACTTGCTACAGCTGCAGAGTTAGGCGGGTCATTGTGAGCACGGCAATTGAAACTGGGAAGGGTTTTATCTATTCAAGGGTGGCAGTAAGGGGGGTTCATGGCTGGAACACATGAGCTTAGGACTTTCAAAGCTCCCTTCCAGGACAAAGCCCTACACTGTGGTGCAAGTTCTGGGAACAGATTCAAGTCAAGTGGAATAGAGGTGACACACAAGAAAAGAGAAAGTTCTGATAAAAGTTGAGGAGGAAAACAGATCCTGGAGAACTCAAAGTATATCTACATTTATCATTTGTTAAAGACAACGGAAGAGGAAGTTTAGGGTCATGAAGCTAGAAAAGCTCTCCTGACTCACTCCTCCTTTCTAAAGCCATTTTCATGTGGTAATGACCAATAGAAAAGAATCACAGTCAAATCCCATATTAAGTTTTCATAAGGAAAAAAGGTATAAGGGAAAAAATAATATCCCTACAAAAAAATAAAGGCATGGTAGAAAAACGTGCTCACAAAAAAACTATAATATTCCAAGACTAGCTATAAAAGAGCATAAATCAGAATTAGAAAGGTGGTAAAATTAAGGAAAGGATTAGCAATAAAAGAAAATATCCAAAACTTGAAATCAGATATAAAGGGTGCCTGCATGTCCTCTCAGTGGATGATCTCATCTTCTAGGGCCGTGCATCTTGTCTGATTCACCATTTGTTACTAATCAGGTTTTGCGACTCTGTAAGGGCAGATGTTAACTGTAGAAAACTGAGAGCAGTGCAAATACATTCTGTAGGTAGATATGTAGATGAGGATATTAATCTGTTTTGCATCTAATTTAGCAATCTTATTCCAGCATTCTTTTTTAAAAAAATATTTTATTTGTTTAGTTGAGAGAGAGAGAGAGCATGAGCGGGTGAAGGGGCAGAGGGAGAGGGACAAACAGACTCCCCACTGGGCGCAGAGCCCCACATGGGGCTCAATCCCAGGATCCTGAGATCATGACTCATGCCAACTGAAGTCAGATGCCTAACCGACTGAGCCACCCAGATGGCCCTTCACCATTCTTTCTTCCAGTAATTAGAATCCTTCAGCGTTTCTGCTGGCTCACTCATTAATATATTAATTAAATCTTTGACAGGTTTTCACTCTTTAAAGTTAAAAAAAAAAAAGGCAGCTAGAGCAACACAACAAAACAGAAAACTCAATCTACAACAAAATGAAGAGACAGTGTTTCCCCCCAAAACCTTTTGTTTGTCAGATAGTTACAAAAAGGACCACTATGAGACCCACACATGGAACCAAAGGGAAGGCAACTGGGCTCCTCTGATGGCCTTGAGAACAGGGAGCCCCTCACTAGCATGCTAGTCTGAGGACAGTAGTCTAACCTGGGAAGGACCCCATGATCAAATTCTTGAGCGGAGAGCAAGGACCCTTCCATGCAATGAGGTTAGCAGTCTGGGCCATTTAAACTCTTGAAGCTAACACAAGAAAAAACTCAGATAAAAACGAGGGAGCAAAAAAGATCTCAGAAAGCGTGAGGCTGTATTGTTAAAAACCACTTTGTGAAGACAACAGAAGAGGGAGCTCTGGAGCTATGAAGGTGAAGACAGGCTACCAGGGCTCACTCCTCTCACCTTTAAGACAGGAAAATTTACTGGACTTAAAAAATGAGCAAAGAATCCCTTTAAATAATGAATCCCTTTAAAACTATTATAAGAATACAGAAAATGTGAGTAGAATAATGTCTCTATAGCATAAAATAAATTAAGAAAATTATAGAAGCTATGAAAGAACTTAAAAATCAGAAATTAGATGGGTGGAGAAAGGAAGATTTGCAATGAGGTGATAGAACTAAAAAAATAATTAAAAATAGAAGAAAAATTATTTCAGAATAAAAAAAATCTGTCTACTGCATTAAGAGGAAAAAAAAAGACAAAAGGGAAGACAAGTTTGAAGACAAGCCCAGGTGGCTCATCTAACTCTTGATCTCAGCTCAGGTCTTGATCTCAGGGTCATGAGTTCAAGCCCTGCATTGGGCTCCACACTGGGCATGGAGCCTACTAAAAAAAAGATAATAAAATAATTTTAAGAAGATATAAAGAGAGAGAAAATATTTTGAGAGAAAGTGATAAATATAAAAGATTAAAAAAATCAAAGTAAAAATCAGGGAGGGGACAGAAAACAATGGAATGGAAAAAAAATGACAAAAACTATGAGAACAAGTCATCTGAATTTACTCAAGTCTACAGCAGGGGTCGACAAACTCTCTGTAAAAGGCCAAATAGTAAATATTTCAGTCTCTGTACGTCAGATGGTCCCTGTCACTGCTACGCAATCTCTGACACTGTAGTGTTTTTAAAAGCAGCCATTAACAATATATGTAAGTCAACGAGCAGGTCAGATATGGTTTGTGGGCTACAGTTTGCTGACCCCTTTGCTAGAAAATGAGTTTCAGGAAACCAAAAACCTAGAACTGGTGCTCAGCATTCAATATACATTTACCTGTAGAACTAAAGCCTAAAAATGGTTACCAGGGTACACAGCACAATCTGCAATGGCTATATGCTCTGATCTTGTAGATACAGTAAAACTATGTTCAAAACATGGAAAATGGTGACTGTACATGTAAAACAAAGTAAGTACTAAATACTTTAAATGTATTAATTTAGAATAAAGAGATATTACTTTAGTTTATTAACAGGGGAGAAGGAGAGGAGGGAGAAGAGGTGTTAGTTGATTATAATAATGCTTATAGGAATGAACCAATTTACAATAGCTAAAAAAAGAGGAAACTGAAGGCAAAAATATCCAAGAGAACAAAAACATGAACCTTCCTAAATATGGGAAGACATACCAAAGCAAAAACACACAAGTAAAACAAATAAGAAAAGAATAAAATAGAGCATATAATGAAAGACAGCATGCTACTGTTTAGCCAAGAGAGTGGGATACAAAAATATACATGCAATTGCTTCTATTTTTAAAAAGTGAAAGAATAAACCATAAAATTTAAAAAAGGAATAAAGGGATTTTGTACAGAAGAAAGAAGTAGGGTAGAAGATCTAGGAATAGAAACAAGAATCCTGTGGAACTACTTTGAAATTCCATACAATTTTGTTACGTGATTATAAGAAAAATTAAGTTTAAAAGTTCTTAAAAATTGAAAATGAAAAGGAACAAGTGAGTTGTTGTCATAATTACACATAGAAAAGTACTAGTTCAGGGGCACCTTGGTGGTGCAGTTAGTTAAGCATCCAACTCTTGGTTTTGGCTCAGGTCGTGATCTCAGGGTCCTGGGATTGAGCCCCACATTGGGCTCCACACTCAGTGGGGAGTCTGCTTGAGGATTCTCTCGCTCCCTCTCCCTCTGCCCCTCCCTGCTCACACTCTCTTTTAAAAAAAAGTACTAGTACAATAATTTAAAAACACAGTAAGTTGTACATATAATTTATATGTAAAAAACAAAAAATCTGAAAAATAAAACATACAATGTTTTTAGTAATTGTTTCATTTATAGTAATGCAGTAGCAATTTGCAGTAATGTAGACTGTTGTCTTTGAACTGTGAGTAAATCAAGTGAGAAATTATGTCAGTGTCCCCAAGACCTAAATTTTTGGTGTGGCTGAGAGATCTAGATAGTAAGATTAACACAATTGAATAAAAAACACTGTAGCCTCAGATCTGAAATATCAGTATAAACTCAAAATTTATTTTATCTGAAAAAGTGATACACATTTCCTAGCTTTGTCCATGAAAAAGGCACAGAAACAAGAATCAATATAGCAGCAAGGAGTGTTCATAATGTTCAGGTTTAAGCCTCTACCATTTCCTAAGGAAACCAGGGTTTTTAGAAATGACTGTTTCCAGGTATGGAGCAGAAACAACAAAATGTACAAGTGGGCCTGGAAGAACTTGTCATCCTGGAAGAAAGGGGGCCATTTAGTCTCTAGATATAAAGTGAGGGTCATGTCAAAGGATACAGGAAATCAATATATTGCATTCCTTAAATTTACATTATGTTAAATGTCAATTATATCTGAAAACTGGGGGAAATAAGGACATTGGAGCCATCCTGAAGCCAAAGATAGGGTAATTTGAGCATTGTAAGAGTAATAACTGAAATGGATCAAAACACTACAAATGTGCTAATATCTGTAAGTTCATAATCATATTAAAAAATCATTAATTACTTTTAGAGAATTTTAATGAATAAAACTCATCACTTGAAAACTGATAAAAGGATGGTGAGGGGAGTTTTCTCTCTTTTTTTGAAGATTTTATTTATCTATTTGAAAGAAAGCGTACATGAGTGGGGGGGGTGTGTATGTGTGAAGAGAGAGAAGCAGGCTCCCCACTGAGCAGGGAGCCTAACATGGAGCTCAATGTGGGGCTCGATCTCAGCACCTTGGAATCATGACCCGAGCCAAAGGCAGATGCTTAGCCAACTGAGCCACCCAGGCACCCCAAAGGGAGTTTTCTTTTTACAGAAGTATTCTAGTTAATAAAGATGACTGATAAAGGCACAATGTCACCACTTTGCCACACTCAATGAGTAAATAAATCCAGGCAATGACAATTAATTTGGACAACATCACAAAAAGACATGATGTACCTTCCGAGGGAAGTACAGAGACCAAAACAATCTCTAGATCTATCAGTTTATTAGGAATAAAGGGAAGAGAGGAACAGAAGAAATGATACCATGGAGATGCAATCATGAACATGCAGGATGTGAAGGGCTCTACACATGCAAGAACAAAAAATCCAAAAAAAAAAAAAAAAAAAGCTAGAGAGGGAACCTACAGATTAAAAGACACTGAAGAGAGAATCAGAATATATGGACCTTATATGAATTCCAATTCAAACAGACAAAATGAGCAAAACCAAAACAAAAAAGGTGTAAGACAAATCAAGGGAAGTGTGAACACTCAATCTGATGACATAGATAACATGATACAAAGTAAAGGATTTTCTTCAAAATAATCCAGGGGAGAGGAGGCAAGTAGATAGATAAAATGAGAAGAATCTGATTGCACGATGGGAACTGCTGAAGTTGGGATAAACAAAAGGAGGATTATACTTAAGTAGATTTGACCATGGATTTTATTGTGGCAAACTATAAATACTATTTCTGTGTGTGATCTGATTTGAAGCATACCTAAAAATACTCAGGGTTGCCATTTCATCCTTTTTTTTCTTTCTTCGAATATAGGATTTTTAAATGTTAACTAAAACTGTTTTGCAAAACACTTAAAACACAGAGTTCTTCCATAAACATATTATGTATGTACACATGCCAACCCCATCTCCCCAAATCTGGCTTGCTGGATTTGGTAAAACGTTGATGGGCAGACCTATAAAAATTTGCCATCGTTACACATGATGTCAAACATTTTTAAAATCCCGCTTAAAATGTATGTAACCTTTATGTAACAATCTTTAAAAAGGTTCCTTAAAACCAAGATGGTTCTGTAAAGTTTGCCAACTGATAAAAACGGACTAAGTAATTCCATAGATACCAGGTTTGGGGACTTAACTACAGTTTTACATAAAAGGATACATAATTATTTTTTAAGTGTGCACTGGATTTCAGTTAGTCACATGTCACACATTGGAAATGCACGGCCACTTTGGACCTGCAGACGAGCTGTTTGGTTTGCATGGTCCAACATATAAAGACTGGGAGATTTCACATAAAAATCCAGATTTTGACAGTCCTACAAGGAGCCGTGGGCTAGAGCACAATAGCAGCTGCCTCTTGCAGGAGGGCACATTTCTCTTTTCCACCATAGTCCCTCCCTTCCTTCCTCCTTGCATACACCATACGCCTGGCCTCTTTAGGCATTTGAGTGTGAGATCACTAGCTAAAGCCTAACATTGTTCTTAGGAAGGCTTTTACCTCATTCTTAACAAAAAGTACAACAGAAAAAAGGAAGATACCTGTAAGAGCCCATATTATTCAGTTTTGCACTTATAATTTTTTTAAAAATTAGCGTTCATTATCCTTATAGCACAAAAATAAAACACTATCTGCATATTTTTAAATGCTTTGACAGAGCAGGAAGGCTTACCTTCAGATCAAGGCTGTTAAGGCTTACGACATCATCGTCTTTTGCTCTCCGCTTTCTTTTCTATATGAAAAAAAAGATTTCATTCTTATATAGAAGGAATGCATGTTACCTCATTAAGCAAAGACCTCATAAAACCAGAAAAATCACTTTAAAAAAGTGAAGCTGTACTCATAAGAAAATTATTTTTGAAAAAAAAAATATTTTTGAGGGATGTTCATAAATTATCTCTAGCATACTGTTTAAATAGTCTCCCCAGCCTGAATCATCTCATGCTGCGAAGTTCCACCCTATTCAAAAACCTTATATAAAGTTTTTTCAGAACTCTTATGTAAGTCAAGGACTGACTACTTGTTATGAGAAAAAGTAAAATATGTTTTAAACATAAAGGCAACAATTTTTTTTAAAAACAAACAAATTATTTATCCTATGGAGGGGGGAGGGTCTTCACTCGAAAAAAAATACCCTTTTCTCATGGCCCAAAGTAATTAAGACTTGTTGCCTGAAGCAGGATTTATCTGCTGGGAGACAACACACTTGTAGTTATCATTCATCATCCTCACTCAGCCCTGCTGGTGCCTATAGTGGCGAAACTGTGTACAATCTCATTTCTGTCCTTCATCACTATTGAAGAAGAATCCTTAAGTAACACATCACCCACTCACACCTCAAAATAACTTTTCAGATTACCTGTGACACAGTCTAGCTCTTGTGAACTCTCAAAACTGACCAGCCAGGGTGCCCTTCCAGGACCTGACTCCACCCCAAGGAGAAACTGGTGGTAGTGGAATCAAAATGGAGCAGGACAGGGACAACAGAGAAAAGGAAAGATAGAGTCCAGATGGAAGTGGGGAAAATAGATGGAGCCTGGAAATCACAGAAGCAAGGCGCCATAAAAAGTAGAGAGGGAGCTTCTCTCTCTGAAGTTAGAAAAGTTATCGGAACCAAACCTCTTTGTAAAGTTCAGAAAAACTAAATTCACATTAAAATGAACAGAAAATTCTCCAAGTCAAATCTTGCACGAAATAACTCTAAGAAAAATGGGAAAAGGGAAAGAATAACATCCTTACAGGGAATGAAAGCACTTGAGAACGAAATACTCAAAGAAGAGCAAAACTATGACATACTATTCCAAAGTTAGCTAAAAGACATTAAGAAAATGATAGAAGACCTGAAAGAACAATATAAATCAGGATTGGAAAAAAACTAAAAATGAGTTGACAAAAAATCTTTATTGATCCTAAGGTCATATCCAGAAGATCTAGAAAAATATGAGTAATATGATCCTAATTTTGAAAAACAAAGCAAAGATCCTGCATGTGTGTATCTTATTTGTAAGGCTGTGTGTGTGCGTGTGTGTAAATACACACTTCTGAGCAAAACACAGAAGGATAGGTATGGTATTGCTGACATGGGTTAGAGTGGAGGTTGGGGATGGAAGGATTGACAGGGGAGAAGAGAGGAAGGAAGGAGGAAACTGCCAAACAAAAAGAAGTGTACTGAGGGAAAAGCTCATTCATGATTGTACTTATGCATTTATATAAAATCATGTACATGTATTTGCATATGTATAAAGACATTTAACAGATTTTAAAACATTCTACTATATTTTCAAATATTTTAAAGTTTTGCTTTTCTGATTTACATATTCAATCCATCCAGAATTTATTTGTTTGTATATGGTATAAGATGGCATATCTAACTGTCCGCACTGCTAATACCATTGTTGCAGGCACCTTTCCTTCTAATGTCTACAATGCAGTAAGTTCTCATACATATGTCAGTTTCTGGGTTCTTGATCTTATGACGTTGGCCTATCTACCTAGACCTTCATCCACATTGTGGTTCCATAATTACTGTACCTGTGGAGTAAGCCTTAACAGCTAATCCAGTTAAGTCATACGTTCCCTGACTTGTACAATACCTTTGCTGCTCTGGGCTTTCTACTTTTCTTCCTGAATTGTAGAATGAGATCTCTTACATTCTAATGGGATTTCTATCAGAACTGCACTGCACTGAATTTATAAATTAATAGGGGGAGTACTAACATTTTTAGGTTATTGAGCCTTTCCTTACATGCCTATCTTTCCATTTACTTTGGTGTCTATATTCTTTATTAATGCTTTCCAATTTTTCCCATAAAAATCTCACAGATCTTTTCATAGATTTATTCATAGTTTAAAAAACTTTTATTTCAATAAAAGCATCTTTACAAATCACATTTGTTTATTGCCAGTATATATACACATTTTATTGACTCCTTTTTACAAATTTTATAGCCAGTAATCTTGCTTGAACTCTTATTTTTTTTTTAAAGATTTTTTTTATTTATTTGAGACAGAGAGAACGGGAGAGAGAGCACATGAGAGGGGGGAGGGTCAGAGGCAGAAGCAGGCTCCCTGCCGAGCAGGGAGCCCGATGCGGGACTCGATCCAGGGACTCCAGGATCATGACCTGAGCCGAAGGCAGTCGCTTAACCCACTGAGCCACCCAGGCGCCCTTGCTTGAACTCTTATTAATTCTAATAGCTGCTATTAATATTCTCTGGGATATTCTATGTAGATAGTCATATTGTCCCTAAGTAATGAAATCCTACTGTCTCTTCCTTTTGAATTTGAATACCACTTGTTTTCCTGTCTTACTGTGCTGGCTAGAAGTACCAGTACAATGCTGGATAGACATGTTGACAGCAGGCTTTTTTTTCAAAATTTTAAGGGAATGTTTCTAACATATTATCATTACAAAACATGTTGTTTGTGGCAGGTCTCAGGCTAAGAAAGTTCTATTCCCCCGTTTGCCAAGAATTTTATCATGACTGGGTGCTGATTTTATTTTTATCCATTCTCATTTTTCCTTCTATTTTCTTTGGTTCATTCTACTTTTCTTTCTCTAATTACTTGAGTTAGATGCTTACTTTTGTTCTTTTCTTTTCTTAAACTATGTATGTGAAAGTTTATAAATCTCCCTCTTAGTACTCCTTAATCACATTCCAAACGTTTTAATACATGAACTGAGCTATTTCTTTTGTAATGAGAGAACTCTACAAAAGTGTTTTTCCCAAGTGGGATGTACCCATCCCAAAGGACATGCAAGATATCTTCCCTGGAGTGCAGGAGGAAAATGTTAGAACTTCTGGTTTTATGTATTTATTAATCCTTAAAAATAAGCTTTACTAATATTTAATACACAGATGAACTCATCATCACCCACATTATAAGGTTAGACAATGGTGATCTAATCAGTTCCCAGAAATTGACTGCACACTGTGAAAATGTCATGGCTATTTGAAATATAAACTTATATCCACTATCATGAACTTCACCATAGGTTGAGTACTGTGCTTTGCATTATTAGTTAATAATGGTGGTACATACATAAAAATCCTAAATAAATATATCAGGTGTACGTGTTCAAAATATTTTTGCTGATAGGTCGCAAAATCAAGTTTGGAGACCCTTCTTTACTAAAGTTTTTCTGTTTGAGTTTAGGCTTGTCAACTACTAAGGGAAAAAAACAAGATGAAAAAAGTCTCAAGGAGAATAGAGAACTGTATTAAAATCAGGAGACTCTTGCTATGAATGCTTTACTGACCAATTAATATAAGTAACTTGTAT
Organism: Neomonachus schauinslandi; assembly: GCF_002201575.2. NCBI lineage: Eukaryota > Metazoa > Chordata > Mammalia > Carnivora > Phocidae > Neomonachus > Neomonachus schauinslandi. The sequence continues at coordinate 132,755,816 of NC_058407.1, forward strand.
AAGAGTACAGAAATCTCAAACAGAAGTCCCCAGTAGAAATATAAATTAAATACAAAGGAACAGAGTGCGAATTAAATATGTATCGCTGAACCCATCAGCACACGATCAGGTAAAGCTTGGCAAACTAGAAACAGAATGATTTTTGCTATTTCCTCCAAATAAGAAAACATAAGAATCATGTTCTATTTGTACATACATTATTTATATGAGTATTATAAGGTAATGAGTTTTTAATTACAAAAAGAATCAACTGTCTGGTGTCATTTTGCACAGTTAGATGCCTCTGTAAAGTCTCATTCTGTAAAGTCTCATTCTAAAAATAGACTAGGATTCTAGGATGATTAATAAGAAAATAATTCATTCAACATATATATCATCTGCAATCACTTTTATATTTTTCAGCCAAGGAAAAAGTTGTTAGAGTATGTACATAAAAACAACTTCATGTTTCATAATATATTCTCTTAATTTTAAAACTGGTAGGAATAAGAGAAAGGATTGCATAAGGTTAAAAATAAATAGATCTGATACTTTTTAAAATGTTTTATATTTAATTGAAGTAAAAGTTGTTTTTAGCTTGTTAGCAGAAGAGAAAAGAATTAAATTAGGCTGCCAAAGAGGGTGACAGAAACACTGTACCTCAAGATATTCAGAGAAGTACAGACAACTGAGTTGTACACCAGACTGAAAGACAACCTAGGAATTAATTCTGTCAATGTCTCGACATAAAATACCCAGGTAGCTACTTACCAAAGTGAAGTCCCAATGGGGGCCAGGTGTTAAAAATGTGAAGGAGCTACCTCTCCGAAGGGAATATCTGTTAAGAGAAAATTCAAGCAATAAATAAACTGAGAGTAACTTTAGTAAAATAAAGCACTAGACAGATAAAAAGCTATCTTTTTCATAGGTTCAAAATTATTTAAAGTAGCCTTATTAGTCATTCAATTGTAGAAATATAAATGACGGTATGCAAAAAAAAAAAATCAGGGTATAGGTTTTGGTCATTTTTAGAATCTTTACAAAAATGAAAGGGGCTTTATAAAATGAGTGGACATATTAAAAATAATTCACCAAACCAAGCATGGTTATTTTAGGAACATATACATGGTTCAATAGTAAGAAATCTATTTATATAGTATATTATACTAATAGGTTAAATAAAAAGCAGTAAATGATGCAAAAATTACTTAATGAAATTAAACATGCATACCTAATATTTTAAAAACAAGAATAAAAGTATGCTCAACATAATAAATAAAACCCAAATGCCTTTAATGTTTAAATCTCTTCCATGTATTGATTTTTTTAAAAAAAGTTATGGTTTAATTAACCAAATAAAGAATTTTAAAAACTATATCTGAGACAAAAATCTCAAGTAAGATTAAAATTTGACTAGGATTTTGTTACTATTAAGTGACAGATTTTTCTTCTGTTTATCTTTCCATTCAAGAGAATCCTTTTAACAAAAACCTGTCTTCACCTTTTTAAAATATAAACCTCTATGTTTATAAAACATGCAGAAAAATCACAAAATACAGCTGGCACAAGAAATACGGTTTATAAACTACACTTACCATTAATCTCTTCGGATGTAAATAAATATAAAATAAATAGCTTTGCCCCTTGTATAGAAATAAATGAGAGAAGCAAAGGCTATTATTTCAGCTTGCTAGAGGCAAGGGAGTCAGCCACCATCACTTGTGTTCAGGCAGACTCAAGTGCAGGCTAAAGAATGGGAAAGCTTCATAGTGGAAAAAAGGGAAGGTTTCAAGTGTGCCCTGATTGGAGGATGTTGGCATGGCAAGCTGAAGGTGAGCTAAGCAGGAGTGGGACATCTTATGTGGCTGATCGGGGGGGGGGGGGGGGGGGGGGGGGGGGGGTACGTATTTGGCTTGCTCTGATTGGTTCAAAGTTGGAAGCAAGGATAAAAATTAGGGAACCTGGCAGTTATTGATCAAGTCCTGGCCACTGTGGGTCGATTGTTAAAGTTATTGTTCAGCTTTCTGGGTTGTAAGGTTGTTCTCCATTTGTATATTCACTCCATTTCTCACCCTTGATCCTCCGGGTCTTTGTTCACTGTAAGTTACAGAAATACCACAGATGGCTATTACACCTACAAGAATTTACAAGCTTAAATCAAATACAAGGTAGTTTTCTAAGCTAAATATAAAGCATAAGTTTGCTTATATTCTGATAAAGAACACAAGGGAAGATGGCTACAAGGAGAAAGAGGATGTCAAAAGACTTCACAGAAGAATTAATATTTAAGCAATACTAAAGGTAAATCAAAGAGAAATAGCAATTAGCAAAGCATATGAGAGCCAGGAAGGCTTTTTGGGCAAAGGGAACAGTACAAGTTAAGGGGGAGTGAAATGAATTACATTCAGGAAACTGAAAGTAGTTCCTTATGTTTGGGTATTAAAAGAAACAAGAAAGGGCTAGATAAAAGGCCTTACATAACAACTCTTAAAGAGTATGGAATTGATCTTGAATATGTATGGTGGCAGCAATCAGCTATAGGATTCTAAGTAACAAGAAGGATGAACTGGAAGGCAGAGGGACTGGTTGGGAAGACCCGTCAGGAGGCAGCTCCCATATTGCTTACAATAGACAGTGAAGGGCTGAAGCAATAGCAACAAAGTTAGGAGAAGCACATTAGAAAGAGGGCTCAGTGACAAAACTGGCAGATTTTCCCCTTTTCCTCCCTATGCCAGCTCAGTTTCCACCGAGGTTCCTGGCATATGGAAATACGGTTCCATTAATAGTAATTAGAAATAGATGCAGAAAGATCTTAAGATATTTAGGCAAACATTTCCTAAATAATTATTTGTGAAAGATTAAAACACACTAAGCCTTTTTTTACTCTTAAAGCTCATATTTTTTGTCTCCCCAGGGCCTCTTTAGTGGAGCAAGATAACTTAAGGAACTGATTTTTCTTGCCATTGCAGAAAAAGTAACAATGAAGAAAACAGTATGAGTTTTGAAAAAACACTGGAATAAGGTATTTTGGTTAAACCAACATGACATCTGAAATGCATCAGAATTCATACGTCTAAACAATACAAAGATACAATATTATAAACAATGCTAAAAGATTATAGGAGAAACAGGACCTTCATACCATATGTATCCATGGATCACGCTTTTTAAAAACACTACTCTAGGTAAGTGCTATCATATACTACATGGTTAATAAGAGCAACAGTGGGGGCAGGATTGAGAAGCATCAATTATGATTTCTCATAAGATTATTTTTAATCCAGTGCAAATAGTCATTACAAAGTAGTAATCATAGTGGCATTTAAAATATTCAATAAATATGTCCTTAAGACAAGTTTTAAGGAGAACACAAAACCAAATTTACTCATTTCTTTAGTCCCTAGAATGAACCAAACTGACCTCAGAATGAATTTGATGTTTGAAAGCTGGAAAGAAAAATAGCTCTTAGGAATTTCAAATAGGTCAACAAACTGGAAAAATATTTCCAATCAGATGGCAAGATTCTTTCCAGTACAAGCTGTAATCGGTTTTATAGTTACGCTATTTTTTCCCAATTCAATAACAAGTACCTATTTATTTTGAATACCCATGGAAAAAAGAATCCAATAAACAAACTGTGCCCAGGAATCATGTAAGACAGTGCCAATTTTTAAAAATCTTGGAAAGACATACAGTCATCTTTCACAGGGCTCAGACTCCAAATGTAATAGCTATTTTAAATCCTCGTGGGAAAAAAATTTTGGATTTCATAAAACGTTAAGATTGTTAAGTAGCCTTTTTAGACGATACTAAGAGTTCATTTAAAGAGGTTATTAAAGGCTGAAATAAGAAATGACAGTCCTTCATCTTTTCAATAATTTTTGTCCAATCCCCTTTTCTCATATATGCAAACAATCACAACATTTCAGGCATAAGATAAACTAATACATGTAGAAACTAGCTTGGTGTATTAAACTGTGTTTCCTCTTAACCCCACTGTGATTATTCCTTAGCCTAACATCCATACTTCCTTTCCTATCCTTTCGTGTGTTTTTAAACAATGTAAATTATTTTTACAATAAACTAGTTTTAGTCTAAACAAAGCATAATTACAATGGTAAAGATGATGTTCAAAAAGAGAAAAATTATGTTAATTCATTCTTAAGCCAAATCATGTTTTCAAAGATTATGATTTATGTCACTGCCCTCCTCTATCATGCAAATAATTAAGAGCTGAATTAGAATTATAAATAGCAGAAAGGTAGCTCAATGAACATTTTCATTTTTTTTATTCTTATGTTAATCCCCATACATTACATCATTAGTTTTAGATGAAGTGTTCCATGATTCATTGTTTGTGCATAACACCCAGTGCTCCATGCAGAATGTGCCCTCCTCAATACCCACCACCAGGCTAACCCATCCTCCCACCCCCCTCCCCTCTAGAACCCTGTTTGAAATGTTTTTCAGAGTCCATTGTCTCTCATGGTTCGTCTACCCCTCCGATTTCCCCCGCTTCATTCTTCCCCTCCTGCTACCTTCTTCTTCTTCTTTTTTTTTTTTCTTAACATATATTGCATTATTTGTTTCAGAGGTACAGATCTGAGATTCAACGGTCTTGCACAATTCACAGCGCTTACCAGAGCACACACCCTCCCCAGTGTCTCTCACCCAGTCACCCCATCCCTCCCACCCCACCCCCCACTCCAGCAACCCTCAGTTTGTTTCCTACAATTAAGAATTCCTCATATCAGTGAGATCATGTGATACATGTCTTTCTCTGTTTGACTTATTTTACTCAACATAATAATACCCTCCAGTTCAATGAACATTTTCATAAAATGTACTGGACAACATAGGATAATTCTTCCAGTTAAAAAGAAGAAAATGTAAAGATATTGCCTTATAATAAGGTAGATATTTAGGGGTTTACAATGAAGAACAACCAAAATGAGTTAGCAAAGTAATGTTTTTAAAAAGCAAGTGAAAGGGGCACCTGGGTGGCTCAGTCAGTTAAGTGTCTGCCTTTGGCTCAGGTCACGATCCCAGGGTCCTGGGATGGAGCCCTGTATTGGGCTCCCTGCTCAGCAGAGAGCCTGTTTCTCCCTCTTCCCACCCCCTCTCACCCCCCTTGTGCTCTCTTGCTATCTCTCTCTCAAATAAATGAAATCTCAAAAAAAAAAAATAAAATAAAAAGCAAGCAAAATAGAAGGACTAAAGATAGGAATATAGCAGACTAGGTCACTGACATCAGCAAGAAGACTTGAGGCATAGGGCACCTAAAATATGACAAGGTATAATTGAAAACTGTGTGTGATGCCTCCAGATCTATAAGAATTAGTTCCTATGTGGTAAAACAAGAAAAGAATACAGTAGCCCTGAAATCTAGCTGCTAGGCTAAGGAAGCTGGTCCCACACACCAGCAGTGCAACTCAAATAAACATCTGGGCCTAATGACAAACTACTGTGCATAACTCACAAACAGCTAAAATTTAAAATTTTAATCTGTAAATGCCAAGGGTACCATGAATATAGAAAGAATGATGTAAACTATTCTCTGTAGTGAACATTTGTTGATATTCGGGGTGCTGAACTACTCAGGTTCTCAGTTTCTTAGCAAATTAGGCAAAAAACAATGACAAATATTATTGAAGCAATTCATTTATTTGGGTCAAACATCTGATGTAGTGGACTGTTTTGACTGCTTAGCATCTTTGCTATTAAGAAATTGTCTCTTCTCCCACTTTGTAAAGGTTCTGCAGGAGCCAAAACTCATGTACACTCTTATCCCTTACCCTATTAGGGTTTCTCAACTTTGTTATCTGTGAGTCCCAAATAATAGATACATTTGGAACATCTCTAAGTCTAGAACACAGCTGAGCACCTAGAAGCCAGCACACACACATACACACAAAATGTGGAATATTCATTTCATATCATGGAATACTATTTAGCAGTAAAAAGGAATGAAATATTCATGCAAGCCGTAATATGGATGAACTGCAAGATTATATACTGTATGATTCCATTTATATGAGATGTCCAGAAATATAAATTTATACAGATGGAAAGCAGGTTAAGTGGCTGCCTAGACTTGGGGGTAGAAGTGGGGATTGACTGCATAAAAACTTGTAACATTTGTGGTGATGAAATGTTCTATCAGTGGATTGTGGTAATAGTTGCACAACTGTATAAATTTACTAATATTCACTGAATTGCACACTTAAAATAGGTAAATGTTATCATATGCACATTGCATCTCAATAAAACTGTTAAAAAGTAGTTATTTGATGTGGGAACAAACAGCCTTAGGAACTAATGTGGGTATCCTTTTATTTTTAGCAACTATATAAACAGTAATAATAATGACAATCTTGAGTTATCAAGAACTGACTCAATTATTTGTTTATATGCCCTAATTTGGTTTAGAATACCTTTTGAAAAATAGCCTATCCAAAAAGTTACATCCCCTTAAAGGGAACAGGAATCCTTAGATTGAGTTTATACTACAGCTAGCCTGGCTTAAGACTGTGCCTTTAACCCTGGCTATCATTCTACAAATTCATCAGTTTTACTGGAAAAACAAAAAATTATAGAGTTCACTACTGGTAGATCATAGGCATGGTATTGTCTTTCTTTTTTTTTTAATTTTTAAATTGTATTTACTTGAGAGAGAGAGTGCGCATGGGTGCACGCACATGATAGTGGGGCGGGAGAGAAGAGGGACACGCAGGCTCCCCACTGAGCACAGAGACTGAGGGGGTGGTGGTGGTGGCGGCTTGATCTCAGGATCCTGAGATCATAACCTGAGCAGAAATCAAGGGTCGGTGGCTTAACTGACTGAGCCACCCAGATGCCCCATAGTATTACCTTTCTACCAATGGAGAGCATTATTTCAAATCTATTAAAAGGAGTAGGTTATAAAATCCTTAGAAGGATCATTATGGATTTATACTCCTTCTATACAAGTAATGTGTAATATTCAGTGGATTCTCCTAAGGCCCCAAAGGGCAGAAATATAATTATTTAAATGTTATTTAAATCTAGTTAATTGTAGTATTTGCATAGAAAAGCTCCTTAAATGTGGTTACATAAGTGACGGTAATTGTTTTGCTGGTTAATGCTACTAATACATCCCTTTATAGAGACATTTTGTGGAGGAAGCATGGCAAACAGAACATTAAATTAGGAGTTAGGAAATACAGGACAAACATTTTCCGGTATCTAGCTGTGAAATTTCAGAGCTTCACATTCTCATCTATAAAAGAAGTTGTGCTAAATTCTAAGGCCCTCTCGGTACTAAACTGGATGAGTCAATGTTTCTTAGAGTTAATAACAGCAGCAAGAAATTTATGGAATGCCTGTTATGTTCCAGGCACTATTCTAAGCATTTAGATGTTTATATGAGTTCTACGCATTGACTCATAACCCTTAGAGCAACTATATAAGGCAGGTACGCACAAATGAGGTATAAATGAAGAGACTGGCAGCAAGCACCAGTGAAACTGGTCAGGCCTCAAAGTAGTCAGTGGCAGTATCAGGATTTATATCCAATCAGTCTGGTCTAGCACTATGCTGTGAGAAATTACACTACACCATCTCTACAAGAGCTGACAATAGAACTGCTAATATTCTTTGATAGACAGTAACTAAGTGATAGCTCTAGTGTTTCCTCAAAAAATACAAATAATGATACCTAATATTCATGGAGCATTTGCTATGTCTACATACTGTTCTAATGTTTTATATGAATTATGTCAGATAATTTTCACAACCTTATGAGATAGATACGGTGAAGTAAGATTTAGAGAGATTAAGTCTCAAGAGCCAGGGTTTGAAACCAGGAAGCCTAACTGTAAAGCCTAAACTCTTTAAATACTAATATTTTATTGGGTTGTGGGTCTCAGTCTAGAAGAATGTACATTACCAGAGAAAATAATTAGGTGAATCAAAGCTGGGGCCAGGACAGACTCAGCATCAGGGAAATGCAGCCGGGAAAGCAGGCCTTCTTCTGAGCTCTGAATCATATGGTAGGGCCCACCCAGGGACCCAGGGCGTCAGTAGACAAGACCCTTTCTTGCTACCCAGAACAAAAAGGGAGGGACGTAAGGGGAGAAAGGATTTGAGAGGCTGCCATAGAACCTACACAGAAGCTTACACTACTGGATTCTAGCTATTTCTACTATTTCTTCCCCCTAATTACCTCTCCCCTGCCATAGCCTATAGCAGTCACCATACATATGACATGTTCCCCCCAAAATCAATATTTAGCAGAAGCAAACCAGCTTCATGATCCTTTATTTAACTTGGTACAGACTTAAAAACAGTAAGTCATCCTAGGATCTGTACATCCTAGCGGTTTCTACTGCCTACTTCATCCTTTGATCTAGCCCATTTCTTGCTTGGGAGGCCAGGATTAATTATTAGCAATGGGTGCGGGTGGAAATGAGCTCCAGACCTGTGGGTCAGGTTGACTAAAGGGTGGGCATGCATGTGTATGTATGCGTGCGTGCGCACACACATGTACTGACTGACTAGTTTCACTTTAAACTCCTGACTACAAATTTCAGGTAGGTCTTCACTTTGGCCCAGCAATGCTGTTACATTTCCCTTGTCACTTCCTCTCCTTTCTCTCTTTACTCTTCCAATACTCCCTCCCCAACCCCACCTCACTTTCAGCTTGGGACTTTGCAACTTATAACATTATATCCCCCACATTTACATTGTTCAATCTACCAACATACCCTAAATTTTTTCTTCTCTTTTTGTTATAATGTATAAGCTGTCTAAGACCAAACCTTCCATTTATACACTGGGTTATATCTTCTCTTCTCTACTCTTAAAAGAAGCCAGAGACAAAACACATTAACTTCAAAAAAATTAGATACGAAATGTAAATAGATAAAATCCAACAATTTAAAGATTAAAAATTGCTAGAGGAAGATTCTTTCTGAATAAGGGCACATAGTCAGTGTAATAAGGTCTTGAGGAAAAGTAACTGTGTGATCAGTGGATTTGTGAACTGAATTAGCTGTTCATTTTCAGAGAACAATATCTTTACTTGAGGGAACCATTAACAGACAAACTATCATTATTTGGACTTGGGTATTTTGCAGGCATTTACTCTACAATGAAGTATTGCTGCCAGTGATAAAAATTTGTGCTTTCAAATGAAAATTAGAATTTGAAAACTGTATCCATCACTGTGAGCATGACATCTCAACACTTAAAAGCTTTTCATGTGAGACTGGTGATTTATAAATGACTGTGATTTTTTGATAGCGTTTAACAGTATGTATCAACCTTTGAAAGATCTGCATAACTCAGTCCACTAATATTTTCTAAATGACAAATACATAATGTCACAAAGTCATGGATAAGTAAAACAGAGCTACTCAAAAATTTAAAAGACAGTGGATTTTAATGTAACAGAGAATGAAAAGTTCATTTATACATTTCAGATTCCAAACTGCAGCCAAACTTTAAGAAACTACGACTTGTCAAGTTCTGGTGTATTATCAAGGAAGAATATCCATAATTGTCTGAAAAGATGATTAAAGGGCTCATGCACTTTGAACTAAAAATCTGTGTCAGGGCAGATTTTCTTTATATACTCATATACTTCATTTCCTATAGACTTCATCTTTATATACTGCAAGAAGCAGATATAAGAATCCTGCTCTCTTCTACTGGGTATTTACCCCAAAGATACAAAAGTAGGGATCCAAAAGGGTACGTGCACCCCGATGTTTATAGCAGCAATGTCCACAATAGCCAAACTGTGGAAAGAGCCAAGATGTCCATCGACAGATGAATGGATAAAGAAGATGTGGTATATATATACAATGGAATATTATGCAGCCATCAAAAGGAATGAGATCTTGCCATTTGCAATGACGTGGATAGAACTGGAGGGTATTATGCTGAGCGAAATAAGTCAAACAGAGAAAGACATGTATCATATGACCTCACTGATATGAGGAATTCTTAATTGTAGGAAACAAACTGAGGGTTGCTGGAGTGGGGGGTGGGGTGGGAGGGATGGGGTGACTGGGTGAGAGACACTGGGGAGGGTATGTGCTCTGGTAAGCTCTGTGAATTGTGCAAGACTGTTGAATCTCAGATCTGTACCTCTGAAACAAATAATGCAATATATGTTAAGGTAAAAAAAAAAAAAGAAGAAGAAGGTAGCAGGAGGGGAAGAATGAAGCGGGGGAAATCGGAGGGGTAGACGAACCATGAGAGACAATGGACTCTGAAAAACAAACTGAGGGTTCTAGAGGAGAGGGGGGTGGGAGGATGGGTTAGCCTGGTGATGGGTATTGAGGAGGGCACATTCTGCATGGAGCACTGGGTGTTATGCACAAACAATGAATCATGGAATACTACATCTAAAACTAATGATGTAATGTATGGGGATTAACATAACAATAAAAAAAAAAAAGAATCCTGCTCTCTTTTGTTAAGTTAGATTATTAGAAATCTACAAAATTTATAAAAACTCCAGACTTCTCACCGGTTTGTTTTTAAAAATCTTTGTTTTAAAAAATATGTTGTTTATGCAAATGTAATGGGTCTGACTGCTAAAAAAAATTTAACAAATTAATAATTTTTAATAAACATAATCCACATCAACAAAAGCTCTTTGGTGTCCTCAATAATTTTAAAGAGTGTACAGAAGTTGTGACACCACAAAAACGAGAATTGCTGCCCTAGAAAAAGCCTGTACAGGTGCGGAAAGAAAATGTACACCAAAATAACCTTATACGATATACCAAATAAACTCCATTTGAATTATGGAAGAAGACTTAAAACTATTATCGTTAATAATATTTCACTGTATAAAAGTATCATAACGTATTTAATTTCCTTCCAGTTTTTTTCCTAACCTTTTTACTATATAAAAGTGTTGTAACATATTTTCTTGCACATACACCCAAATATACTTGTATGATTACTTTCTTAAGATATAAATTCCTATACTTATAGTGCTCAGTTTAAATACATGCACTATTAAAATTTTGTTTTATCTGCCAAATTTCTTCTACAACATCCATGTAATGGGAGTACCAGAGGACAGCAAGGAACAGAAAAAATATTTGAAGAAATAATGCCTGAAAACTTCTCAAATTTACTGAAAAACAATAGCCTACATGTCCAGAAAGCCCAGTGAACTACAAGGAAGATAAGTTCAAAGAAATCCACAGACATATCATAATAAAAATGGTCAAACAAGGATAAAATCTTAAAAGGAGCAAGAGAAAAATGATTTGCCACTTACAAGGTAATCCCAACAAGATTAATGGCTGACCTAGCAGCAGAAACAACAGAAACCAGACAGCAGTGGGATGTCATATTCAAAGTGCTCAAAGAAAAAGACTATCAATAAAGAATTCTATATAAAGCAAAACTATCTTTCAAATATGAAGGTGAACTAAAGACATTATCAGATAAACAAAAACTGAGAAAATTTGCTGTTGTAGACCTGTCTCACATACTAAAGGAAATATTCAGGCTAAAACAAGGGAGTCTACATGGTAATTTGAATCTACCCAAAAAGACAAAGAGCACCAATAAGATCAGTTTAAATGAGAAAAAAAATCCATAAAGAAATTAAAATGCCATAAATTAGAAAACATTCACTTAATGCAAAAGAAAATAAAGGACAAACAGAGAAACTAAGGTCACATATAAAACAAAAAGTAAAATAGCAGGCATAAATCAAACTATATCAATAGTTAACATTAAATGTTGAGTGGAGTAAAATCACACAATCAAAAAATAGATTGTTAACTTGGATTTTAAAAAAAAGAAACATAATCCAACTATGTATCATTGACCCTTGAACAATGTGGGGTTAGGAGGACGTCATGACCCCTCATCCATGAGGTCAAAAATCCATGTTTAACTTTTGATTCCCGCAAAACTTAATTACTAATAGCCTTCTGTTGACCAGAAGCCTTAACTATAACATAAATAGTAGATTAGCACATATTATGTATGTTACATGTATTATATACTGCATTCTTACTATAAAGCAAGCTAGAGAAAAGAAAATGTTATTAAGAAAATCATAAGGAAGGGGCACCTGGGTGGCTCAGATGGTTAAGCATCTGCCTTCCGCTCAGGTCATGATCCCAGGGTCCTGGGATGGAGCCCCACATCAGGCTCCCGGCTCAGCGGGGAGCCTGCTTCTCCTTCTCCCTCTGCCTCTCTCCCTGCTCATGCTCTCTCTCTCTGTATCCCTGTGTCTCAAATGAATAAATAAAATCTTAAAAAAAAAAAAAATCATAAGGAAAAGAAAATATATTCACAGTACTGTAAAAAATTCATGTATTAAGTGGACCCATGCAGCTCAAATCCACATTGTTCAAGGGTCAACTGTGCCATCTACAGGAGACATACTTCAGCTTCAAAGATACAAATAGCTTGAAAATAAAAAGGCAGAAAAAGATATTATGCAAACAGCAAACCACAAGAAAGCTAGACTTGCTATATTAGTATCAGACAAAATAGACTTTGAAACAAAAAAGAATGACCAGAGATAAGGGGGGCATTTTATAATGATAAAAGGCTCAACCCACCACAGAAGCATAACAAAAATATGTGTATCTAATAACAAAATAAAATACAGGAAGCAAAAACTAACAGAAATGAAGGGAAAAACAGACAATTCAACAACAGCTTCAATACCTCATCTTCAATAATGGTAGAATAACTAGAAGATCAACAATCAAATACAAGACTTGAACAACCCTATAAACCAACTAGATCTAGCAGCCATCTATAGACACTACACCCAAAAGAATATACATTCTTTTCAAATCCACATGAAGCATTCTCCTTGAGAGACTATATTCTAGGGCATAGAAGAAAATTTAATATATTTAAAAGGATATACATTTAATATATCTAAAACGATATAAATACAAAATACGTTCTTAACCACAGTCGAATGAAATTGGAACTCAACAACAAGAAAAAAATTGGGAAAGTAACAAGTATGTGGAAATTAAACAATGCACTCCTAAATAATCAATGGGTCAAAGAAGAAAGCAAAGGGAAATCACAAAATAATTTGAGATTACTGATAATGAAGACACAAAATATCAAAACTTGTAGGATGCAACTAAAGTAGTGCTTGAGGGGAAATTTATAACTATAAATAACTATAAATAACTATATTAAGAAAAAGATTTCGAATAAATAATTTTCCATCTTAAGACAACGGATAAAGAAGGGCAAACTAAACCTAACGCAAGCAAAAGGACAGAAATAATAAAGGTTAAAGTAGAAATTAATGAAACAGAGAATAAAGAAACAGTAGAGAAAAATCAATGAAAACAAAAGCTGGTCCTTTGGAAAGATCAACAAAACGGACAAATCTCTAGGCAGACAGATCAAAATAAAAAGAAAGACTCAAATTTCTAGAGACAGAAATAAAAGAGAGGGCATTACTACTTACCTTATAAAAATAAAAAGGATTATAAAAGAATACTATGAATAATTGTATGCCGCCAAATTAATTTAGATGAAATGAGCAAATTCCTAAAAGACACAAACTACTGAAACTGACTTAAGAAGTAGATGTTTAACAAGGGAAGAGACTAAATTAGCAATCAAAAAACTATCCACAAAGAAAAGCCCAGGTACAGATGGCTTTACCCCTGAATCCTAACAAACATTTAAAGAACTAATACCAATTCTTCACTAACTCTTCCAAAAAAAACGGAAGAGTACGGAACACCATCCAACTCATGAGACCGGTATTACCCTGATAATCAATACCAGACAAAGACACTGGAAGAATACTACAGACCAATCTCTTGTGAATGTAGATGGAAAAAATCCTCAATAAAATATGAACAAACTGAATCCAACAGTATAAAAGTTATACACCATGACCAGATAAGGTTTATACCAGGAAGGCAAAGTTGTTACAACACCTAAAAATTAATGTAATAAATTAATTTTATCAATAAAATTTTAAAAAGACCAAAATTGGGGTTGGGGGGGGAGAGAAGCATTTGACAAACTCCAACAACCTCTCAAGATAAAAATCACTCAAAAAACTAGGACTAGAAGGGAACATCTCAGTCTGATAAAGGGCATCTACAAAACCCCACAGCTAACAGCATAGTAAAAGTGAAAGACTGGATGTTTTTGCCCTAAGATCAGGAACTAGATAAGGATTTCCAGTCTTGAGGATTTTATTCAACAGTGAACTGGAGGTTCTAGTGAGGGCAATTAGGGAAGATTAAGAATTAATTAAGATAAAGAATTTCCAGGTTGGAAAAGAAGAAATATAATTATTTTTACTCATTGATGACATCACGTTGTATGTAGAAAATCCGAAAGAATTCACCAAAAAAAACCTATCACTTATTAGAATAAACGAGTTCAGCAACAGTGCTGGATACAAAAATCAACTGTATTTTTATACACTTGAAATTACAAAATTATAAATGAAGTTAAGAAATAAATTCCATTTGCATTAGCATCCAAAAGAAAAAAAACATTTAGGAATAAATTAAGCAAATAGTACAAAAGTTATACTCTGAAAACTACAAAACTACAAAATACTGCTGAAAGAATTAAAGATCTAAATAGTTAGAAAAACACTCCCTGTTCATAGATTGGAACACTTAACATTGCTAAAATGGCAATACCCCCAACAACTGATCTACAGATTCAGTGTAATCCCAATCAGAATCCCAGCTGACTTCTTTGTAAAAACTGACAAGCTGATATTAAACTTCACATGGAGTTGCAAGAGACCCAGAATAGCCAAAACAGTCATGAAAAAGGAAGAACAGAGTAGGACTTGTATGTCTTGATTTCAAAACTTACTATAAAGTAATGACAATCAATAAGGTGTGGTGCTGGCATAAGGATATACATACAGATCAAGGGAATAAAATTAAAAGTCCAAAAATAAACTAAGATACCTATGGTCAACTGGTTTTTGACAAGGTGCCAAGCCCATTTGATGGGGAAAGAACAGGTTTTTCAACAAATGGTGCTGGGACAACTGGATAGCCACAGGAAAAAGAAACAGTACCCGTATTTCACATCATATCTAAAAATTAGCTCACATGGATCAAAGACCTATATAAAAGAGCTTAAACTGGAAAACTTAGGGATTAGCCTTTACAACCTTGAATTTGGCAAAGGATTCTTAGATGTGACACCAAAAGAAAAAGCAACAAGTATAATAGATAAATTGGACTTCATCGAAATTAAAAACTTTTGTTCTTCAAGGGACATCAGTTAACTGAAAAGACAACCCACATAATAAGAGAAAATATTTGCAAATCATATATCTGATAAAGGATTTGAGTCTAGAATAAAGAACTCTTATAACTCAATAATGAAAAAAGGACAAATAACCCAATTTAAAAAATGGGCAAAGGATGGTCCACCAAAAATGGCCACATGATTCTATTCATATGAAATGTCCATAACAAGGGAAATACATAGAGACAGAAAGTAAATTAGAGCTGGGGATAAAAGGGGGGGGGGTTAAGGAGGGGGGATGATAACTGAAAGGCATGGGGTTTCTTTTCAAGATTAAAAGAAAATGTTCTAAAATTAACTGTGGTGATGGTTGCATATACCTGACTACATAGAAAAACACTGTACACTTTAAATGGGTAAAATTGTATGGTATGTGAACCCTGTTTTAAAAAAGCCAATCATACTTTGTTGTTTTTCAAATTCGTGTATAGTGAGTTTATCTACAGAAAGTTTTATATTTACATAGATTTATACAACAGTCTTTCTCCTTATGATTTCTGGATTTGATGTCAGCTTAGTTATTTCTTGCTCCACTATTAATTGATATTACCCCGTCATATTTTATGTATTTTTGTAGATGTCTTACATCCTTTCTGGAAAATGGAATATAGATCAGTTACTTCACTCCCTGGTTTGCCTCCAAGGTTCTTCTAACTTCATTTCTATCCTCATGCTGCCTGTGTTACTACCCTTTCCTCAGCAGACCTCATTTCCACCTTCAAACACAAAAAAATGGAAGCCTCAAATTCCTTCTCACAACCTACCCCATTCCCCAAAACTTACCTAAAGGTATACCATCCATAGCTCTTAGCCAGGCTAAATTCTCTACACTTAATTTGAATTCCATCCTTTTCTGCCTTCTTGGCTGCTTGCTTAATCATCCCTTCTCTCCTGTCTCTTCAACTTCTCCCTCTACCTATCTCCCAAGCATATCAAGTTTATCCCGTCTGCCCCACAAAATTGTGTTGCCTCCCTCCATTATTTCTTGCCTTCCTGTTGCAGTGAAACTTCTTCAAAGTACAATTCACACTCAATATTTCTTGTTTTCCAATCTCATTGCCAGCTCTCAGATTTAAACACTCATCATTTTTCATCCAAGATACTTCAGACTGACTTCCCACCAAGTCATTGTATATATTTGGGATTTTAAATTTGGTATCCATAGTTGGACTGCAAGGGACCACAAATTTGAAATTTTACGTATATCAGCACTTTTTTGGGAATAGTTTTTATAAGACTTAAGGAGTGTTATGACCCCAAATGTTACTTTATTTTTTTTAAGATTTTATTTATTTGAGAGAGAAAGCGAGAGAGAGAGCACAAGAGGGGGTAGAGTCAGAGGGAGAAGCAGACCCCCCGCCGAGCAGGGAGCCGGATGTGGGAGTTCGATCCTGGGACTCCGGGATCACGACCTGAGCCGAAGGCAGTCGCTTAACCAACTGAGCCACCCAGGCGCCCCTTATCTATTTTTTTCAATGAAGGCAGAATGACCTTTTATTTTATTTTATTTTTTTAAGATTTTATTTATTTATTTGACAGAGAGAGTTAGCGAGAGCAGGAACACAAGCGGGGGTGTGGGAGAGGGAGAAGCACGCTTCCTGCCAAGTGGGGAGCCCGATGCGGGCCTCAATCCCAGAACCCTGGGATCATGACCTGAGCCGGAAGGCAGACACTTAAGGACTGAGCCACCCAGGAGCCCCAGAATGACCTTTTAAAATGCAAATATGATCATGTTATTGGCTTGTCTTTCAGTATCTCCCCATCACCTTGAAGATAAAACCCAAACTCTCTGGGTGCCTGGGTGGCTCTGTTGGTTGAGACTGACTTCAGCTCAGGTCATGATCCCGGGGTCCTGGGATGGAGCCCCGCATTGGGCTCCCTACTCTTCGAGGAGCCTGCTTCTCCCTCTCCCTCTGCCTGCCACTCCCCCTGCTTGTGCTCTCTCTCTCTAATAATTAAAAAAACTTAAAAAAAAAACCCCAAAACACCCAAACTCTCATGGCATACAAGGGCTCCTTCAAGATGTGGCTCTTACCTCTTTAGCATAATCTTTCATCACTATCCCTAAGTCCTCCCCCCTACACAATTAGCATCCAGTCACAGCCAACCAGGTATGATACCTAGAACTCATGCTCATTTGCCTCAGGGCCTTTTAGCATGCTTCTCCCCCATATAAAATCACCCATTTACACCTCTCTAAACTGGTCCTCCAAGACTCAGGGATTTCAATAGGAAATCATTTTCTGTTCTTTTTATAAGTGTTCCTTTTATTTGCATCTATGGCATCCTGTGTATATTTCTACAGTAAATTTTACCACAATTATAATTATTAATTTATCTTTCTTCCCTATAAAATTATAAATTCTTTTAGAGTAAGGATAGTATTTTCCATCTCCTATTTCTAGTGTCTTACATGTTTCCTAATAAATCATACCTCATTCTCTTCACAAACCCTGCAAACATTCTAAATTCAGTATTTTAACTAGTCTATGATTGCCAGATTTAATGGCCTTTTTATTTCTTATCTAACTTAAACTTTCTAGTCCTTCCTTATCAGTAACATTTGATATAGTCTACTATATCCTCTTTCTTGAAATCCTCTCATTTGCCCTCCTAGATGCTGTTCTTATTTGATTTTCTTACCTCACCAGCTGCTCCCTCTGAGTATCCTCTTTACCCTGACCTTAAAATGTTGGGAGTGCCTCAGGAGTTAGTCTTCAAACTCTTCTTTATTTATACTCACTATCTAGATGACTTCCCAGTTCCATGATTTCAAGTCTATATGCTCACAACTCTCAAATTTATATCTGGTTACACAGGTGGGTTTGCTTTCTGAAATTTAACTGAGCTAAACTTTTATGATTTGTGCACTCTTTCATTCAAGTTTTATATTTCAATAAGAGGTTAAAAAAAGAGAAAAAAAAGCAAAAAAGAGGGTAATGACTAGAATAATGTATAGAATTGCTGAATCACCATACTGTACACCTGAAACTAATAAAACATTCTATGTTGTATACTTCAATTGAAAAAAAAAAAGAAAAAGAAAAAAAATTGTGATGAACTCTTTAATAAGAGTCTCATAACCTACCCCAAAGCAAACTTTTCCCACAGTCTTCCTTCTGAGAAGAGTATAACCCATCCTTCTGATGCTCAGGCCAAAAATCTCAGTGATCCTTCCACTTTTTCTCTTAACTCCAGTTAATCTATCTGCAAATTCTGTCAGCTCTATTTTCAAACACATCCCAAATATGAATATTTTCCACATCTCCCACTCTGATATGATGTCTCCACTGCAAAACCCTCCCTAATTGGTCTCTGCTTATAACAGTCACAGTGGTCCTTGTAAATATAGGTCACATCATTTCCTCTTGCTTCCCAACTAATTTAAATTTAAAGTCATTTCAATGGTCTCCCAGGTACTGCATCATCTGCCCCAGCCATCTCTCTGACCTCATCCTCTGCGCTTCTTCCCTTTGTTTCACTCCACTCGGTTTGGCTTCTTGGCAGTTCCTTAAACACACCAAATGAGATTCTACTTTAAGGCCTTTGCACTTGCTGCCCCTCTCTCCAAATATTCACATGGCTTAGTTCCTTAATTTCTTCAGATCTCAAATGTCATCATCAGAGAGGCTTTTCCTTCTGCTCTTTTAAAAACAGCAACACTGGGCGCCTGGGTGGCTCAGTGTTAAGCGTCTGCCTTCGGCTCAGGTCATGGTCCCAGGGTCCTGGGATGGAGCCCCGCATTGGGCTCCCTGCTTAGCGGGAAACCTGCTTCTCCTCCTCCCACTCCCCCTGCTTGTATTCCCTCTCTTGCTGTCTGTCTCTCTCTCTCTGTCAAATAAAAAAATCTTAAAAAACAAAAAAACCCCCCAGCAACACTACCCTTTCCTTATGACTATCCATGCCTTAATTCTCTTCACAGCATGGCCACCTGATATTATATATATTTGATTATTGTCTTTCTCCCCCATCAGAATTTAAGATTCATGAGAACAGGGACTTCATCTATTTTATTCACCAGAATTCCCAGTATCTACAACAATGTCTGGAAGGTGCTCAACAGTATTACAGAATGAATGTAGAATGAATTTAACACTGCCTCTGTTTGATATTTCTGAAATTCTATTTTCCTTAGCCAGTCTTTCCATCTCTCAGTCTGAGTTGACTTTTTTCTCTCTGCTCTTTCACTACCTCTTAAATAGAAGCTGGAATCAGTACAAAGATTTTACAAAGGTATATTAAGACAAGGAGTACCCTAAACTTCAAAATAATAAAAATCAGTTTCTAATGAAAAAAACCCTAGATTTCTGCAGAGTAACTTAACAACGGGTTTATAAATGCCTTCCTGGTAAGTAAGGTGTCCTGGCTCTCAAAAGGGATCAGCACATCCAGGTATAACTGGAATATGTAAGGGACTGTAGTTTGCCCAAAGCAATATGTGAAATGGACCATAGGGACTTCTGAAATGATATGTGGAATTCTAACAGGTAAAAACCAACAAGTAACAGTTAACTTATGCCGAGAGCTCTCTGTGTAGGTACTATGTACACCAGGTACATGCATCATCTTGCTATATTTCACCATTTCTAGGAAGGGGGTACTATTATAGTCCCCATGGTACAGATGAGAACAGAGCCTTAGAGATGAAAGGTCCGACACGCAGTCATTGGACCCTACCACCTCCAACAGTGTGATGGGAAAGCGAAGTTCTCAGTACTTCTTTACAGCGCTCCTCTTCCAGACACAGCCTTCTGAAACCCTCCAGTGCCCACCCTTTCCAGACACACGAGACAGAATGTGAAATGTGTTAACAGTGAAAAAGTCAGCGGCCATCCTCTGCCATCTCTTCACCCGGGAGGCTGGAACCGGGAGCTGTGCTCGGTTCCCCAACGTGGCCAGTTCTCGAAAACAAGAATTCTGGAGTCCCGCAAGACATTTCACGTGAACGCTCGCTTTCAGGCTCAAAGTTTCGTGCCTGTTACAAGTCGTCCGGCTCCAGTGACGAAGGCTCTTCCCGGCGCCCGCAGGCTACAGGCCAGTTTCAGTCTCCCGGTTCGCATTTAGGACCCGCTCCCGCGGCAGCCCTGGCCCGGCAGCGGGTGAAGAACCCACCCACCACCTCCGTCCGCCTGCGCCGCCCCCCACCCCTGCCGCCTGGGGGAGGCGGGAGCAGGAGGGGCGGGAGCAGCCTGCGCCCCCGCCAGAGGAGGAAGAGGAACCAGTGCAGGAAGAGAGGAGCAGGAGGAGGGGGAGCAACCCGCGCCCCGCCTGAGAAGGGCCCGGAGGAGGAGGGTCAGCAGTCCGCGCCCTCGGCTAAGGCCAGGAGGAGGAGGAGGACGTGGAGGAGGAAGAGGGTAGGCAGCCCGCGCCCCCACCTGAAGAACAGGAGGAGGAGGAGGATGAAGAGGTGAGTAAAGAGCGCGCGCCCCTGCCTGAGGAAGGTCTGGAGGACGAGGAGGGAGGTGAGCAGCTCGCACCTCCCCGCGTCCCTCCCCGCGTCCCTCCCCTCTCTCCCCCCTTCCCCGTCCGGCCTCGGACCGGACGCCCGGGTCCCCACGTCGCTGCCGCCCCCCGCGCTTACCGGCCGTCCAGCTCAGGCCTGGGGGTGTCGGCCGAAGGTCCCCCGGCGCCGTCCGCGTTGAGCCCGGAGGCCCGGCGGCTTCGCCTCCGCGGCCGGGGCTGCTTCTGGGCCGCCAGCTCGGGCTCCATGGCGCGGAAGGGGGGTGGGGGTGGGGCGGTGGCCGGGTGCCCGGGAGACCCGCTGGGACGGGCACCGCGCCCGACCACTTCTGCCCGGAGAGCAGTTCCTGTCAGGAGGGCGCCGCCACCAACGCCGCCATCTTCCGGGGTTTGAAAATGGCGGCCGTGCGGCGGCCAGCCAATCGGGAGACAGCAGGCGGTTGCTCGGAAACGTGAAGTCCCGCCCCTTTGGCGCTGAAGTAGAGGCTGGAAAGGCAGGATGGTGGAGGGTGACAGCCCTGCACATTAGTGGACGGCCTTGGATTTAGTTCAGACTCCATTTCTAAATCCCCAAGGCCTGATTCCTACTTCACCGTTCATTAGGACTTTCGCCACAGGCCAGGGCGAATTGGAAACATGAGGTCTTTCTTAGTACTGGGGGAGAAGAGGGATTGAAAGTGATGACCTAAACTAAGATTTGGTGGTTGGCCACATACACGCTAAATTATTCATGTGAGATAAATCCCCGGTTACCACAGGTAATGGAAATGTGTTCTCGGGCTATCTCTAGGAAACCACTAAAATCTGATCGTGAGTCGTCCTAGGGAGACAGAGCCTCTCATTAGCAAAACGGAGCGAAGGTGCCTTCATCCTCTAAGTTTATGAAAGCGGCAAAAAGCACATCATCAAGTAAAGGACCTTCTCAAACAAAAAAGACGATCGTTAAATAGCACATTCTTTGATTTTTAATATTGTCTTTTATGTGTCAAAGGCTTAACAAATAGCTTCTCCCTTTGACACTACAATTCCATTTCCGGAGAAATCTATCCTAAGGAATAGAATTGTATATACCCCGAGGGGTGGCAGAATGTGCCACCCCGGAATATGGCATGAAGGTTATTTTGAGCTCTAGGCACTTGAAAAACACCAGTCGCAAAAAGGGCATTCTGATCTCCCCTTTTCTTCTTGAAAGCTGGGGATAAAACTTCCATGTTGAAAGCTGCCCTCCCTGTACCATGAAGAAAGAAACATTCTTATCAACAGAGATTGGGGGGGTTAGGAGGAAGCCCAAGGAAAGAGAATTCTGTAGAAACAGCACTTGTTAAAGTAACTTTTACCTTCCTTTGGTCTCCTCATGTATTTCAGCTACTTTTTCCCCAATTGCCTCTTTTCATCTGACCTAGGATAAAAGCACTAAGGTTTTGCCAATTCTTTGGGTCTTCATTTTCCTATTGGGGCTCCTGTGTACATGTGAAAATGTATTTGCTTTTCCCGTTAATCTATATTCTGTCATTTTAACTCTCATCCCCACCCGGACACCCTGAGAGGGTAGAAGTGAAATTTTGTTTTCCCTACAACATCAAGATATTAATGGCACTGATGTTATAATATCAGAAGTAAAGACAGTCTAAATAAAAAATGGTAGGGAAATGGTTAATTATAGTTGATCCACTGGAAAGAATATTTTCAGCCAATAAAAATTAACTATGAAGTGTATACTAGGATAAGTACTGTAATTTTGAAATAAAAACATGGAATATAGAGGTATATTCAGTATATTCTGAGTCATGAATTGTAAGAGATTGAACAGAGGAAGAAGATGCAATCAATATTAAAATATCTCTAATAT
Organism: Neomonachus schauinslandi; assembly: GCF_002201575.2. Classification (NCBI taxonomy): domain Eukaryota; kingdom Metazoa; phylum Chordata; class Mammalia; order Carnivora; family Phocidae; genus Neomonachus; species Neomonachus schauinslandi. The sequence goes on from NC_058407.1 coordinate 132,778,401, forward strand.
AATATAATATATAATATAATATATAATAAAATATCTCAATATGAGTATTGAATTTTTTTTTTACTTTCTTGTATTTCATAATTTTTTACATCATGAGATGCTGAACTTGAATTACATTTATAACACAGGAAAAATTCTTGTGTTATAAGAATCATGTTGAGATATTCTACCTTATCCTATCCTCCACCAAAAATTAAAGAAGAAAGTATTGCTTTGTAGCAGTTAGAGTAAAACGGTACAGAAATGCTGTCTAAGGAGCTTTTTTTTTTAAGTTTATTTATTTAAGTAATCTCTATACCCAACGGGGGGGCTTGAACTCGACCCTGAGATCAAGAGTCACATGCTCTCCCACTGAGCCAGCCAGGAACCCCTAAGGAGCTGGTTTCCACCCAAATACAGATTTACAAATATTATCTTGGGGGGGGGGGGGTCTCTCTCAAAGATTATTTCAACAACTAGTAGACTGATACAAATTAGTACACAAATCAATAATTCTAAAACCCATTCTCTTACATTCTCTAAATAGATCAAACTCTCTTTTTGTAAAACTACTCACCAAGTGATATATATCATGCTTGTTTCAGCAACCAGTAAGGTCATACAGTATGTGCTGTATGTAAGTGGGGTTATAGAGGGAAAATGCTGGGAATGCAGTTTCTTTTATTCTGCCAATTCCAACAGTCTGCCTGCCCCCTCTGCATGCCGGATACTTCAGTTCTTTCCCCAAGCCCTCAGACACATGTTTTGCAGAAAAATCAGAATGAGAAGAATTTCTTAAAGATACCAAAGCTGTGCTTTCTTAAACTGCCAATGGGAAGGTTACTCTGATGGTAAACATATTTGATGAAGAAAACGTCCAATCATCTATCTGACCAGCAGAAGAGTATTTATAGGCAAAACAGGGCAGACTATTTGAAATCAGGTTTGTTGTTTCTTAAAATCTATCATGTGTGTTTGTGTGTAGGGGAAGGGAAAGTTGTTCATTTTTTTTTTTTTTTTGCCTCTATCTATCATCTATTTATGATCTTGGTTTGCTTTTAAATATTTCAAGGAGAAAAACAGTAAAATTGGAAACTGGAATGTCAGCTGGGGGGTTTAAAAAGAATGGAACTTGGGAAGAAAAATGTGTGGCCAGGAGAAGCACAATTAATTGGAAGTAGTTTGAGGCAAATTGCTTTTATGCTTAGACCATCTTGGGAGGAGGCCATTGAAGTTTCAAAGTACCGAATTATGTTAGTTGTGGGGGAGGAGGGAGGAGAGGGAGGAAGGTAGGGATGTGGGCACCGTGGGGGTGGGAATGACAATGGAAAGTGATTCTGGCTGTGGCCGCCAGGGCTGCCAACAGAGAATTAGCAAAGATGCCCTCAGAAATGTCAGAATATCAGTCAGAATTATTTCTCAGAGCTGAAGAATTTTTGTTGAACAGGAATTTCTTGCTTAGAAGGTTTCTTTTTTCTCAATCACTTAGCCAGTGAGTTAACTGGCCTATATTAAAAAAATACTTAAGAGAGGAACTTTGTAAAGATAGGGAATCCTAACCATACACACCACACTTTTATACTTGCAAGTTTTTTTTCACTCTCTTTCAAGACCTAAGGACCGCCACCCCATGTGTCAGTGAGGGTTCTACCACAGAAATAGAGCTCGTTATAAATAAATTTTTATTTATGTCTATATTTATATAAAAATGGAGAATTATATAGAGGAGAGATTTATTTATATTTTTATATGTATATGAGGTAATGAAGTAGTATATTGCATATTTACATGGAGATGTATTTCATGGAATGGTTTATGTGATTGTGGGCACTCTAAAATCTGATGTCAGTAGGGCAGACTGGAAGGCTGGCAACTCGGGTAGGAGCTGAAGGCTCTGCTGCTGCTTTGCTCCTAAGGCCTTTCAACTGATTAGATGAGGCCCACCCACATTATCAAGGGTAATGTTTACTTAAAGTCAACTGATGGTCAGTGTTAACTGTATCTACAAAACGCCTTCTCAGCAACACCTAAATTAGCGTTTGGTTGGGGGAATAACTGAACACCATGGGCTAGCCAAGTTGATACATGAAACTAACCATCACAACAGAAGACTTCTCCAGACTTGAAATTCCAATTATTATTAGTTTAGGGAACTTTATTCCTTTAGGATTTAGTCTTTCAAGGAAGAAAGGAATTACTAAAAAAAATTATTAATACTAAGATGCATTTCTTAAGTTATATTGCAGAAGAGATTTTTCTAATTTTGTTCTAATTCCTTTGCAAATCTACGTTAATCATAGCTCTAAGTGAGGTTGAGAATTTAAAAAAAAAAAAATAATGAAACATACTGAATGTGTCGGTGGACCAGAAATGAGATACTCAAATCATCTGATTTCCCCTTATCTTGTTTCAAACTAAAAATAATCAGGGGCCAATGGGAGAAATTTGACATAGCAACAAAATAAACTTGATTATGATTTTATAAAACAGAACTGGCTTACTCTTTGTCTTTATTATATGGAACCACCAGAACCCTAAAAGTTCAGGGGATTATTGGCAGATAGAGACAGATAGGATTGACTTTATGAAGATCAAATTCTGTGGCAAGTAGAACTCATAAATTCAGGAGAAAACTCCTGGAGAACACACGATTAAAGGAGCTCCCCTTGCAAAATCAACAGATACAAGATGTTTAAATGATTTGTTGGAGCCATTAAATTGGAAGGTGCATTTGGAGCTGGTGAGTCAATTCGCCTCTTCCCCCTCCTCTGCTTATGAAGTATACTTGCCCATAGGCTCAAGCAGTGAGTAGGGACCCAGAGCTGGAGACATGGAGCAGTGCCTCAGGAAGCTGAATATTCCAGGGAAGATGGGGAACACTAAAGCAGAAGACAGATAGAAGCCACTCTGGCCGTACATTCCAACCCTCCTCCTTTATCACTAGAAACAGGCTGTAGAAAATAGCACATACAGGCTGGCAAACAGAGGTCTAAGACAAACTGGATAAAAGACAAAACCACAACTGTTAAAAGATTTAAGGAAAACCTTCACAATGAAAGACATCAAAATCCTAAAGGAGGAAGAATTAGAACACAAGGAAAGAGAGTAAATAATGCAAACAGAAGAACTTCAAAGGGAGACGTGAGATGCCAGTTCAGCCATGAAAAAAAAAATACACTAAAACTCTGGTCATTTAAAATAAAAATAAACGGGGCACCTGAGTGGCCCAGTCAGTTGAGTGTCTGCTTTCCGCTCAGGTCATGATCTCAGGGTCCTGGGATCAAGCCCTGCATCGGGCTCCCAGCTTGGCAGGGAGTCTGCTTCTCCCTTTCCCTCTCTGCCCTTCCACCTGCTTGTGCTCACTCTCTCTCAAACAAATAAATAAAATCTTTAAAAAACATAAAATAGAATAAAATAAAAATAAACCAAAAGACACATCAATAGCAGAACCAACACAGATGAAAAGCAAATTAACTAAACAAAGGTTCTAGCTGAGAAATTTTCCGAGAATACAATGCAAAGAGCAAGAAAAAGGGAAGTATGAAAGAAGAATATAGAGTCAAAAGGGCAGAACTATAAGTTTCAACTTATATCTAACAAGAGTTCCAGGAAAGAGAACAGGCAGTACGGAGAGAAGAAAATAATCAAATAAAAAGCCCAGGCCCAAGAAAACAAGACCTGAATATTAGAAGTGTCCTCCAAGTATGGAACGAGGTGATTTAAAAAAGATTACATGTAGCCACAGCATGGAAATTTTCATGTTAAAAGAAATAAAGAGAAAAATCATAAAAGTTTTCAGAGAAAAATAGGCTATGTACAAGGAACAAAGAATCAGAGCAGTATAATATTTTTCATCAGAAAGGAGGAATAATGGTCAATATCTTCAAAGGTTTGAGGACATATGGTTTGGAACCTAAAATCCCATATTCAAACAAATTGTTATTATTTAAGGGTGAAGAAAAAGTGAACACATTTTTGGATCTGCAAGAACCTATCAAATGTACCATCCACATAATTAAAAGAATTACTTGCATGTATAATCCAGCAACATGACTAACAAATCCAATGAGAGAGAATAAGTAGGTTACAGGAAGCAGCAGTATATAAAGAAGCCAGTACAATTTATATTTATGCCTAAATAATTTTTAATGGCTAGTGCAAAAAATTTATTGTAATGACACTTTGTCACCAAAATTCCAGATATTATCAATTTTGGAAGCAATGGAAGTGAGGATTGCATTAAAAGGGGAAGATCGAGAGGTGCCTGGCTGGTTCAGTCAGTGGAGTATACTACTCTTGATCTCAGGGTTGTAAGTTTAATCCCCACATTGGGCGTAGAGATTACTTAAACATAAAATCTTAAAAAAATTTTTTTTAAAGTGGGGAAGATTGAAAATATGTGTGTGCGTGCATGCACGCACAGGCATGAACATGTTTTGGTGGGTAATAGATTTCTAAAAGACTAAAATATATAAGATTAAAATAATATGTAAATTGACAAATATAATCAAATTTGCAGATGAAAAATTTGAGAGTAACAGAAGTACTGGAAAATGGGCTACAACTTACAAACCACTAGAAAAAAAATTGTGGTATGCAAAGAAAATTCAATCTATCAAACTGGAGGAAAGTAAGAAAAGGAAAAAAGCATAGTCAGTGGAAAACATAAAGTAAGGCAAGAATATACTCAGGCATATTGGTAATCACAAGCAATGTGAACACAGTACATTTTCCCACTGAAAGACAAAGACTCTCAACCATCCTCACAAGAGACACATCCACAACAAGTTTAAAAATAAACAATTGGACTTCCAGCTCCAGTAATATAATGGGATAAGTTAGTTGGACCCCTTTGACCACTAAGTGAAACTAAAAATACCTACTGACACACGAACACATCGAAAGCATTGATGAGTAAGATAGTAAAGAATTACGAGGCCAATTGCTGAGGAAATATGAGAGAGATACGTGGAGGCCAGAAGCGCCCTCTTGTGTTAAAGGTGCTTGCCAAACAGGGAACAATCAGTTTTCATGGACTCAGTGAGCACAAGGGAGACGACTCAATGCCCAGGGCCCAACCCAAGACAGTTTCATAGGTGATCCTTCTCCATAAAGTTCAACTCCCAAAATACTTTTAGGATAAGGGCAAGTCCACTCCACACCCAAGAGATGACAAGGTTTTTCCCTGGCGTTGAGCAGAGCAGGACATAGGGAGGGATTGCCTCTCAGAAGTTATAACTACAAGCTGACCCTAGACGAAAAGGTAACCTAAAATCACTTCACTTGGATAGTCTGAAAAATAAACCTTCAGTGAATCAATTTAAACAGATAATGCCCCCTACATGCCTTGCAGAAGTAAACGCAAATTGTCTCTGGAGAAACATGTTCATCCCAGACCTCAAAGACTCCCTTCAAATAAGTTTTCAAAGCAAACCAGAAGCTCACAGTCAAAAACAAGTACATAAGGGAAAAAAAAAAAAAAAAGCCAGTGTTGGTACGAATCAGAAAAAATAACGGACAGAGGAAACAGATCTGCAAAGATGTTTGTTTTGTGGAATAATCAGTTAGATTAGGAAATATCTACAGTTACTATGTCTAAACCAATAGAAGACAAGATGGACGATATCTTCGGGAAATAGTCAATTACAAAAAAAGCTGGATGTAGCAGATTTCAAAAAAAAAAACTTCTAAAAACGAAAAAATATAGTCATTACAATTGACAACTCAGTGCGTGACTTTAAACAAAGATTAGGTAAAGCCAAAAAACAATGGATGAAGGGGAAGATAGCTGGAGAAATTAAGCAGGATGTGGCACAGAGGTATAAAGAGATTGCGAATATGAGATGTTCAGAGATGTATAAGCTACAGTAAAAATGTCTAACAAAAAGAAGAGGAAAGAGAAAATGGGAGGAAAGCAATATTCAAAAAGATAATGGCTGAGAACTCTCTAAAAATTAAGAAAGACATGAATCTACAGATCATTAGTCCCAACAAATCCGAAGTCAGACAAATAAAGAAATCCACATAAAGACACATTATGGTAAAACTAAAGAAACCAAAGACAAAGATAAATCCTAAAGCAGCCAGAGAGACCTTTTAAAAGGAGCAACTTTTATACCAACGGCTTCTCGTAGGCAGGAGCTGGGCCAGAGGCCAGTGGACTCAGGGAGAAATGCTGGCATAGAATTTCATACCCGGTGAGATACCTCTCAGGAAGGTGGGTGAAATAAAGGCATTTCAAACACAAAGCAATAATAATAATAATAATAATAATTGAAAGACCTCACTCAAGGAAATTCTGAAGGATTTACTTCAGACAGAAGTAAAAGAAAAAAAAAAGTGGGAGAAGGAATGAGAAGCAAAGAAAGTGGTAAAACAAACATTGATTTTTATGAAACAACAACAATAATGCCCTGTAGGCTTAAATACATTTCACTGGTACAAAAGAAAGGATGCCAAAAGATAACCTAGAACATGGGGACAAACAGAAATAAGATAAAAGCACAAAGTAAGATATCTAAACCCAGCTATATTAGTTATTGCATTAAATGTAATGGACTAAATTCTTCAATTAAAAGATAAAAAGGAAAAAATTCAGGTACATTATGCTTACAAAGGACACATCAAGAATATGAGAATACTGAAAGGTTTCTAAATTCTAAGAATGTAAAATGACAGAGAAGACATCATTCAGACACTAACCAAGAAAACTATATTAAAGTAATAATATTACTATTATAATAAAGAGTTTAAAGCAAAATCATTCGTAGGTATAGTCATTTTAAAATGATAGAATGTGGGGGCACCTGAGTGGCTCAGTTGGTTAAGCATCTGCCTTTGGCTCAGGTCATGATTTCAGGGTCCTGGGATCGAGTCCCATGTCAGGCTTCCTGCTCAGTGGGGAGCCCCTTTCTCCCCCTCTCTCTGACCGTCCCCCTCCTCATGTTCTCCCTCTCTCTCTCAAATAAATAAAATCTTTAAAAAAAATAAAATAAAGTGATAGAATGTTTCAATTCCATAGAAAATCTAACAATTTAAAATTCACATGTTCTTAATAACATAGCCTCAAAATATATAAAGCAAAAATTGTCAGAAAGAGAAACAATCAACAATCATAATGGAAAAAATTTAACACATCTTTAAAAGGAATCAATACTGAAAATTTAGACTACACAGTAAATCAGTTTGAAATGTGTATATAAAACATTGCATCCAACAAACTACAGAATACATTCTTTTCAAGCATTCACAGAACATTTTAAAAAATTGGCCATATAGCAGAACATCAGGGTTGTCTTGACACATATGTAAAGAGAGAAATCATTTAGAGTATGTTCTCTGATCTTAACTCAAATAATCAAAAATAACGGTATAGGTGTATGTTATATATAATAATATCACAATTTAGAATAGAACAAATAATAAAATTAGTAATAACCGAAATGTAGAAAATCCTCATACATTTGGAAGTCATGGTGGTCACGGTCAAGGCGCATGAGTAGGAGATGGGAGGTAAAAAGGATACTTTGTTGGTTTGCTCTATGTCCCCAGGGATTGTTTGAATCTTACTTAAAGATACTCATGTAGGGGCGCCTGGGTGGCTCAGTCGTTAAGCGTCTGCCTTCGGCTCAGGTCATGGTCCCAGGGTCCTGGGATCGAGCCCCACATCGGGCTCCCCGCTCGGCGGGAAGCCTGCCTCTCCCCCCTCCACTCCCCCTGCCTGTGCTCCTCTCTCAATGTGTCTCTCTCTGTCAAATAAATAAATAAAATCTTTAAAAAAAAAAAAAAAAGATACTCATGTAGTACTTATGTGCTAGAAAAAGCTGTTGGCCGTTGCAGCAAATTTTACTCCTACTCTTTCCCCATCCATGCTTAATACATTCTTAATCCAGGAGGAGGATTTTTTTAAGGAGACAACTGTTATTTTTAACCAAAACAGGTTTAAGTTGGAAGTAGATTTGGGTAAGCTCTAAGGATACCACCTGTAGTTGTGCACAGAGTATCTCAGGCTGTTCAGGTCCCGCACGGCCGCTCTGGGGAAGAGAACAGAAAAACCAAGAAGGGGCTGTACTGCTTTAAGTGAAGCAGGTGTCGCAGCCCTCAGGTGGAGTCATTTCCTGCCCTGTGATAAAGTCTGCCTGGGCGTGCGGCTCGTCATTGCAGCAGCCCAGCAGGGGTACCTCCAGATCAGCATGGTAAGTGGCTAGGATCCTCGTACGCGCTTATCAGTGTTGCCGCGGTGTTGTAGCAAATCTTACTCATCATACTTGGCCCTCTTCCCTGCCAAACTATCCTTAATACATTTGTAATACAAGAGAAGAAATTTTTAAGGAGGCATTTGCTTCTTCCAGTAACTGTGTTTGAGGCAGATTTGGATAAGCTCTCGTCTGTTCATCTGTGGTTTTGCTGCTTTTAGGAAAAGCTTAGTGGATGTGCATGTTAAATACTGCTTTTAACTGAAGTGTTGAAACGAGAACCCCTCCTTCCTTTAGTTATGTTTGTTTTAAACCTGCTGTGCTGATTGTTTTGTAGAAATCAATTGTTTCACTTTTAGTTATGCTTTTAGAGTTTCTGGGGACTTCAGACCCAGGTCATCATTGCTAAGCTCATAAATGCATGGCAGGGTAAAGTTCACGGACATCTTCTCGTCCTCTCTCGAGTTTCGTTCTTGGGGGACAACAATGAACATAGTTACTTACAGTAATTCCTGTTGGGGGATCATCTCTTAAGATCCACTTTCCCTTTAATGTCTTATGTGCTAGTCCCAGTAGTTTTTGGTATCTTAGAATTTTAAATTCTTAATGGAAGCAGCTTTTCATTCTGATTTCTCATCTTTGATGTTCTCACCCCCTTGGACTCTCTCTCTCTCCAACATTTTAAGGATGTTGAAGTTGTTTTGCTCTTAAACATTATGCCTTCCTGCATGAGGGATCCCTGTGGTCACGGAAACGTTCTGTAGCTTGACTAAATTTTGGTATTCTGGGGGTGATATTGTTCTGTATCATCTTGCAAGATACTAACGCTGGGGAAAATGGGTACGGGGCACATGAGATCTTTATTCTTTCTTACAACTGCCTATCAATCTATTACTTATCTTTATCTCAAAATAAAAAGTTAATTAGAAAATTGTGCCTTCCTAGTAATTCAGATAGGCATTGTAGCAGCTAACGTGATGTGATTGATAATATTGATATTGAATGGGCAGTTTACAATCTGACAGTGTGACTAATGTTTAACAGACAGTTTGGAAAGGAGAGAATGGCTAAGAGAAGAAGGTGAAGATAGCCTTCTGTGCCCTGGAACACAGTTACGTCATAAACTCAGCTGCTTCTCAAACCAGGAAGGGTATGATTGGTCCTTCTTGGGCCAGGTATTCCTGCCAGGTTCACAAGGGTAGTATCATGACCATGTCTGAACGTCTGTGCCCCTTGGGTAACAGACCTCGTGAAGAGCAGCAATTGCTTTTCCACATTGGTGATTATTTTTTCTGTGAGTACTTGGAGCAAATGCATGTGCACCCCCCGTGGCCTGGGCGGTAAGTTGGGGGGTGCTGTGAGAGAAATCGACATGTAAGTGGGTCCAATGATGGGGAAACCATGAAATGCACCTCCCATCCAGCATTTTTATCTAAATCTAGGGAGTTTGGATCTGATTACAGTAGCTAACGCACTGAGATCATTTGCAGTCCAGCAGATGTGGGAGGAGTGAGGCCGAACTTTGCAGACAAGCATGTTAGAAGCTTGTTCATGATGGTGCATGCGGTTTGATTTTTTTTATGTGCCGGTCAGAGGTTGGAATCCGGGTTGGTGCTGAGTGAGGTGCTTTCTGAATTGAGCTCACAGCCTTTGTCATGAGAGACCCGGAAATGCACGGAGAAGAAACAAGGGGCAAGTTCTACTCAAGTAGTGAGCTTGAATTCCTCATAAAGCAGAGAGGGCTGTGTTAAGCCTTGTGAATCAAGGAGACAAAGTATGAGGGCTTGATGCGGCGGAGCGGGAACAGAGTCCAAGTCAGATTGCAGGGCTGTGACCGCCCAGAGCTCCCTCCCTCCCTGGACTAGTGGTCTTTTCGTGGTTGAATCTCAGACCTTGTCTAGGGGAAGAACAGCCTGGACAAGGGCAGGGCTGCCGATCAGCTCAGTAGGTGAACAGCTGGCAGGGCCCCGATGATGTGGAGAACAGGCTGCTCACCCCACGAGCCCCCCACCTAGACCCGTCCCATGCCCACTGGCAACCAGAACCCAACAACATTCAGATGCACGATTGCTGCCCTTGTGGTTTTTTAGGATCTAACTTTTTCTTTCCTTCTCTTAGATGAGTACATATTCATGTCTGTTTAAAAGACCAAAATGGTTGTTGGCCTTTAAAAAGAAAGATGTGAATGGTGATTTAAATGTGGGATGGGAGAGTGGAGGCTGATGAGGGTGATGGAAAACAGTAGAGTTTAAACAAGGAAAAAAACCACTGCCCAGATATAATGACAGTTAATATTTGATGCATTTTATTTTATTTTATTTTAAAGATTTTATTTATTTATTATTTGACAGAGAGAGAGAGAGACAGCGAGAGAGGGAATACAAGCAGGGGGAGTGGGAGAGGGAGAAGCAGACTCCCCGCTGAACAGGGAGTCCGACATGGGGCTCGATCCCAGGACCCTGGGATCATGACGTGAGCCGAAGGCAGACACCCAGGCGCCCCCATATTTGATGCATTTATAGATCTTTTTCTCTGCTTATTTTTTAATGTATTTGATATCATACTTTATATACAATTATATGACTTGCATAACTTTTACTTCATTTTTATCATAAGCTTTTCCCATGTCATAAAATTTTGGGGGTAAACTTTTAAGGGTTGCATAACTCTTTCTTCAAATGCCCAACAAAAGCAAATGTAGATTGGTTCTTGATCCTCACTTTATAAATAATAATACTGTGAATGCCCTTGTGCCTAAATCTTTGCATTTTTAGATTTTTAAAAATAATCCATCTGTGTATGTCATCTGCCTATTTATATACTAGTTATCTCAAGTGTTTGGTTGGGTTTTTAAAGATTTTATTTTTAAATAATTTCTTCACCCAACGTGGGGCTTGAACTTACAACCCTGAGATCAAGCATCACATGCTCTGCTGACTGAGGCAGCCTGGCGCCCCTCAAGTGTTTTTTTTTTAATTAAAATGTATATAAAATTGCCTTATTGATAGCTCTTACTATGAAGGACTATATATAAGTCATTTTTTGTATACATCATTATTCTTCTTTATTACAATATTGAGTTTTTACATTTTTGGGTTGTGAAATCTATTACATGTTCCCTTGGTAAATTTTCCATTACTCTTATGCTTAGAACATCCTTCCTTCTTTAGAGCACATATGAATAGTAAATATAAAATCTCAAGATATGAAAATAACATCTTTAATTGCAATGGTTTTAATATATGTCAAGGTTATACATTGATTTTTGGTTTTATTCCTTTCTGGTAACTAGCTAATATTTTTCTGGGTGAGGCAGCTTGATTTTATACATATATAGTATATTATGTATATATATTCTTAACTCACACTTAACCCGTTAAACAAAAAATATCCTTAAATTATGTTGTTGAAAGAAATCTTTCAGTAAAATGGGAGTCCTTTGCGTACCTGTGCCCTGGTTTTTGGTTTCCATGAGACACTTTCAATTAGCCTTATCATACATTTCTCTTGTTGGCATATGCGAGCTTGGTTTCTATCGACTGTGAGCAGCATTACTGAGTGACCAAGCTCCTGTTATCTAGAAAGGCTATTAGTTCTAACTTCCTCCGGCTTATTTCAGAGGGAGTGCCTTTCCATCCACATTGGCCAAGCTGGTATCCAGATTGGGGATGCTTGCTGGGAACTCTATTGCCTGGAACATGGAATCCAGCCAGATGGCGTTGTTCTCAACAGTAGAAAGGATCAACTGGAAAGTGAGAACATGGAGCATATGGATGCATCTTTCAATACCTTCTTTTGTGAGACGAGAGCTGGGAAGCACGTGCCCAGAGCACTCTTCATGGATCTGGAGCCCGCTGTTATAGGTAATGTAAGGCATGCATTCAACCAGGTCCACACTCAAAGCTAACAAATCCAGTACCAGTGGATGGAATCCTCAGATTATATGGATCTGTTTGAATAGGCTCATGGGGACATTTTTTAAATCTAGAAGTTCACTTGTGACCACTTAAGGTGATCGGCATGAAACATACCCAAAGGGAGTACTTGCTTAGCCTTCTTTTTCTGTGTGATGAAACAAATTCAAACCTTGTTAACTTCTCTACACACATCTGTTGTCACAGAAGATTAGATTTTTTCTTGGATTTGAAAGCCAGTTGCTAGAAGGTTTCAACAAAGAATCTGAAATTTGGCATTACCTGAACATGATTCCAAAGAGGCAAGGAACCAGACAAATCTAACTGTGGGGAAATCAGTACAACTTTATGATTATTAATGGCAGACTTTGTAGTATCTTGTCCAGAAACATGGCATGGCAGCTCGGTTCCAAGAGCAAGCATCACATGAGCACAAGGCAGAAGTCCATGGCATTTTTCTAATCTAGGCTCGGAAGTCCCAGTGTTTCATTGCCGTTGTTTGATGGCTTGAGCCCATTACAGAGATCCAACCAGGGAGAGAATAGAGACTCACCTCTTGATGTAGAAAGAGCGAGGTTCTAGAAGCATATGAGAGATGGAAAACGTTCTTGTGGCCATCTTTGGAAAAAGCAGTCTGTACACACTGGATTGGAGTTCATTTCCTTATCAGAACCAGGTCAGGTCAAGTAACTGATGGTGAAAGTAGATCGACGTCCATGGGAAGGAAACGATGGAAAGTGTTAGTACGGGGTGGGAGGGAGGGTAAGAACTGTTTAGGCCAGGACTCCTAAATGCAGTTTCTGTGTTTGCTGGGTGTGAAAGGATTAAAAATAAGGAAATATTGGTGGCTTCAAGAACAGGTGAGATTCGTATGGAGGCTAAGAGAGGCAGTTACGTTGTCTTCTGACTTGAGTTCTAAGTGCCTGAAGAGAATATCTCCATTTTTGTTTCAGACAAATGGGGGTTTGCAACTGTGAGCTTTAGCTGGAATCTGGTATCCCAGAAACCTGGGCAGAGTGGAATATGTCCCCAGAGGATTTTGGTAAATGTAGCTAAAGAAGCAGCGTGAAAGGCCACATCTCAGTATTACGAATATTGTAGCAGATATTTTTTTTTTTTTGTAGCAGGTATTTTAACTTGCACCAATCCGAAGATGCTAGGCAAATAGGAGGCTTAGGATCTGGAATCAGAAGCTAATAAGCAAGTCAGGGCAGAGATACATGGCAGGAAGAGACCAGAAGAAATTCCCCAATCCTCTAGAATACAGCGTAGAGAGAGGGCAGTTTTGAGGATCTGGAGCTGGTCCAAACAAAAAGGCATAAGCTCCAGGTTTTAGGAGAAGGCACTGATTTTCCTTGTTCTTCTCAGCACATTAGAGAGCCTCAGACGTGCAAGGCACTATTCTTGATATTAGAGGTGTATATACTCTGAGTCTTCATGGAACCTACATTCTAGTGGGGTGCAGACCTGTAAAAACCAAATCATGTGCCTGATGTTGTGATCAGTGGCATGGAGAAGAATAAAGCAGGGCCACAGGGATAGGGAATGTTGTGTGAGTGGTGGGAGGTGCTTTTTCTTAAGGAATGCCGAGGAAGGCCTTGTAGAGAAGGTGACACGTAGGGATCTGAAGGAAGTGAGGGCATGAGCCTTACCTCTGGAAGAGATCAGAGAAGACTTTATGGACAAAGTGATACTCTGTTTGAGTCCTGAAGACTGGGTAAGAGGATTTTAACAGTTCAGAGGTGAGAGAGGCTGGAAAGCACAAGCAAAGACACATTCAGATACCTGTGAATATTGTTTCAGCTTGAAAAGGGGGAGGATGTTGATATATCAGAGTCACAGAAGGCATAAACTGGAGTGGAGGCCGACTATGGAATTTCCTTGAATAATTTGTGTGGTGTGAACCTGATAGGAAATATAGGGGGCCAGTAAAGATTTTAGAGCAGGGAAAAGACAGATTGAGAACTATACTTCAATAACATTAATCATAGAGATTTATTCATTAATTTATTCAACATTTCTTTAGCACCTGCTAAAGTGCCAGGTACTGATCTGGAAAGAGTGGATTGGAGAAAGTTACAAGGTTTTGTGATGTATATACCGAGTATGGAAAAGAGAACATAGATTTGAGAGACACTCATCTAAAACAGAGGAGCGGATTACGTGTCAATGAATGTTCTAGAGAGAATTCAGAGGTGCCACTCAGATTTCACTGTTTCAATAATGGGATTGATAAATGACATAGGAATTCCAGAGGGGGACCTAGGTTTGTGGGAGTAGATAAGTTCCATTTGGGCATGAGGAATTTGAAGTGTCCACAGGTTGGTCCTGGTAGAAGATGGGGAATCAGAGGTGTTCAGTGAGAAGTTATCCTACAGAGATGATATTAAAAGGCTGTGAAAGTAGGTGATCTTGTTCAAAGCCAGCCCGAATGGTTTTAGAAGGAAGGAAAGGTGACTTTTAGTTGTAATTGTGGAGTAGAATTCTACTGAAGATATTTGTAGGCAGAACAAAGGAGAGAGGGAGGGGAGGGAGGGAGGAGGGTTCAGAGTGAGTGAGGGGACCTGAAGCATGGAGAGGGTGGGTCGTGCATCTCCTTCTCTAGGTAGAGACTGAGGAGTTTGTGGTAAGGAGGAAGGTGTTCATCAAGAGTTCTGTGATTAGAATAATGGGGTGATGCTGTGTGAGAACTCAGAGAAAGAAGAGGTTTAATGCACATTTGGAGAAGAGGACAGAGGGTCAAGGGAAGTGTGAAGGGTGTGCTGAGTGTGGGCCCGAAGGGGTAGAGAGCACAGCTGGGGTGGATGGTGCCCATGATATGCGAGGCAGGGTGGGCAGGGATGTGGGGCTGGTGGCAAGTGCATGGCTCTGATCACAGGGCCAGGCCGTGTGAGCAGACCAGTGAAGCTAACGTGAAGGGAGGAGGGGTGGAAGATGAAAACGGTGGGAGCTCCAGGTCGTGATGAGAAAGAATTTAACATCATTCAGTGAATTCAATGAACATTTATTCCAGCTAGGTAATGGAGAGGAGCATAGGGATGAACAAATGTCCGTACCTTCCAGCCCTTCTCTCCTACTGTCCTAGTGAGTTCAGGCCATTTTAACAAAATACCGTCGACTGGGGGCTTAAACCACAGAAATTTACTTCTCACTGTTGTGGAGGTGGGAAGTCCAAGACTAGGGTGGCAGCGTGGTTGGTGTCTGATGAGCGCTTTCTTCCCAATTTGCAGACGGCTGCCTTCTCACCATGTCCTCACAGCTGGTCTCTTGCAAGGGCACTGACCCCTTTCACGAGGGCCCCACCCTCATGGCCCAGTCACCTCCCTAAGGCCCCACCTCCTAACATCACCACACTGTGGGGAGGGCTTCAAAGTATGGATCCTGAGGAGACACAAACATTCAGTCCACAGAAGCTACTGTTTATTAGTGAGGAACCACAC
Source organism: Neomonachus schauinslandi (assembly GCF_002201575.2). Taxonomy (NCBI): domain Eukaryota; kingdom Metazoa; phylum Chordata; class Mammalia; order Carnivora; family Phocidae; genus Neomonachus; species Neomonachus schauinslandi. The sequence goes on from NC_058407.1 coordinate 132,793,929, forward strand.
AGATATTTTCCTATAATCCTTTCAACAATTGTGTCAGGAAACCTTATTGCTATACTCCATTAACAGATGAAGAAGCTGAGTCTTGGGCAGGTCATAGAACTGGCCTTAGATTGCTGAGCTATCGAAGGTAGAACTGGATTTGACCCCAGGTTTGTGAACTAATAAAAAGCCATTCTCTCTTAACAAAAAAGTAGCATAAGCTAGTGGAGAAGAAAATGTAAATGGTCGTAGCAACACTAACACACGTGTTCAGTTGAGCCATATAAAATTGCCCACGGTCGATTATTTTTTACGTAAAAAATGTCAGCGTCCTCCGAATCAACCTAATAACAATTGAAATGTCTGTGAGGTGCAGAGGTATCCCCGAGGAAGGGATGAATAGCTGGGGAGCCGTCAAACATCTTCGACCCAGGGAGCAGCGTTGCCAGCTTCCCAGAGGCGTGGAGGAACGCGCACCTTGAACAGGAAAGGGTGTGAGTAGGAGAGCGATGGGGACAGGAAGCTGGAAAGATTGTCGAGCTGGGTCATGGGCAAGAAGGGGGAAGTAAGGAAGTTTGGTTGGAGAAAGGATTTTGCATCTTTAAGATTTTGGCGGGGGGACAGTTGTGAGTGATTTCCAGTGGACGGGGGCTAATAGCATTGAAAGTAAGGGAGCAAGGAACTGTCAAATAATCATGTTTAAATACCATTGAACTCCCTGAGGATGCTGGTTAAGGACGCTGGGCCAGATGCTCACGTCTCTGAGCCAAGTGGAAAAAGTGCCAGGAAGTGAGAGTGGACAGCTTGGGTGTGCTCATAAATGGCAGTGCTATAATCACTGATCTCCAAGAAAGTGGTTTTTACTGAAAGAATTTATGGATGACCCTCAAGATCTCCACTGGACATTACCACGAAGAAGCAGGCTTCCAAAATTCCAGAAATTCCCCTCTTAGCTTGAACTCAGCCTTATTAGCCGCAGGTGAGAAGCAAAGAGTCCACCCAGAGTTATATGCCCACTTACATTGTGTTTATAAATACACCTTTTAAAACTTTCCACTTTCTTGGTTTTTTTGGTTTGTCTTTTTGTTTACTTTTTTGTTGTGTGTATGTTACTTAAGAGTCCTTTAAATCAATTCTAGTAAATTTAAGCGTTTGGAGGTGTACAAAATTGTGGTTAGAAATTCATGGTCATGGACAGGAGAGCAAGGTGAATTGAGATTGCCATCCCGTCTCTTTCTTAGAAATTGAGTGTTTCCCCTTAGGCAGTGAGCTTCTAGGACTATCTATAGGTATCTGGTGATGAGGCCAATGAGGTATTAGGATAGGTACATGTCTTGAAGGCAATTGTGTCATTATTATTTATAATCGTTGCCATATGGGCTCTGCATTGTGCCCTATGATCTCATGTAATCCTCCTAGTAGCTCAGGGGGGTAGGTCTTGTTATCCTTATATGTGAGGTGAGGTCATTGATATTTAGGGATGCTAAGGAACTGCTGGATAGCCAAGTGACAAAGGAAACCGTGAACCTGGGAAATGGATTCTTGGACACATGCTCTTGGATACTGTGCAGCACCGTGTCCCCCTGTAACCTGGGGAACGTTCCCAGAGCCTGCTTAGCCTTCAAACACCGATGCGTGATTCTGTAGGAGTCGTGCTATCCGGGTAATTCTAGGCTTGGGGAGCAGGGCATGGGCCCTAGACACCTGTGTTTGGGTATTTTCTCATGCTGAGCAGGTTTTTAAAAGGAGGAAAACCAGGCAGGAGTTGCCCTTGGCTGGGTTGAAGACTGCCAGCATCTTAACCCCAATTTCCCTGCTTCTTGCGTTTGTATCAATTGCATTCGAGTTGGGTGGGCATTCGAGCTCTTCACACCTTCTTTGTTAAAGCCTCTTTTTTAAAGCAGACTAGTAATAATTTAGATCAGTCCACTTTTCCCTGCTTTTCCGGCACTCAGTTGGCTATTTGTAGATAGAAATACTTGCCTTAGAATACCAGAGTGTCACAGGGTTTGAAGAGTGTCTCTTAAAAATCGGTGTCCACCTAGAACCTCGGAATATGCCTTTATTTGGAAAGAAGGTCTTTGCCAGTGTACTAAGTTAGATCCTACGGGATTGGGGTCAGCCCTAACTCCAGGGGTCTGTGTCCTTATGAGAGGAAGAGGGGACCCAGTGTGTGGGGGGTGGGCATGCATGATGGTGGCAGGCACGAGTGGTGCAGCCCTAAGCCGAGGAACAGCTTCTTCCTGAGACCTCGGGCAGGAACCAACCCTGCCAACACCTTGACTTTGGACTTCCGGCCTCCTGAACCACCGGTGAGAGCAAACATTTCTCTTGTTTCCAGCCACCAAGTGTGTTGTAATTTGTTACAGCAGCTGTAAGAAACTAACAAAGGGTCTACAATGGGAAAACGTACTTTCAATTTGTCTGGAAATAATGATACTGTTCCTAGACTCAGGAAGGCCAGCTCAGCGGCTGAGGGCCCTTTCTTTACCGCAACACTGGGGAAATTGGCATTGGGCTGACAGTTGAATCGGCAAAGGGCTAGCAGTTGGAGTGGCGCATGCTGACCTCATGTCCCCTCTGCAGATGGGATTCGAGCTGGCCAGCACCGCTCACTCTTCCACCCAGAGCAGCTCGTCAGCGGGAAGGAAGACGCCGCGAACAACTACGCCCGCGGTCGCTACTCTGTGGGGTCTGAGATCATCGACCTTGTGCTAGAGAGGATCCGAAAGCTGGCAAGTGGCCCCTTTCTCCTTAGTCGGGGGCCATACCTGAGTGCCTGGGATCTGCCTTCCAGACAGCACCGTGATTCCTACCCCCGGGTCACTGCCACCAGCCTCTCCCGCGGAAGCTCACAGCCGGGAAGCGCCTTGCTGTTGGCTTTGATGACGCTTTGTTTTATAGGAAGGGTGAAGAAGGAAATATTTTGGTTTATCCCACTGCTCTATTGAGATACAACATCGTGTCAGTTTAAGGTGTACCACGTGATGATTTGATACACACATATTTTCACAGTGATGGCCACAGGACAGTTGTCGTGTGTGTATGTGGGGGGGGTGACAATGTTTAAATCCACTCTCTTAGCAACTTTCAAGCATACAGCACAGTATTGTTAACCAAAGTCACCATGCTCTCCATTAGTTCCCCATAACTGACTCATCTTCTAACTGGAAGTCTGTGTCCTCCGACCAACATTTCCCCGTTACACAGCAGATACTGTGCTACTTTCCATTTCTCTTTTTTTTTAATTGACATATAATGTATTACTTGTTTCAGGGGTTACAGCTCTGTGATTCATCAGTCTTACAATTCCTAGCGCTCACCATAGCATATACCCTCCCCAATGTCCATCACCCAGCCACCCCATCCCTCTCACCCCCTCCACTCCAGCAACCCTCAGTTTGTTTCCTGAGATTAAGAGTCTCTTATGGTTTATCTCCCTCTCCGGCTTCATCTTGTTTCATTTGAGGAATCTCAAATTCCTCATATCAGTGAGATCATATGATACTTGTCTTTCTCTGATTGACTTATTTTGCTCAGCATAATTTCTGTTTCTATGAGTTTGACATTTTCCGATTCCACGTATATGAACGGGATGATACGGTATTTGTCTTTCTGTGTCTGACTTATCTCACTTGGCATAATGCCCTTAATGTCCATCCATGCTGTGACAGATGGCAGGATGTCCTTCTTTTTAATGGCTAACCCCCCTCTACTCTTGCTTCTGCCCGCTCATCATGGCTCACCTTGTTATCACAGACTTCCAAAGCATCCTAACACTTGTCCTTTTCCAGTAATATCCATTATTCGTGAAGTTAAGAGGAGGCACATCCTACCAGGAGATTAGTTACTCTAGTTACTGTCAGTGAACTCTTCTTTAAGGACCTGCGTCTGGGGAATCCTTTGTCTAGTACATCTTTTGGTGTCTGGCATAATCCTTAAGCAATACAATGCCTTTTACACCGGCTAGTAGATTGGATGTAGATGTGATAGGTACTTCATCTTCTGGGGGGTGGGGAGTAGGTTGCTTCAATATTTGGCCATTTTGTTTGTTACTAAGAAAGACCTTGCTTTAGGTCACATGCAGATAAATTCGTGGAGGACAGCTGAAGACAGTTGAATATTTATGCTTTGCTTATAGTGAAATTCTAAAGCGCTTCCCCTACCCCACAGGTAACCACTCGTGTGTGTTACTGGGGCATTAATAAGGGTACACCCGTCCTTTCTGAAAGTTTTGTTTGTTTAGGGGAACTTCTTGTCTTCCCACTACCACTGCTTCTGGGTTCATGTAGCTCAGGTCTCACCTGTCCTTTTTTTCCCCAGGCAGAGCAGTGCAGTGGACTTCAGGGATTTTTGATTTTCCGAAGCTTTGGAGGAGGCACCGGATCAGGATTTACATCTCTCTTAATGGAGCAGCTCTCGATAGAATATAGCAGGAGGACGAAATTGGAGTTCTCTGTCTATCCAGCCCCCAGGATCTCCACTGCTGTAGTGGAGCCTTACAACTCCGTCCTTACCACACACTCCACCCTGGAGCACTCGGACTGCACCTTCATGGTGGACAATGAGGCCATCTATGACATCTGCCACCATAAACTCGGTGTCGAGCGCCCCTCTTACGCCAGCATTAATAGGCTAATAGGTCAGGCGGTATCTTGCATTACTGCTTCCCTCCGGTTTGAAGGGCCCTTGAATGTGGACCTCATTGAATTCCAGACCAACCTAGTACCTTATCCAAGAATACATTTCCCCATGACAACATTTGCCCCCATCATCTCTGCTGACCATGCCTACCGTGAGGAGCTCTCTGTGTCCGACATCACAGCTGCTTGCTTTGACTTCTCCAATCAGCTGGTCAAGTGCGACCCTCAGCTGGGGAAGTACATGGCCTGCTGCCTACTCTACAGAGGGGACGTGGTCCCCAAAGATGTGAATGCAGCCATTGCAGCCATGAAGTCAAGGAACTCTGTGCAGTTTGTGGATTGGTGTCCGACTGGTTTCAAGGTGGGCATCAACAACCAGCCACCCATGGTGATGCCAGGAGGGGACCTGGCCAGGGTCCAGCGGGCCGTGTGCATGCTGAGCAACACCACGGCCGTCGTGGAGGCCTGGGCCCGCCTGGACCACAAGTTCGACCTCATGTATGCCAAGAGGGCGTTTCTGCACTGGTACCTCAGGGAAGGCATGGAGGAAGGCGAGTTCGCAGAGGCCAGGGAAGACTTGGCTGCCCTAGAGAAGGATTACGAAGAAATGGGGCAAAGTTTCTGATGGAAATGTGGCTGGGGAGAATGAGTGTTGAGTCGAAGGGTCATGCTTTCTTTTCAAGACTTATGTACTCTTGATGGGTAGAGTTCCCTTGACTGGAAGAAACTGGAAACCAAATCAAGCAAGACCCTAAGCTCTGCACTAAATCAAATGGGTCAGTATCAACAATGAACTCACAGGTCCCTGTCTGGTGGTTCAGCACGGCTACCTGTGAACTCCCTCGGTTTGGGGTCCTTTGAGCGTCTGGATCATGTCCATGTTTCTTTTCTTTTGTTTTTTTTTTTTCTTAGGATGGAAACCTAGCTTTATTCTTTGCTTCTTCAACAAAAGATGATGAAACCCTAAAGTCAGTGCTTTTTGCTTTCCCTTTCCTGAGGTGTAAGACAGCACATGTTAATTATTAATGTTATTTCCCCCATGTCTGTATTTTGTACATTGATTAAATAATGAATATTTCAGTATCATTCTTTTCTTTCTTCCAAAGATAGGCTTTAAGGTCTTGGTTTGCTTTTTATACAAACAAATAGCAAGAATATTCTTGGGTCTTTCAAAAATTTGCATCTGTGTTCCTGTGGGTCAGGAGGTGAAAGGGATCTCTCTCAGCTCCCTGTCCTTGAAGAGATGTTCTCGAAGTGTGGCCAGCAGAGCCCTGCATCAGAACCAGTGGAGAGGTTTAGGAAAAAAAATTGCAGATTCTTGGGGCACCTGGCTGGCTCAGTGGGTGGAGTGTGTGACGCTTAATCTTGGGGTTGTAAGTTCAAGCCCCACGTTGGGTGTAGAGATTACTTAAAAATTTAAAAAAATAAAAAATTTAAAATATGCAGATTCTCTGGAGATTGGAGGGGGCATGGCCTAAGAATTTGAAGTTTAAAAAACACACTTGAAGGAATTCATTTTTGGTATTAAACTATCCCACTTTTAAACAAGTTATAACTTAAAATGGGCAAAAATAGTTATAAATGCATTAAAACCATCAGCCACATTTTTATTATCCATGATGTTTAGTCTGACTAATCATTGGAGTTAAGGTGGACTAGACACTACAAAGGTGCTCACTCGGACTTAGGTGTTGCTCTTGGGCTGATGTTAGATGGTTTCCAGGTACCTCATTCAGCTGTGGTGTTTACCTTGCAGCCTTAGTCTTCCATTTGTACCCTCTTGGCCTCAGCGTGGTCAGAGATTTTGGTTTAGGTAGATACCTGAGGGTAACAGCCACTAAAGCCTTGGCTGAAGGCATAAGGTTGAGGGTCATATTGAGAGATTTACCAAACTGCAGTGCAACCACCTTCTTACTGCGTGCTCCCAGACTGGCCACTTCACCTTTAATGGTTTCCTTGGTAGATGCTCTTATGTACTAATATCACTGCCCTGGGATGTGGCCTCCAAGAGCTCCATTCACATGATGTACCATCTGTTTTCCACTCATATGTTGTCACCATGGAGGCCAATGAGCACACTTTGGTAGAAATGATGTCTAGACACTTCAAGACATGCTTGTCAAGAGGTGGTTTTCCAGGCCACCCATCAGTGAGTTTTTGCTCGGTCCTCAAGTCTCAATGCTTTTGGCTGGATCCCCTTTGAACTCTACGTCCAAGGTCCTCTGCCAAGGGCTCAATCTATGTTGACACTAAAACAACTTCATACCAGAGTTCCCTTTGGAACCTGAGGCCTGTTAATCCTAAGATGTGCCAAGACTTCCAGGGTAACAATAAGGAAAGGGATGATTCTCATTCCTATGTCTCTGACCTGCTGTGATCAAATATTTGGAAGAAAGTAAAAAAAAATAAATAAATAAATTTTTTTTTTCTGCAAAGAAAGGAGTGATTGGTGCCCTCTGTCATTTTCCCCGAATACAACATAGACCAACAGTGCATTGTGTGGCCCTTTAAGCGTGAAAGAAAACCTTCAATGCTTGAAGGAGCCTATATCCAAATTTATGGGGTTCTCTTTTTCAACTAACCTATGTGTCTTATGTTTGCCTTTTAAAAACCTCTGTCTTATTCGGTAATAAATAAAGATATTTGATGACCTAAATATAATGGACATTTCACATACTTGTGAGTTTTAGGATTAGGTCTCCTAAGGAGTAGTCATCAAGCCTTTACATGCCATATATGATATTAGATTTACCAAGTATTTTTCTGTATTATTTATGTTTCCTCTCTCAATTTATTAAACATTCATTAAACTGTTTTTTTCTTTCAGTGGATACCATAGAAATGACAGCATTCAAACCTGACTTGTTAGCATCTACTGTGCATTAGTGTTTTCACTACTGGATGATGAAAAAAAATCGTAGAACTCGTTTACTACCTTCTTGCCCTTTGTGTATTGTGACCTTATCTTTTAGTGCCATTTATTTTAAACCTTACAAGGCATTGACTATTATTGCTGGTGTTTGAAACAGGGTGTTTTGCTTTGATTTACCTTCCTGGTTATCCTCTGGTGCTCTTCGTTCCTCCTTGGTTGCCAGACTTCCACGTGGGATCATTTTCCTTCTGGCAAAATACCTCCCTTAGGTATTCTGTTGATGTGGATCTGGGGTTGACAGGGAATGATATTTGCCTTTTCTTCCTCAAAGAGTGAGGTCACCTGAGATAATGAAAATATGAACTTGAGGCAGGGAGTCTCTTGTTCATCTGTGTATCTACGGCTCCAGGCATAGAGTATGTACTCATATGTTTATTAAATTGAAAAGCGCCAGGAGAGGACCTTATTTCTTACTTTACTGAATCATATCCATCTGATTTTTAACTTCTTGTGTTCCTCTTCAGTCTTCCCCTTAAACTTATTTTGAATCTACACATGTTCTCTTCCATCCCAGAGGAATAGCGCTGTCCATTCTGAGGCCATTTATAATTTTTGCACCTTCTCCTCTTGACTCTGACCTTCTAGGAGACCTCACTCCTTTGTATATTCTCTCCTTCTCCATTGATTTTGCTGCTGCTGTTGTTGTTCTTTTCCTAACTCGCATGTCCAGGCCTCCTTGTTCAAAAAATCAACCCCTTTTCCTAAATGCTGTGACCCCCGTAACATACTCTCAGATCTTTCCACTCTGTCAAACTGCTCAAAGGAATATACGTCTGATGCCTGCTCCTCATCTTCTGCTCACTCCTCGTTTGTAATCTGTCTTCCCCACCATTCTACTGAAGACTTTATCTTGAAGATCACTGATCATACCTCAAAACAAAAGACTTTCTCAGCCTTCAGCTTTCTTTACCCTAAGTGGTTATTCCTTTTCCTTGAAACTTTTCCTGTAGCTCCTGGGAGCCTAGTTGGTTCTCCCACTACACCTGGTAGATACCTGAGGGTAACAGCCACTGAAGCCTTGGCTGAAGGCGTAAGGTTGAGGGTCATATTGAGAGATTTACCAAACCGCAGTGCAACCACCTTCTTATTGTGTGGACCCAGACTGGCCACTCCACTTTTAATGGTTTCCTGGTAGATGCTCTTACGTACTAGTATCAGTGCCCTGGGATGTGGCCGTCAAGAGTTCCCTGCGTATGATGTACCATTTTGCAGGCTCCTCTTCTGCCCTGTCTGCCCCCTGATGGAGATGCTCTTGGTGCCTTTCTCTGGCTCTCAGTTACCTTGTCCACAACCACATTCGCTCCACGTGAGTGACTGAAGACTTTAAGTTTTCCTTCTCTCTCGAGTTCTAACCCAAACTTCCGCCTACCTGCTATCTTCTCGGACATATTGCCTGCACTTAAATTTAACTTCTTCCGAGAAAACCTTACCATTTTCCTCAAAAGAAATCTGCTCTCCCCTGAGTGTTCTGTCTTGTCTATTTATGTCATCTTCCCAGATTCTAAACAACACCATCATTTTTGACTGCCTTCTTGCTTTCTACAGAGCCTGAATCCTAGCCATTCTACTTTTGTGATGATTCCAGGATCCATTCCCTTCCTCGTCTTCCCATCGAAGCCATCCAGGCTCAGACCTCCACACCCTCTCCCGTAGCTAGAACACTAGTGCCCGGAGGCTTTTCTGCCTTTCCCTTTGTCTTCCTGATGCATTCGGCACACTTGTGACGACATTCCGAAGCTCAGCTTGGATGATTTTGCCCCCTTGCTCAAAGCTTTAGTGATTCCCATCTTCTTAAGTATGAAGTCTAAATCCCTGCTCATGGTGTGCTGAGCCTGTCCCCACTAGTTCCAACTTGAATTTCCCGTCCCGTCCTTCACTGTGCTCTCCTGCATTCCATCCCAACCGGAGCACTCACTACTTCTAGCACCTGTTCTTCTCTCTCCTCTGCCTTTGCTCCTTCTTGCTCCTTTCCTTCTTCTTTCCTTCTGTGGCCGGGTGTTATAATACTTACTTCAAACCCAGTTCACCTGTCCCCTGGAGCTTCTTGGGCATCCATTTACTCCCACCCCAGGATTAGAGGCAGTTGGGATGCACTATGAAATCTCTCACTACAGTGGAAATATTGTAGTAAATACTCATTAATGAATTATATATATATATATTTTTTCATCTGCATATCCTACAAAGAACTTTGGACTTGTATTAGACTTTCACTAGTTTTAAATGCATGTGTTGTTTCTCTCTTCAGACACCAGAGGGCACTAGTGAACGCTTAAATAACCCCTCAGTTCTTACAGTTGTTTTGCTATTCTGAAGGACGTTTGTGTGTGTGAGCGTGCGTGTGTGTAGGTGTACTCACACAGAAAAGACCATTTAGAGGTTTTCTTTTGTTTTTTAAAAATTAATAATCTGCTAACATTAAGATTAAAAACCGAATTATTTTGGGGTGCCTGGGTGGCTCAGTCGGTTGAGCCTCTGACTTGATTTTCGGCTCAGGTCATGATCTCAAGGTCGTGAGATCGAGCCCCCCATTGGGCTATGTGCTGGGCATGGAGCCTGCTTTAGATTCCCTCCCTCTCTCTTAAACACAAAACAAAACCTAATTATTTCTTAAACTTTTAAGGTCAGCCTGAGAATCTTATGATTTCTAAGTTTAGCAAATTTAAATAATCACTTTTAAAGGGAATACAATGACTTTTTCATCTTCTTTGCAATCTTAGATAATTGCTCTTAAACATTTCAGATTGCATTTATAAATTTAATATGTTCTGTTTTCTTTTAAGTACTTTAAGTAATTCTTTTAAAATCTAATAAGTGAAACTATAAACATGCTGATTAAGTATGCTCAAGTGTTCCAAACCGTCTATAAACTAGTAAGATTTTTTTTTTTTAAAGATTTTATTTATTTGTCAGAGAGAGAGAGAAGAGTGCACAAGCAGGGGGGAGCGACAGGCAGAGGGAGAAGCAGGCGCCCCACTGAGCAAGGAGCCCCATGCGGGACTTGATCCCAGGACCCTGGGATCATGACCCAAGCTGAAGGCAGACCCTTAAGTAACTGAGCCACCTGGGTGTCCCTAAACTAGTAAGATTTTTATTTAAGATCACAAATGCAAATTATTCACTCAGTTCACATATTTTAAAATTGGAATTGTAAGCCCAAATGTTTCTATTAGGCCACATACTCTTAACTATTACAAAAGCTGTACTTTCAAATGCTAAATAGGCACAGATTCCTTGTCGCAAGAACTTTACTACATTATTGAATTGTCTTATTCACTAGTTATTTACCCACCACCTATCATGTGCTACTCACTTTTCTGACCACTGGGGATACAATGTTGAACAAAAATAATCCCAGTCCTCATGGGGTTTACATGGTAGTAAAGGGGGGGGGGTATGAAAGACAATAAACACTGCAATTAAATTATGTTAGGTGTTAGAAGGTGATAGGTGTGATTGGGAAAACTAGACCATGGTAAGGGGGAGAGAGGGATGGCCAGTGAGGAAGAGGTATTTGACTAAGACGTGGAGGAAGTGACACAGGGAGAATGCAGGTTATCTGGAGGAAGAGCAGCCCCGGGAAAAAGACACCAGCAGAGGAGATCTAGAGGAGTGGCCAGTGGGGAAGAAGGGAAACAGAGTATGGTGTCTTCAAAGTCAGGTTGGAAAAAGGTGTATGAAGGAGGAGGTAGTTAGTGGCCCACAGGTCAAGAAGGATGAAGGCTGTCCCTTGACCATTGAATTTAGCAATGTGGAGGTCTTGGCTGACCTCGACGAGCGGTTTCAGTGGAACGGTAGGGATGGAGCCTGAGAAGTGTGGGTTTAACGGGGAATGAGAGACATTCAGTCCCAAGAGAGAACTGCCCACAGTGGATGGCCGTAAGAGGAGTAGAGTGGTGGGCTACGATCTGGAAAGAGTGGCAATCAAGGATTTGGGAGTTTGTTGTTGATACAGGACAAGTAAAGTGGGTTTGTATGCCGATGTGACTGATGCAGCGGGTGGGGTAATGCTGATGACGTGGGAGAAAGGAGGAAAAGTTGTTGGATCAGTGTCTCAGGGCGGCCAAAGGGGATGGGAACTTTGGACATGACACAGGGCACATGGATGGTGCATCCAGCTTAGAGAAGAAGGTTGAGTGTGTGGATGGTGATGCCTGGGGTGGGCAAATGTGCTGATGGGACTTTGTGAAATTTTGCTTTAGAAGCATCCGATTTAGTGAAGTGAAAAGCAAGGTCACCAGCTAAGATGGGACATGCTGAGGAATTATGTGAGGTTTGCGGAGAGAAGAAGATGAGTGAATGTCCCGGGTAGTCCGAGTGGGAGTGGAAGGCATGCGATGTCATTGCTGAACTGCATGAAGGGCTTGTCAGGATCATAAAGTGGGATCGGTGATAGCGTGCGTGTGTGCGTGGATGTGTGCGCGTGCATGAGTGTGTGCGCGTGCGTGCGTGTGTTTTAAGTTGTGTTCAGCGTCAGAGTGCAGGGGCAGAGTGGTAGAGTGAATTCATCAGGGTTTCATCAATAAGGCAAAGCAAAAGCAGAAAGGGAATTACAGGTGTCTACACAGCTACAGTGATAATGATTGATCACAGCATTTGCTCTGGCCAAGAGTGAAGGGCAGTTTTGAGGATCGATGGATTATTGGTCTCAGTGGGGCTAGAAGATGGTTGGGGTTGGCTTCCTGGAAAGAGCAAGCTGGGAAGATAGGAAGGGTGGCCGGACAGCTTATGATTTAATGACAAAGTCTGGAGTGTGGCCACACGAGTGAGTTGGAGGGACAGGGTCAGGGAGTAGAAATGAGACCAGGATGTTGGATGGGTCATCCATACGTGTGTTGAAATCGTGAAGGCAGGAATGGTGTCAGAGAGATTGATGAGCTAAGAGCTAAAATGATGGGGAAACAAGGCGCACTGACCCAGCTGTTGGTGAATGGTAGCATTTGATGACGTGAGGTTCAGGTGGGGAACAATGGCTTAGGGAGGAAGGGAGAGAATTCTCTCCTGGGACGAAACATGCTTACCTTTAAGAAAACACTGTGTCATCCCATAGGTTTGGGGTTTCCTTCCCAAGATAATTTTTTGTGTGTCTTTTGCCTTCTCCACTTACGGAGGCTTCTCAGTGATATCCACTGGGCTGTGACAGGTTCTAATGGAATGTGCTCAACCCTAGGAATAATCTATGATGGGAACTTCATTAATGAAAGAACAAGGTGGAATCATTATGTTGTACCCTTGAAACTGACATAATGGCATATGTCAATTATACCGCAATACATTTGTTTTTAAAAGAACAAATTGTCCCACAGCCCATGCTTAGATTAACGTGATTACTTAATTTTCAAGTCAGATTGAAATTCATCTGTAATTCTTACTAAGGTAGGTAGCTAGCTACACCATTTGGCAAGAGTTTGTATTTCTTTGGCTCTTAATATATGGCAACTGTCTTTTTAGTTTAATTCTACATTCTTGTGAACTTGTGGATCTCCCATGTTTTTGGAATTATATAAAATACCTGACTGAATTCTGGGTGTCACTCAGCTTTCCCTGATTATTTGGTTACAGCTCCAAAGTCATGCCCCTGTCACAAGCAGGCCCCTTTGCTTGTGGTTGGTGTTTTTTTTCAGATTTCTTCCGAGGTAGGACATTTAGAGGTCACATCATCCATGCTCTGGTCTTGTCTCTTTTGAGGAGCTTCACTTGGCTTTTGAGCCTTGTTTTATTTTTAAGAGAGTTTTGACGATTTTTTCAAGGGAGCTCAAATCAACACAAATTATCCGACAGAAATTGTGTTGAGAATTTTCACTGACATGATCTCATTATTATCACCCCCAAAACCGCTTCTGAAACTTTCCCGTGAACCTCAAATGCCTTTGTGTTCATCACATCTTTTCTTTTTTTATCTTTTCCATGGTGTGATTTCCTTTCCTGGCCATGATGAACTGACACTAGTGTTTTTGTTGGCCCATGAATTTTACTGATCCTTGACAAGGAAGGATCGTGATTCCCTTTGGTATCACTCATCCCATGGTCTCTCCAGCCAAAGCATTATTATAATAATTATTATTTTAATTTAAATCCACTTCAGAGGAGGGTCCTCAGGGCTAACATAGCATAGTTTCTCATAAACTCTAATGATTGTTAAGAATCTACTATTTTTTAATTTTTAAAAATGTGTTTATTACGTAATATGTCAACTGAACTCAATTCTTTTTTTTTTCTCTCTTTTTTTAATTCTTATGTTAATCCCCATACATTACATCATTAGTTTTAGATGAAGTGTTCCATGATTCATTGTTTGTGCATAACACCCAGTGCTCCATGCAGAATGTGCCCTCCTCAATACCCACCACCAGGCTAACCCATCCTCCCACCCCCCTCCCCTCTAGAACCCTGTTTGTTTTTCAGAGTCCATCGTCTCTCATGAACTGAGCTCAATTCTATCAGCCTTTGTCTTTGGGGCTTCCTCCTAGACTTTCTAGCATGTGGCACACTCAGTTCTAGGGCAGTGGATCTGGGGGGCTCCCTGATATATTCCTAAAACAGAATCAGATAGAGCTTATGCAGTGAGACTTTGCCGAAGACCTTTGAGCATTGCCATGTTCATCAGTAATCTCCTTTGCAAAATGCAGTAACACCTGTGAAAACGTAAGCAGCTCTCTTTTAGTCTTTAATGATATGGAGCATCCTTGATAATGAGGAGAGGTCAACGCCATCTGCCACCGGCCTCTGCCCCGAGACTGGTCACTCAGTAACTGCCTGGGCTCATGGCCACGAAGCAATCTGTTCGTGCACGTCTGCCCCGCAGAGTTACTCACAGGTGTATCTCAGGCAGGTGACAGGTGTTTTGCACCGAGACTCACAGAGCCTCATCACAGTGTTAAACCCCCGTGTACCAGGAGCCTGCTGTGTCACCCAGGGATTACCGTGGGCTTGCCATATTCTCCTAAAATACTCTTCAACTGTTGCCAGCGAGGTTGTTCCTTTTCTATGTACATATTCTTCCCTACTGAGGAGAAGGCAGAGGGGCTGGGGGTTTCCTTTCTTTTAAACCAATTAGGATTGGGGCATCTGGCTGGCTCAGTGGAGCATGCGACTCTTGATCTCGAGGTTGTAAATTCGAGCCCCACGTTGGTGGAGAGGTTACTTAAAAATAAAATCTTGGAAAAAAATGAATTTGTAATTTTGATAAGTACTTCCAAATGGTCTCTCTAGAGTTTATATTCCCACCAGCCAGCAATGGAGGAGGGTGGCTATTGACCTCATCCGTGGAGTCTAGGTTAATTGTCATACTTGGGGACTTTTTCCAATCTGATAGGTGAGAAATTGTCTATGAGTGCAGTTCTCTTGGAATGAAGTTTAGCATTTTCTCATACATAAAGATCATTTGAATGTGTGTGTGTGTGTGAGAGAGAGAGAGAGAGATCTATTCATGGCCTTGCTTATTTGGGGGGAGGGGTTGTTCTTTTCTTCTCAATTTTTAGCAGCTCTATCATTTGATCAGTAAACCCTTGGTCTTTTATATGACCGGTAAGCATTTTTCTAATCTGTCTTGCATCTGTGTTTTGACTTGGCCTCGGGGGGCGGTGGTAGCATGCACTGTGGGTGTGGGTGAATGTCGTTTATTGCAAAGTTATTGGCAACATGCAGAAGTTCCTGTCCTGTTACTTATAACATCTCACCACGCGGGAGGCAGTAGAACCACAATCCCTCTTTGGGAATCTGGCCCTTGGGTTTTGCAGCCAGAGACCATCAGAGTTCTTGCCGATGTCCCTTTTTAGTGGACTTTTACTTGTATTAGAACTTCTCATCTCTGAATCCCTCCTACAATTTTTTACACCGGTTGCTATCACTTGGCGGTTTGTCGCTCATGAGTCCCTGGTGGTATTTGCTACTTTTCAAGCCTGCGTTCCCATCCTTACATAGCGTGCTGACTCAAGAGAGCAGAGGCCTTGCCTCCCCCACTAGCCTTTCCCACCAGGCCCGGCATTAGCTGGGCAGTTACCGCGGGGCCAATAAACGCCTCTTGCCGGCCTAGTGGCCCCGTGCCTAGCCATGGCGGAGTTCGGGGCAGCACAGGCGAATAACTGAAAGCCCCCTCCCCCCTAACCTGGTGCCCATTCTACAGCAGACCCTAGGCTGGGCCTCCTGGGCCGGACCAGGCCGTGCACATGGCTCTAGCTTGAGCAATGCCTGACAGCCTTTCCAAGTGATGCTTGGCCTTTCCAAGCCTTTCTTTACCCCTGCTAGAACCTCCAAGAACCTCTCTGTCCCGGGAGAGATCAGGAACGGACTCCTCTGCTGCCTCCCTCGTTCACCTCCCCCTTTCCACGCTCAGAGACATGAAGGCCGCTGGCTGAAGGAAGAGGAACCGAAACCAGCCTGGGGTTGCGGAAGCCATCGGTTTTAATGGGGGCAAGAGGGAAGGGAAGGGGTCTGAAGTCAGGATGGTGAAGCGTGGATGGGGTGGTGTGTGGGCAGGAAGGAGTGCTTTGTGTCCTCTTTCCAGGCACGGGTCGTGGAGGAAGAGCAGGACGGCGGGACCTTCGCCTCTATGGCAGGCAAGGAGAAAGGAGAGGCGGAATCTAGGGGGAGACATGAACAGCCTCACGTCTACGCAGGTGGGACAGTCCTGCACTTGTGTGCATGTGCACAGAGGAGGGGGCTGGGCTCCAGGTGGGAAGGGAGCAGAGGGGCCGAGCAGTGAAGCAGCCTGGAGAACCCGACCCATCCCACAAGATACAGACCGGCCGAACTGGCAGCCCCTGGCCCTCCACCCCGGCCCCCTGCCCTGTCCTGGACGTGCCACCGCCCTCCTGCAGGCAGGCCTCTGTTTCTACTTCTTACGCCCAATCTGGGCCATCAGGAGCGCGTTGGCGGCTGCCTTGGCCTGCAGGTTCTTGGCCTTGGCGATGTTGAAGAGGATGTTCATGATATTCGTGGGGACGTCGAGGGACAGCGTGAACTTGGTGCGCCGGTCACTCTTGGCTTTGTCCGGGTACAGCCTCCCCTTGGGCTGAGCTGGGGGCAGGAATTTGTACCGGGCGCTTCCTGCTCTGCCACCGCCCCCCGAACCTGGGAAGGTCCTCTTCTTCTTGTCCTCTTCCTCCTCCTCCTTCTCCTCGTCCTCTCCTGAGGAGTGGTCTTGGCTGGGCAGGTAGGGGAAGCCTCTCTTGCTCAGTGGCGATGCATCCCCCAGCCGGCTCCTCCTGGCCTCCGACAGGGCTGTGCTAATACAGCTGAAGAAGGACTTGGCCCCGTAGGACTTCTGGGAGAGGCCTGGCCGGGGGGCCCCTGGGACCAGCAGCAGCAACAGCAGGAGGTGGGCTGGCTTCAGCATCTCTCCCTGTAGGCGAGAACAGGAGTGTGAGAAGGGCTCAGCGCTCGGAAGGACATGGGTTAGCATTCAATAGGGCTTTGGTCATATTCTACAACGGTTCTCCCAAGTGTGGCCTCGGGACCAGCCGCAGCACCGGGAAGTTTGTTACAAATGCAAAAAGTTCTCAGGTCTCGTGCCCAGAATGACTAGATCAAAAAGTCTGGGGCCAGCGATCTGGGTTTTAATCAAGCCTTCAGGTGATTCTGATGGTCAGTGAAGTTTGAGTGCCATTAATCAGCTGGTATTGATGGTTTCTATTTCATTCAGTTTTGCTGGTCACCACTGGCCCTGCAAGATGAATGGCAAATATGCAAGGTGAGCATTTCATAGCTTACTTGGGTTGATTTTAGTGGCCGAGTGACTTTTAGTTCTCTTATCCTTAGTGCTGCTGACTCAGTGCATCCCTATTGCTTGAAGACCATGGTGGGTGGTCCAGTCAGTGTGTCTGAGGCGGATCCTCAAGACCTGTCCCCTGATGGGCTATCAGCATTCCTCAGGAGCAAACAGGTTGTGAATTTGTTTGGCTTTACTACAGAATTTATGAAATGAAAGTCAGTTTGGTCTTGGGGCACCTGGGTGGCTCAGATGGTTAAGCATCTGCCTTCGGCTCAGGTCATGATCCCAGGGTCCTGGGATCGAGCCCCACATCGGGCTCCTGGCTCAGCAGGGAGCCTGCTTCTCCCTCTCCCTCTGCCTCTCTCCCTGCTCATGCTCTCTCTCTCTCTCTCTCTGTATCTCTGTGTCTCAAATGAATAAATAAAATCTTTAAAAAAAAAAAAAGAAAGAAAGTCAGTTTGCTCTCTGTGTAGAGACGTTAAGTATTTCACAAAAACCACCTGTATTCTCTAGTGTTTAAGATTGATCCGACCTCAGTCTTAAAACTATCAGTTGTCTCTATTATATGTATGTTCTTGGTTATCCATCCGACTGAATGAGCGAGAAATCATCTGAGAACTAATCCGGGGACACCCATGTTCAAGGACATGCTGTACCAGGAGTAGGTCAGTGCCTTCAAGTGCAGGGCAGGTCATGCAATTGTCCAGGGCTAGGAGATGCTCAGAGGCATGAAAAGATTATAGTCTATAGCAACAATTTGAATCTAGTCTTTTATTAAAAAAAAAGAAGAAGAAAGAAAGAAAAGGAAAAAACCCTAAATTTAGTTTAGGAAGCATGTGTGGCCATGACAACATCCAGCTCAGTGTCCCTCCTGTACCCTGGACTGTTTGGGTTCGAAGCCATCATGGTTGTCAGGCCACCGAGCAGGGGAGAGCAGGGGAGAAAGGCTCGAGCTGGATCATTCCCACCCTCTGCCCAGCCTCCTTTGTAGTAACAGCTCACAGCTGTGTCAGAAGACCATCAGAATTTGGGTTGTGTGTGGTCACTGTACCTTAGGAAAATGGTGAAGTGGGCAGGATTCACCTCCTGGGTCCTAGGACCAAACCCACCCCGCACCCCAGCCCCCTTGGTCTGTCTTGTCTGCACTGTCTCCAGCTCTGAACTAAGCACATGAGATTCATTGACTTCACTGTCATCCTTCATCAGGTGTGAGAAAAAAAAGTGAGGTCCAAGGTGTGGGATTTCATCAAGCCCCCTCCCCAAAGGAACGACTGCCGGCCATTGTGCACGCCCTGACATGCTGCCCCCCCAACCTCCTCCCGTTCTCAGGATGCCCGACGATCCCAGGAGGCACAAAGAGTGAAGGGCTGCACTTGGGCTGTTTTACCTGAACTTGGAGTTTATTTTCTGCCTGAGACATCCTTGGCTCCCACAAAAGAAAGCAAGAAAAGTGTGGTTAGCTATGGAACTTGGGGGACTGCTTCTATAAGGTAGTTTTTGAGGAAGCAAAACAAACTGGATAAATAAATGAACACGGGGGTCCTTCTGGGCATTAAGAGGGCTAGACTAGCACAGGATCATTCTGTTTTCTGCGGTGACAGGCAGAGGTGAGGGGGGGCTGGCTGTCCGAGGCTGAGGGCTAGCCTCAGCTCTGCAAAGCATTGTCAACATGACCTGGAGCAGGTCATTTCCCAGAAACACAGTGAGAATGAACCCACGCTGCCTTCCCAACTTCCTTAGGCTGGGCATGGACGGGGCTAGAACTGACCCTTAACCACCCGAGCCTTGTTCTCTCTCTCTGAAGGAGAATCCTGTGAGCCCTCACACACACACACACTGACCCGGCAGGTGTTGGGTAGAAGCCTGGTGTTTCCCTGGACACTCCTCATTGTGCCTACTGCCTTCCTTTTTCTTGCGCTTAAGAAACCAGGCTGATTTGTGTGTTTGTTATTTGTTTTTACATCATAAAAATTTCTGGTTTATTTTATCAGGCAGTTATAAAAAAATAGGCAATCCTTGTTTTATATGATCCGAATGCATAGCCTTGCTGTGTCTGGGCATGTGGCATCGTGCAGAGAAATCAACACAGACTCTGGGGTCATAGAGACCCAGGTTCAAATCCGTCCCATCCCTCTTTGCCTGAGCACTGTGGGCAGAATTCTTGACCTCTGTGCATTTCAATTTCCTCGTTCGATAGATGGGGACGGCAGTAACTACCTCATAAAGCTTGCGTGGAAGATGAAATCGAGGTGGAAAACGCTCTCGCTCCAGCCAGATACTTAATAAAGAAGGCTGCTTCCTGTCTGTTTCCACATAAATCATTTCCAGGCCCTATTAGGATAAGATTCAGTTCACGCATAACCATTTAGGAAGCGATACCTGCATCTACGTATTTTTATCTATATCTCTCTACATCTACATCTTAGATGCCAGGTAATTTTGATCCACTCATTTGATCCTGCAGACTGCTATCTTTATTGTGTTGTATTTCTGGTTTTTAGTTTTTGGCCGTTTACCACTTTCTCCGTGCTCACCCTGGCAGGCTCCTCTTGCCCTGAACTCAGTATCAGTCAGTTGCTGTCAGCTTTTAGAGTAGTTTAGAATCACATGAGGGGATTGTTCAAACACGGGCTGCAGGGTACCATCCCAGGGGGCTTGTGGATCAGTAGGTTTGGGAGGAGGCCCGAGCATCTACGTCTCTAACACCCCCCTGGAGGATGCTGATGCTGCGGGTCCATGGACCACACCATGAGAACCACTTCTCTGGGTGTCCCCGTTCTCCCGTGAGCTCCTTAGAATTGCACACCAGATTCCCGGAGAACATTTGACAGGGGCGTATCGACTATCTCTGTGGGAAAATGGACTCGGTCTTTTAATATCGTGTTCAATAACCAAACATTTGGCTTTATCATTTACTGAGGACCCAGTTGGTTGTTGGTTGTTTTGTGTAAAAAGAGTAGGAATCATGGCTTTAGCTGCCTTACAGCTTGGAGGCATCTTGAAGCTTTGGAGTTTCCAAGGGCTTGTAAGATCAAAAGGAAAAGGAAAGTTAAAGACTCAAAACACCAGTTCACGGAGAAAGGGTTAATGCAGGCGGGGAAGTTGTGGAGAGAGCTCAGTTTAGGCTTTTCGGGGCAGAAGGGAAGAAGCTCTTTGCTCCTCAGTCAAGTCTGATTCCCCTCCTACATTCTTTGGATTCTTTTGCCGTCACCCTAGTGAGCGGACACAAAGGTTTAAGAGGTCCCTGCTACCTGCTGTGAAAATGAGCCCCCCCCACCCCCCATCTAGTTAGATGGAAGGGGGGCAAAGCTCTCCATCTGTGCTTTTCGGGTTTGGGTACCTGAAACTCCGCCCTTCTTCTGGGTTCTAGCAAGGACTTCTGAAGGTGCTTCTCAGAGCTGTCCCAGGGTCCCACCTGAGGACGTGAGGCGGCGAGGGACCTGCGCCAGCCCGCAAGCCAGAACACCCCCAGGGAGAGGGTGCGCCAAGGGGAAAGTTTCAGGCGGTGAAGCCAGAAGCAAACAGCTTTGCCCCGTGCCGGCCCGTTTACCTACAGCGAGGAGGGCAGGGCTAGTCCCCATATTACCCCATTGGTCTGCCAACACAGGCAAGAAGCTGAATTTAAAAACCATTTTATAAAACTGTGGCTGCACAATCTAGGGTACCTTTACGCATTTCAACAGGTGTTAGAATAAGGAGCTGTTCTCTTACGGTGGGCTCCTGGAAGCGTATATGTGTGTCACACATGTTCCCACAGATGGCTAAGCGGCTCACCCTCCAAGTGAGCTAGGAGGGTCTGTACGTGAAAGGCTCTTCCCCCCGAAGAGGGAGGAAGAGGAGAAACGTTGACATGTTATAGAGAACGTGTCCCTGGCAGTGCTCATAGTCTTCTTACTTAACCCATTCTCAGAACTGGTGCGTGTATGTGTGTGTGTGTGTGTGTGTGTGTGTGTTCACTAGATTGTCACATTTGAGGAGAAAATTGCAAATAGGATTTCTCAGAGAACTTGGACATCAAACAGAGACATCAAAATCCATCTTTATGTTCCCTCCCCTTCACAGGTGGTACCAAGTCATTACAGATGTCTGTCTCCTTCCTCTGGTGTCCCCAGCTTGCCAAGGGAGAAAGGAGGCATAGGACCTGGGTTCGAAACTGGGGGCTCACCCCCTCACCTGCCCCGGGGTGAATCACTTAGCCTGTCTGCGGCCACAGCCTGAGGAGACGTTCCATGCCCCACAGGTGTACAGAGAGGAAGCGATACGTGCAAGCACCCTCCTGTTCCTGGGCAGGAGTGTGGGGAATAACAGCCTGTAGTTTGTAGTGTCTACTCACACCCACCTCCCCATTTCTTCGGAAAAATAACATTTGCAAGAACCCACTGCCTCCAGTCTATTACCTTTGCAAAGCAGGTCTCTCTGTACCAACAAAGGGAGGATGGATTATTCCTTACCTAAAATGCAGACTGTGGTGTTCTGCACTCTGCTCCCTGGGGCTGGTGCCCAGGAGGGCGCTTGCAGCCTTTGTCTCTCACCCCTGTCCAGTCCCCAGTACATGCTGCCTAACCCAGGGCAAATAAAGTCATCTTTCATGGACAAGTCCCCAGCCCAAACCTTACCTGTGAGTGTCCTTCGCTCCGGGGTAGAAATGCTCAGTGAGGCGGGTGGCAGCTTCAGGACCAGGAGGTCTGCCCCAGAAACATCCCCTTGAACTTCTGTCTCTGCTGGGGTCACGGCTCCTTCTTTTCTTGTATTGTTCCTAAGTGGGCCGTGATATTTCCTCTCTATAGAAACCACTCCACTCCCTCGTGTGTATATATAAAAGTGACAGATTACAGGGTGGATTGTAATCCCAGACGCAGTGTCTACACTGGGATGTGATTCCGTTTAAAATACAACCGAACCAGCTGTGCGCGTCACTCTGTGTCCCTGACCCCTCCTACACACCTCCCCACCCGGCCCTCCCTTTGCCTCCCACTTCCCCTCCTGCCCTAGCAACTTGCTCATTGATAAAAAGAAGAAAATGCGCTGTTAAATTGAGAAGCAGCTCCTTTGAAGGGTTTTATTACTGATCTTAGCTCTTACTGATTTCCGTCTTCCTACATCCTCGTCACTCGACCCCTCCTTTTGGGAATCTGGATGCAGGACCTGCTTTGAAAGTAGAGAAGGTGACTTGAAGTTCATCTGTTGTCTTTAGTCCTTGTGGGTCCTGATGTGCAGTGTTACCTCTGGTTGCTCACAGAGCTCTGTAAGTTCGTGTTCATCAAAGAGCACACGAGAGGACAGGCATAGTGTACCTAGAGCTTCTGATGGAAAATCATTTGAATTTTACCCATTTTTTTTCATCCATTCATCCAATATTTTTTGGAGCCCCTGCTGTGTGCCAGGTGTTGGCAGGGCCCTGAGGAATTCAAAGAAGTTTTTCTTATAGACACCACAGTTTAGAAAGATACGTAAAAACAGCCTAATTTCAGCATGGCGAATGCCAGAGTACAGAAGGGAGCATCCCTGTCCTGGAGACTCAAGATAAGTCATGTGCATCAGGAGAGGAGAGTGGAGGTTCAGACAGAATGGAGGTTTGGGAGGGAGAGAACCACCGAGGAGGACTGAGGACGTGGGAGGCAGGTGGGCAATGCTGGGTCAGGAGGCTGGCTTCCCACTGGGAGGCCCCAACACCCAGGTGAGGGGGTTTCGATTTCATTCCAAATACAATGGTGAAGATAGAGGGACATTGAGGCAGGCAACCAACCCCCTTGTTTCACAGATCGGGACACCGAGGACAGAGTCAGGGTGAGAATCCGGGTCTCCTGTGGGCCCAGAGCTCTTGGAACCTCTGGCCGAACCATTTGGAAGGGCCATGCAAGACCCACACTGTGTCCAGGACTCTAGGCAAGACCACAGCTCCCCACCCTTGATGGGTGTTCTCACCTCCTGAAATTCCTCTAGATGAAGAGCTAAGTGGACTTCTGGAACTATCCCAACATCTTCATGCTCACAGGTATTTTGGGGAACAAGTGGAAAGCCTTGTGGGGAAGGATGAGAGGCCCCCCAGAGTCTCAGCCTTCATTGTGGACGCGCAGGATTGGACCTCACTGCGCCTTCTTCCGAAGGTGCCTGGCTGAGGTTTTCCTGGGATGAGTGGCCACATGAAACTAGAGATCTGATCCAAACTCATTCATTCCCTTGTTCACTCATTCATATATCTGTCTTTGGGAGAAATTCTCTTTCTCCCATTTCAGATAATTAGGCAGTAATGGAATTTGTGTAGGTTGAGGGGTAGATAGTTAAAAACCCGGTTTAACCCCTTCTCTGCCTTTCTGAGCTCTGGGATTCGAGGGAGGTCGTCTTGGGAAGATACCCAACATTGCTACCCCTAGAGTGGAGATTCTCAGCCTTGGCACTACTGACATTTTGAGCCGGGTGATGTTGTGGGGGGCTGTCCTAGAATCGTAGGATGTTAGCAGCATCATCCCTTTCCTTATGACATTCCAGAGCACACCCTAGCCTTGCCCATGTGTGACAACCCAAACTGTCTCCAGCTAGGTCTCCTGGGGACCAAACTGACCTAGTTGAGAACCATTGCCCTAGAAGATGGGATTTAGAAAGAGAGACCATAAACACTGGCTTCTCTTTTTGCTGATCTGCCCTGTCTCCTCTCAACTTCCTACAAAATCTCTCTACCTGAGTCCGAAGCGCCACAGGATTGTGGAGCCTCTCTTGTCAGGGGCTAGTGGCTGTCCTTGAGCACACCATCCCCTCTCCAGACAGAGGCAGGCTCATTAGTCCCCATCGGCCCATCCGCGTTGGCCTTGGGGTTGCCGATGGCTCCCAGGAGCTCTCAGCCTGGGAGGAGGAGGGTCCCACGTGTAGTCACCCATAGCCCTGGGTGGTGGCTGAGCGTGCAGTCCTAAAGGTGCTTTTCTTAGAGATTAAAACCTCAAGAGCAGTCTGTTTGCTTTACAACCGCACAGCCACTTCTGGCTGCATCTGATGGAGGCTTGGAGAGAACTGTGGACAGAAGGAAGCCCACTGGTGAGCAAAAGCCCCCGGGGTGTCCTTCCCTTCCTGGTAAACCGTGGTCTCCGTTCTGTTCCTCTGCTGCTGAGCTCTGCTTGTGCTGTTCTCTGGCCATGGCAAGCCGTCGGTACCTTCCGTGGATTCCGCACTAGAATGTTGGTTAGGGATGTAGAGGGTACGTGGAACACGCTGACCAGCTTCACATGAGAATAGAACCGGCTTGTATTTACAACGCTCATGTCTCCGAAGCATTCAGAGCCGTTACACGTAATAACACAATTAGTTTCTCAACTGCTGAGCGAGGCAGCAAAAGAAAAAGTCAGGGAAAGGAGTTAGGGAATTGCAAGAGCGCTTGATTTACAGGGGAGAGGATTTACCTTGGTTTCGGGAAAGAGCATTTTCCTTTCTGCTGTAGTGGCTCGCATGGCGATTTGCTTGGGACTAGTGCATTCTCTGCTCCTTTGTATCCTGCTTTATGAAACTTGGGTTAGTGAGCCCTCCCTGTTTTTCTAACAAGGTTGGTATCAAGATAGCATTTGTAGGAACTTGATGAAGGCTTACACGAACGCAGAATATTATTGTCAGGCTTACAGTCCTGTCTTCCCCTCACTTTCCCTGATTCTCAGTTTACTTGACTCCTCCGTGTCTGGCCAGTGTGTTAATGTCCCACTCTGTTTGTGGGTTTCTTACTGTGGATCCTTCTATCTTTTTGGAGTGTTGGGTACATACAAGTGTCTGTTTCATCTTATGACTATCTACCCCTTCATGCCAAATAATGCTGATTGTCTTGAAGTGTGCTTTGCTTGGTATCCAAATAGCTATTCCAGTTTTCTGTTGGGTAACGTTCCCTTGGTGCACTTTTCCGGTCTTTTCTGCATCAACATTTTTTTGTCAATGGTACATATTTAAATTTTAAAATAACCTGTATTTTAACAAGACATTTAATACACTTGTACTAAGTGATTACAGATGTATTTGGATTATTTTCTGCTGTGTCACATTGTGCTTTCTATTTGCCCTGGGGTTTTCCTCGTCTGTGTTCTGCTGGATTAATTCTTCATTTTCATTTTCCCTCCTATTCGTTTATAATATAAACATTCAAAGCCACAGTGTTTCCTTGAAGCCCTGCTTTCCCTGCATCCCACAAAAAATGAACAGCCCACTCTTAACCTGGTAAAATTGTTCTATCTGTTGGGGAGGGGAGACCCGTGCTTTGACTCCTGTTTCTTGCAACAAGCAGGATGGATTTCGTTGTTAGTACTGAGTACTTCTGCAATAATAGCAGGCCCATTACGCCGAGGTCACATCCAGTCCTAACTGGGAGCAGTCACCCAACACCTCCCCCGTGGATCTGTGGCAGATTGTTTTCACTGGACTTTGTATTCATCTTGCAACCAGTGGTGGTGGGAACAGGTGGGGAAAGTTCTGGCTTGTCTCCAGATCCAGGTGCAGAAGTGATGTGTCAGACATTTTATGGTTCTCTCTAATGGACTTTGGGTAGCTGATGGGTTCATGGAGCAAAGCTCCTGGGGGCCAGGGCTATGTGGAACAAAGACTCAAAAGCTTTCTGCTTCTCCAAGGAAGGGGCGGACATGCGCCTTCTTGGAGAGCCTTGTATGCCTGTGCTACAGCTATCTTCCCAAACTCGGGGGGCTATTTACGTGGTGGGCAGACCAAGTAAGCAATAGCACCAGATCCATGTAGAGGACAGATGTTTTCTCTAGTGACAAAGGAAATGGGAACTCTCTGAAACATCTGCACAAAAGCAGTAGAGTGGGCAGTGTGCTCCCCAACGTCTGCATGGAAGACGGTCAGCAGTGATGGTGGCCAAACAGACGCCATTCCTCCAAGAGCAGTAAATGCACCTGTGCCCCTTCTTCCCTTCCAGCCCCTGCACTGACTCGACGCGGCTCGGAACCCGTCTACATGCCTGCAGGTTAATCAGGTACGATGCTCCGTCAGTTATCTCATCAATAATGAGAAAGAGAACCCAGCATATTCCTATCTGCTAGGAATTTTAATCTGTTTCCCTTGGCAAGCATCGGCTTTGGAGCCGGCTCCCATTACCCCTGAGCTCGCAGCTGACGGTGCTGTACCTCCCGCTTGGGCGCAGCTCCGTCTAACGGGTATCTTCTCTGTAAGGCACATCACAGAGCTCCTGCTCTGAGGACCGCCTGACAGTATTTCAGCTCTCCACCTGGGGGCCATTTAAAGCAGCAAAATCACCACCAAAAAACACACAAATGCTAAAGTGCAGCAGTAGTGTATTGCAAAAAGGGCACGCCTTTGTACTAGGGGCGCTGAAAGCAGACGGCAGCGTTACCTTGCTCAAGCTGAGACAGGAACGTGTGCACTGGGGTCTCAAACTTTCACCCCTCTGCACAGGTACCTGTACCTGAACGACCTTGAAAGGGCCATGAGTATTAATTTTGGAGTTACAAGTAAGTTGTAATAAGTAAGTGGTCTCTTTTTTAACGTTTTATTTATCTGAGAGAAAGAGAGAGCACACAAGCAAGGAGAGGGGCAGAGGGAGAGAGAGAAGCAGACTCCTCGCTGAGTAGGGAGCCCAACTCGGGACTTGATCTCAGGACTCTGGGATGACGACCTGAGCTGAAAGCAGACACCTAACCGACTGAGCCACCCAGTAAGTGTTTTGTATTCTTTTATGAGCTGGTCAGTCAGGTGTGGCTGTAAGAGGAGATGCAAGGAGGACTCGGGAAAGCAAAGTTTATTATACTCAAAGGTCCTGCAGGCAGGAGGCACGGCCACCATGCAGGGCCACATGGGGAAACACCAGGGAGGTCAGGAGGCAGAAAACAGGAACACGGAGAGTGCTTAGCCATGGCCTTTTTTGGGGTTTTTGCAGGAAAGGAAAGACAAGATAGTGAACAACTTGGCAGGCTCGGGGCTGTAGGCGTGTCCCTGATTACCTGGCCCCTGGTCCTGGGATGATGAAAGCAGAGGAACCTTGTCTCCTGCGGTGCACAGACCCCACGGAGAGGTCTGGCTCAGGACTGGGTAGTTCGCAGGTCACAGGTGTGTTATCTCGAAGGATTGCCTAGCCCCAGGAAGGCAGTGTCTCCCAGCTGGAAAGTTTCTTCAGGATGACAAAACATCATAATATACAGAAAATCATACATGTATTTTTTTATGTGCATACAACATACACAATACAGTGAGCAGACTGTGGTATAGAATCCGTGATCACAAGGACCAGCTCCATGTGCTGAATGAATGAATGGAAACAGGAAGCCGGAAGCAGGGTGACGAGTTTTTCCTTTGTAACAAGTTCCCTTTACCCTTTTGCCTCTCTCGTGGTATAACTTGTGACTCAGGTAAGGATGGCAGACTGTAATAAGCCTAAACCTCCAACTCTGACTATATAGAAATTCTGGATAAAAATACATCATTTAAAAATGCATTTCTGAGCTCACAAGGAGGAAGGGGAGTTGGGGAGGGTCCTCTGGCACCAGAACACAGGGGACTAAAAATCAAAGTTACGAACACATAAACGGATGTCACGTTTGCCCCGGGGGGAGACCGCTGGGCCTAGGAGTCAGGGACATTGGCTTTAACATCTACGAGGGACTCAAGGTTAGTTTTAGAACTGAGACGCCCGCAAAAACTTTCTATGGGAGCCAAAGATAAATCAATGTTCATTGCAGCAATGTCCACAATAGCCAAACTGTGGAAAGAGCCGAGATGCCCTTCAACAGATGAATGGATAAAGAAGATGTGGTCCGTATATACAATGGAATATTACTCAGCCATCAGAAAGGATGAATACCCACCATTTGCACTGACCTGGATGGAGCTGGAGGGGATTATGCTACGTGAAATAAGTCAAGCAGAGAATGTCAATTATCATATGGTTTCACTTATTTGTGGAACATAAGGAATAGCATGGAGGACATTAGGAGAAGGAAGGGAAAACTGAAGGGGGGTGGAATCGGAGGGGGAGATGAACCATGAGAGACTCTGGACTCTGAGAAACAAACTGAGGGTTTTAGAGGGGAGGGGGGTAGGGGATGGGTTAGCCCAATGATGGGTATTAAAGAGGGCAAGTACTGCATGGAGCACTGGGTGTTATACGAGAACAATGAATCATGGAACACTACATCAAAAACTAGTGATGTAATGTATGGTGACTAACATAATATAATAAAATAAAATTTAAAAAATAAAAAAAAATCAATGTGGAAATGGAAAGAACTTTAAAATGTCTCAAGAGCAAAATTGGCTCCTTGTGAGAAGTGAATGGCTTGGTGAAATTAAGATATTTGGTTACAATTGTAGAATATTTCCCGCCCCTTGATTTGGAAGGCTGTGCTAAAAGGGGGTCTGAGAAAATTTGCCCTCTCCAGCTCTGCGCTGTCCTGTGTGGGAGGTACTAGCCGCCTGGGGCTATCGAGCACTTGAAATGTGATTAATCTCCATCGAGGTGGCTCTGAGTGTGAAACACACTATATTTCAAAGACTTAGTATGGAAAGGTGTAAAGATCTCATTAACAATTTTTTATATCCTTATGTGTTGAAATAACATTTTGGATATATTGTATTAGATAAAATATATTAATCAAACTAATTTCACTTAGTTTTTTTCCTCTTTAAAAATATGGTTACTGGGGCGCCTGGGTGGCTCAGTCGGTAAAGCGTCTGCCTTTGGCTCAGGTCATGATCTCAGGGTCCTGGGATCGAGCCCCGCATCAGGCTCCCTGCTCTGTGGGGAGCCTGCTTCTCCCTCTCCCGTTCCCCCTGCTTGTGCTCTCTCTCTCACTCTCTCTCTCTCAAATAAATAAATAAAATCTTTATAAAAAAATGTGTTTACTGATCCAACCCACCATGGTGGGTATAGTGACAATTACATGAGGTCACACATGTTATCACCTGCATAGTACCTAGCCTAAGAAAGGTGCTTACAAGATGTGAATTTCCTCCATTTCTTCTTGGCAACCGAAATAAAAAGTCTATTAACTTCAGCCAATAATGTCACCATGCATGAGGGAACACATCTCTTCATTACCCTTGTCAGCTTTGAATATTATAAAGATGTTTATCCTGTTTGTTTTAATTTGCTTTTCTTTGTATTAATGAGGCTGAACATTTTCTCAACACTGCTGGGGGTAGTGTAAAAGTTTTCTGAAATGATCTTATCAAGAATCTTTAAAAAGTTTATTTATACTTTTATTCAATTTCTTTTCTTCAAATATTTCTCTAAAATAATAGAGATAAAGACTGAGATTCATGTTTAAGAATCTGGGGTGTGTCTAGGAATCTTCACTTTTTAAGATCAGGTTAAAATGGTTAAGTCATTAACTTAACCTGGGTACCTGGGTGATGCAGTCGGTTCAGCGTCCAGCTCTTGGTTTCGGCTCAGGTCATGATCTCAGGGTCCTGGGATTGAGCCCCAGGTTGGGCTCTATACTCAGTGGGAAGCCTGCTTGGGATTCTCTCTCTCTCTCTTTCCCCCTCTGCCCCTACCCTACCCTCTCTCTAAAATAAATAAATCTTTTTTTTTTTTTTTTTTTAGGGTTGAGTCTCAGTTAGATTGGAATGTTGTTTCTACCAGCTGGTAGAGAGGAGCTGTGTGACCCTGGAACTGGGGGGGTTGCCTGGTCCCCACCTGCACTGAGGCTGGGTTGCTGGTGGCTCTTTGCCTTGATGTCCCTCCTTTTTGTGTTACATCCCGCTAACCTTTCTATTCTCACTCCCTTCCCCTCTATTCCCCCTCTGCCTCCCACCCATGACCTACTCTTAACCTAGTGACATTTTTGTAAGGGAGACCCTTACTGTGACTATTTGCTATTCTCCCAAACATTTGTTTTATGCCAGGAGTCCCCTCTGTTCTCTTTTATGCTTGGGTCTTTGGAAGTTAAAGCCAAGAAGACTTCTCACTTATCTGCCTGTCCCATTGCTCCCCTGAGTAACTGACAGCAGGCCAGTCTAACCAATTAAATAGAAGGTGGGGAAAGAAAAATATGCAGTCGTGAGGGGAAAAATAATATATCAAAAGATTATTGCACTACACATATTACGTAGATGTGTGGGAGCAAGACTTTGCTTGGTAAACTCTCCATCACTTCCTAAGAAATCCCATTTGGCTGTATATTATTTTATCTAATTATTTTTTCTCACATATGGCTTACGATAATGTGCGGTTTGTTAATTAAATGATTCAGATAGGTAGTTAATATATAATTATACATGTATTAGTAGTTATGCCTAAATATTATTTTACTGGTAGTGGTCTGTGCTCCTTAAAGTGAAGATACCATTTTTCCTTACATCAGTATTATCTTGCTGCTTCTCCTGAGTCCAACAGACAGCAGAACCCATCTGTACTGGGGGTTCAGATGTATGATGGTAGGAATTATCTGTTGTAAAAAAAAAAAAAAAAGAAATCCCCTTTGGCTGCAGAGTAATTAATTTCCTTACCGTGCTGTGGTAGACTATGTACTGTACTCTACACAACAAATATTGATTGTTTGGACAGCAGAGTGGAAATAATATGGAGGAAATTCTCTGTCATAGAGGGAAGATCTTTTAATAGAATATCCTAATCCTTATCTTCTACAAAGAGCATGGAGGGTGGGACTAGTGGAGCAGGACTCAGGATTGTGTGCTTACCACAGATTGAAAACCAAAATCTAAGCATCATCAACCTGCTTCCACAATGAGCAAAGAAACAAAATAGAGCTCAGTTTCCAGAATTGCATGACGAATATGAAAATGGATATTTGCAAAGGTACCCCCCATAGATCCTCAATGGGTAGGATATTTTTCCTGGCAAAGTTTTACTCTTACAAATGCTTCAAATTCTGGTGTCCACTTTGAGAGAGGAAGGCTCTAGGGAGCAGGATACTGATAACCACAAAACTCATTTTATTTCAGAATGTTACTGAAGACCCGTATCTATTGAGAACATCACTGGTTTTTGTGTGTCATATATTTAAAGTGATGTGATAAACTGGAATTTGAATGAAGAGGCTGCGTGAGGTGATGAGAGACCTGAAAATATAACACAAGAGCCGAATCAATGGGGGAAATTTCATCTGAAGAAGACAGAAGAGAGAAATGTTAACTCCTATTGAAAGGGCTTCATATGGAAGAAGGAGTAGATTTCTTTTGTTAATGTGATTCCAGCTGATAGAAATAGGTTTCATGAATAGGAATTACTGAGGGTCAGAATTTTCTTAGTTTTGAAGCTCTTAGACTTCCCCTCACCCCACCAAAAAAAAAAGTCTCCTGTGAGTGGAAGTGAGCACTGACAAAATGATGGAATGCATCAGCTAGAGTGCTGAAACGTTGGGATTCTGTGGACTGTTTCTTAATGGGGAGGGGGGCATGGGAGTGAAGGGTAACTGTGAAGGTAGAGTTTCAGATTGCTTTCCATGCTTTAACCACAGTGTCTACTTTTGTTTTATATACTGTGGTTCTGTACAGAATTTTGTTTAAAACAAAGCTCTTATTATTATAACAAATAAAATTAAGGAAGCTCCAAATCAAACAACGCTTCTAAACCACAAGTCTGAAAATGCTGCTGCTGAAGGCAGGATTGGGTCAGTGGAAGGAACACTAGTGGGTGCTGGTGGTGGCGCTTGATAGTGCTGTTGGTGGTGGTTCTGGTGGTGTTTGGTGATGCTGCTGGTGCTGGTGTGTGTGTGTGTGTGTGTGTGTGTAACTTACTGAAGATTACACTGGAAATCCATGGCAGAGTGAGGAAAGAATGCAAGGCATTTGACTCCTAGACCTGTGTGGTATATATTTTAATCTGTTTAATCTGTGAAATCTAGAACAAAGTAGAATTAGCAAAATTTTACATATACATATGTATATATGTGTATATATATAGCAAAAATTAATATTTATATGTGTTGCAAAGTTCATATGTATGTAACTTATATATGTTTATAATTTATATATATGTATATAATATATACATATTATGTATATGTATATATTTTATATATATGTATAAATGAGGCTGAACATTGAGTGTATATACACATATACACACACATACACACACTATTGCAGTCAATCACATATACCCGAACAGATACTCTATTCCTTTAAATTTTATTTGTTTATTCATGAGAGACAGAGAGAGAGAGAGAGAGAGAGGGGCAGAGGGAGAAGCAGGCTCCCAAGGAGCAGGGAGCCCGATGTGGGATCCCATGACCCTGGGATCATGACCTGAGCTGAAGGCAGACGCTTAACCATCTGAGCCACCCAGGCACCCAACAGATACTCTATTCTTTAGGTATTTTAAGTGCTTTTGCTTCTGTGAACTTTTCTAGAATCATAGACTGTTTGGC
The DNA here is from genome assembly GCF_002201575.2 of Neomonachus schauinslandi. NCBI lineage: Eukaryota > Metazoa > Chordata > Mammalia > Carnivora > Phocidae > Neomonachus > Neomonachus schauinslandi. The sequence continues at coordinate 132,826,527 of NC_058407.1, forward strand.
CTAAGAAACTTCATAGTTCAGTCACTTAGATAGAGTCGCACACAGGTTATTGTGATAGTTCAGGCCTCCTGCCGCAAATATTTGCGAGGGTCATCTCTGTAGCAAAGCCAGACGATGCTGCATTTCCGACCACGAGGAGGGAACAGAACTTTGCCTTGAGAGTGAGTGATTGTTTTAGATGAGCCTTTTACTGAAGGTCATATTATTGAAATGAAATAAAAATGAGAGATTATTAGATATTTATTCAAAAAGACAAGTGCAGTGAGTCAGATCACATTGAGATTACATTTTATCTCTAATAATAAAAGAAGGATGAAGAATGTGTGTCTTGTTTTATGTAGGTCTAAGGCTAGGTTAGAAAGCGGTAATACCACTAATAGTTTGCTTTGGGTAGTGTAAAATCAAACAACTCATTTTCATTATAGAGGCAGAAGGAGCCATTTAAATTAAAAGGAGTATGCTTGTACCTATGTATTCAAGATAGGGAGTAGTAGGGGAGAGTCAACAGTGGATATATCTACGACTTTGACCAATAATGGTTGTGCAGGTGGGGATGGAAGCTGCTACAAGCAGGAACTTCAGGCTCAGCCTACGACGCTGGATCATCAGGCAGAATGGAGAGTGCCCCCCAACTAGTGATTCGCTTTCTTACAAAACCCCCTTTGCCAGTTCGCTTCTGCCTAACAATGCTCCAGCTTCCTTACTCCAAGAAAAAAGAGGTGCATGAGTGGGAGGAAAGGCAGATGTCTTGATAAAGCTTTTCTACTTTATTCTACTATTGTAGAAACATTCCATAGATGCAATCAGCCCACCAGAGCATGTTTATTGGATACCGACTAAGTATGAGGAACATAGGTGCTAAGTAAATAGGACTTAGTACTAAGTACTATGGGAGCCTGCTGCTCAAAGTGTGGTCCATGGACCAGCAACCTCAGCATCCCTGGAAGCTTTCTAGACAAGTGTAGAATCTCAGCTCTCACCCAAGACCTAACAAACCAGAACCTGCATTTTAACAAAGTCTCAGGTAAGAAGAGCAGCAATGGGTGCAGCCAATAAATGGCCTTATTTTTGTAGATAAGTTTGAGGAATCAGGTGGTTGAATGGGCGGTGAGCCTCCAAGAAGATTAGAAATGACCAGCTTTTTTCATTCTTTGTGGAACACACCTTACGTTTGGCCCAGTGAAAGCTGAGAGGAATGACATCACTTTGGTCCCATTAGGGTCTGTAGCTTTGGGAAGGACATCTGTGTGATCATGGTGGGGGGGCTGGAAATGGAAGAAGAAAAAGTCGTCTTCAGGAGTTCTCATAAGACATCCCCAGAAATAGCTCCTAGGCTCTTGGGGCTAGTGTGGCACCGTGGGTCCCCTTGTTCTTCAGACAAGGGCATGAGCACCTGGATTTGTAGCCTGAGAAACCGGGTTACATGGATTTGTGACCATAGTATAGATAATGCTTTATATTTTGCCATTTTTCCTACTACCCACCGCACTTTCGAATATTTTCAAGTCTACTTCCCTTTTTGCTCATCCGAGACTTACTTTCCCACTCTGTTACGGGGATAACAACATTGCTCTTCTCATTTCACACTCTGGGTATCAGGTGGATGACTCGCTGAGCTGCACACACTCCTCCAGCGCCCCCCCCGCCCCCCGCCCCCGCAGGAGAGGGAGGTTGGAACATCATCTTGGTAAGCAGCAGGCACTCACTCAGGGACCGGTGTCTGCAGGGGAGACTGCTGATGCCATACTGTGTAGAACACGTGGAAATCTGAGCTGAACCTGGGCTGCTAATGAGAACATCACTTTTCTCTCAAGTCTTCCTGCCCCAGCTCAGAGGTGAAAATGAGATTTCCCCTGACAATAATTCATCATGCATTCACAACTGCTCATCCTTCTCTCCTAGGCTTATTTGCAAACATCCAAGCTTGTTCCTGAAGAGATGGCCCACGTGTCAGTGCTCTGCCACAAGGATAACACCACCACCCCCTATTTTAAATAAGGGGTTGCCCAAATGACTCCCTATGTGTTCTTTTTAAACCTGAACCTTTTATTTTGAAAATTTTCTAAATCTCCAGAAAAGTAGAAATAAGAGCATAATGAACACTGGTGTACAATTTACCTAAATTAACCGATTGTTAACATTGTGTGTGTGTGTGTGTGTGTGCACAATCCAAGCCACATATCTTGTAAAATGCCTCACATTCTAGATTTGTCTGTTTCCTCGTGTTTAGATTCAGGTTAAAAGCTTCTGACAAGAATCACACATCAATGACATTATGTACTTCCTATTGCATCACATCAAGAAGTGTGTGATAACAATTTGTTCCGTCACTGGTTATATTACTTTGATCACTTAGTTAACGTGGTTTTGCTGGTGTTCTTGATTGTAAGGCACCTTTCCCCCTTTCTAGTCAATAAGTAATCTGTGTTGATATTTTGAGAGCATGTGAATATCTTGTTTCCTGGCAACGTTTCACTCAGTGGTTTCAGCATTTACTGACAACATTGGATAAATCTTAACATAGAGGATGCAAATGGTGACTTTCTAAATCTACAATTCCTTCCACTTTTCTTGGCTGGCATTTATCTGTAGAGAAGAACTCCCCACCCCCACCTTTCTACCTTTCTCTCCCTCCCTCTCTCTCATTTCTGCATATCAGCACACTTATAGATTCTTTTTTAAATTCCAGGCATTATTATCTATTACCATATTTTTTTTTATTCTCAAATTATGCAAAATGTGTCCAATAGTGGCCCTTCAGGCTAGCTCCTGGGTCTTTTGACATGTCCCTATTAGTTTCTTTTTATTTTTTAAATACATCCTTACTTTCTGGTAAGACAAGATATTATAGGCTTATAATTTCATTATCAAAGGACTGGGATCAAACATTGTTCCAAGAAGCCCTGGTTATTTTCAGTGGGGAATGGTGTTTAGAAATGATATTTAGTGGGCGTACATGGTGGCTCAGCAGCTGAGAGTCCAACTCTTGGTTTTGGCTCAGGTCATGATCTCAAGGTCGTGAGATCGAGCTGCCCTGCTTCGGGCTCCATGCTCAGCAGGAGTCTGGTTGGATATTCCTTCCCTCTGTCCCTCCTCCTGCTTGCATGCATGGTCTCATTTTCTCTCTCTCAAATAAATAAATAAATCTTAAAAAAAGAAATGATATGTAGTGGAGAACTCCAGATGTGCTCCTTGCTAGGGTATCACTGTTTTTAGGCCCTTTCTTAACCAACTGAGCCACCCAGGCGCCCTGTTTTTAGGCCCTTTCTATAGAGTGAGCTAGGAAATAGACTTTAAGGAATAACAAGTCCTTCTCAAGTTGATTTATAGATTCAGTGCAATCCCAATTTAAAAAACCCAGCAAGGATTTTCTCTGAAAAGGCAAAGGGCCTACAGTACTTAAAACAATCTTGAAAAGAAGAACAAAGTTTAAGGACTTATACTACTAGGTTCAAGACTTACTATAAAGTTATAATACTGGATGCTATAAATCAACAAATAGATCAATGGCACAGTAGAGAGAGTTTAGAAATAAACCCGCACATATAGGGCCAATTGATTTTTGACAAACACACAAAGTCAGTTCCATGGAAGGGTAAATCTCCTCAACACATGATGCTGGGGCAACTAGATAAATGGAGAAAAATTAACTTCAACTCTTACCTCCCATAAGACACAAAAAGATTTTTATATGGACCATAAACCTAAATATAAAAGCTTGTAATATGATGCTTCTGTAAATAAATATGGGAGACTATCTTTATGAACTTATATTGGACCAAGATTTCTTAGACAGGAACCCAAAAGCATAAAGCATAATAGAAAAATTGGTACATTGAATTAAAGTTGAAAAAAAGTCTGCTTACCAAAAGACATTGTTAAGAAAATGAAAAGGTAAGTCATAGACTGGGAAAAAATATTTGCAAAATATATATTTGACAAAGGATATAGATCTAGAATCATAAACAATGCCTACAACTCTATAGTAAAGACAAAATCCAATAAAAATTGGCAAAAGGCTTCAACAGACATTTCATAAAACAACATATAAAAGTGGTAATCTGAGGTTGGCAAAGTTGTCATCAGTATTAATCATCAGAAAATGCAAATTAAAACCAAATTAAGAGACTTCCAGCTTCTGCTTAGAATATAGAGATCTAATCTAACAAAAAACAAGTACCTCTGTCTTAGATTTGGCTGCTTTAACAGGATACCCCAGACTTAGTGGCTTATAAACAACAAACATTTATTTCTCACAGTACTGGAGTCTGGAAAGTTCCAGATCAAGGTGCCAGTATGGTCACATTCTTGTAAGAGCTCTTTTTCTGGTTCATAGCTGATATTTTTGTCCTCACATGGTAGAAGGAATGAGGGAGCTCTCTGGGGTCTCTCTTTCTCTTATCAAGACACTAATCCCATTAATGAGGGCCCCACTCTCATGACTTAAGCACCTCCCCAAAGCCCTACTTACCAGTACCTAACCATGGGAGTTAGGATTTCAACATAAGAATTTGGGGGTGCCACAAAAACTCAGACCATAGCAACCTCCTAGGAGAGATGATTACAGACTCTTCCTTAAGCTTTACTGGATGATCATGAGAAAGACAAGGCAGAGTGAGATATGGAGAAAGCCTATTTCATGGTGTAGGCTTGGAGAAGCCACTATGGGAAAGACACAAATCCTTTGGTTTACTGTACCTACAGAACAAAAGCTCTATATTGATAGGAGAGGGCAGGCATATGTGCTGGGTCCACATCCTTGGAAGTTTCCTATCACTAAGGGAGAGGCAGAGTCATTGAGTAAACCTCATCCCTGAGGCCCATCTAAGACCAAAGCTGTACCAGAACAACAGAGAACCCTTTCCTGTGCCCATCACTACCAAGCTAGAAAGCAATAAGTAATAAACAACATGTCTACTGCTGGGGAGGGTCATGAATGTGGAGAGAGTTCTTCTCCAAGGTGCAAATGCAAAGAAAGAAGTGAAACTGAGGGTGGAGCAGACACTGGTAAACCCTCTGACAATCTAGCTTCTGCCCTGACACAGATGATGCTGGAGGAATTAGAAGCTTGTGTGCACTGAGGGTAACCACAGCAAACAACAAATCCCAAACCCTACCTCAAATTACTCAAGCCCTCATCCCCTTCACCCCAACAGTAAAGGATTAGCACAGAGGCCTGTGTGTTTTCAGATATAGATATCATTTACCTGGATCTCTACTGTCCTATACAAAGTATGCAAATCAGAAGACGACAGGGAGACATCTTTAAAGTGCTGGGGGAGAAAACTGTCAAAGCAGAATTCTACAACTGGGAAAATTATTTTTCAAAATTGCAGGAAAAATACTTTTTCTACAAAAAATTAGGAGACCTATAAAGGAACAAGAAAAAAAAAAATCAACACATTGTCAAGAGTGAAAGCAATCATTGAAGCTAGACCTGCATATAACATGGATGTTGGAACTATTAGAATTTAAAGTAAATGAATAATATGTTAAAGGCTCTGAGGGAAAAGACAGGAGACATACATGATCAGATGGGGAAATTTAGCAGCAAGATAGAGGCTATAAGAACAAACAAAATGGAAATGTAAGAAATAGAAAAGCATGGTAACAGTGATGAACAATACTTTCCATAGAGTTGAACATAGCCAAGGAGGAGTCAGTGTACTTAAAGATAGGTCAATACAAATTATTCAAACAAAAATGCAGAGCAATGAATGAAAACAAAATGAAACAGATTACTCTTGGTCTGTGGGGTAAAAGAAATTGGTCTAATATGACTGTAACTGCAATTTCAGAAGGAGAAGGGAGACAAAAAGGAGAAGAAATCTCTGAAGAGATCATGGCCAGGAATTTTTCAAAATTACTGAAAAACCCCCACAAATCCCAGAAGTCCAGAGAACACCAAGAGGGATAAATGCTCTGCCCCTCATAAAGCCCCATCCAGATACAGAGAAAAAAAGATACGATTCAGAGGAACAAAGATTTACCGAAGGTGTCTTCAGAAGCAGTGGCAGTTATAAAAAGTGCTGGGAGAAAATAGTATCAATACAGAACTCTAAACTAAGAAAATTGTCTTTCAAAATTGAAGGAATAATAAAGATTTTTCATACTAACAAAAACTGGGAATACTTACTACACAGCAAGAAATGTTAAACAAAGTACTTCAGGCAAAGGAATATGTTGCCAGACCAAAACTTGGATCTATACAAAGGAATGAAGAACACTGGAAATGGTGCAAGTGTAGGTAAATGTAAAGTGAATATTTTTCTCATTTTTAATTGCTCTAAAATGTGAATGAATAAAGAAAAATGGTAGCAATGTATTTTATTTTTATAACATATGTAAAAGTAAAATGTGAATACAATAGGACAAAGAATAGGAAAGTGGAGTATACTTTGTCTTAGACTGCACATGAAGTGGCATAATACTATTTGAAGGTAGACTATAATTAAACTCTAGAGTAACCACCAAAAGCATTTTTTAAAGGATAAATGACAAGCTAATAGTGGAGATAAAATAGAGTCATAAAAATAATTCAGAAGAAGGCAGAAAAATAGTTAAAAAAAATAAAGAACATGGAACAAATAGAAAATGTCTAGAAAAATTACTTTAATCCAACAAATCAATAATTACATTATATATGATCAATATAAACATATAAAGAGTTTTCAGATTAGATAAAAGAAAAAACCCAAAACTCAACTGGATTGTCTAAAAAACCTAACTTAACTATAAAGGCATGGATAGATTCAAGGATAGTAAAAGGATGACAGGGACCTATTATGTACATGTTAATAAAGAGGAAGTTGGAGTAGCTATATTAACATCAGAGAAAGCAGACTTAGAAGAATAAATATTACCACAGATCAAGATGAATATTACATTAATGATAAAGGAGTCAATTCACCAAGAAGCTGTAATAAACCTAAATGTATATGTGTGTCCAGCAACAGAGCTTCAAAATACATGTAGCAAAACTGATAGAACTGAAAGGCAAAAATACATAAATCTACAATTGTAGTTGGAGACTTTAAAACTTTGGTCAGCAATCAGAACAATTAAAAAGAAAACTCAGTAAGAATTAGAAAAATTATCTCAGTCCGTTTGACCTAATTGAGATTTCAAGAACCTGCCACTTAATAACAGCAGAATACATATATATTTAAAGTATACATGTGAGTAATATATGGAATTGTTGAATCACTATATTGTACACCTGAAACTAATATAACACTGTATGTTAACTACATGGGAATTAAAATAAAAAGTGTACATGGAACATGTGACCAGATACACCATATTCTGGGCCATAAAATAAACCTTAATAAATTTTAGAAAATGAAACAATACAAAGTATGATCTTGGACTGTAAAAGAATTAAACTGGAAGTTAATAACACAAAGATATCTGGAAAATCCCCACATCTTTGAAAATTAAACAAAACACTTCTAAATAATCCATGGATCAACACAATGGAATATTACTCAGCCATCCAAAAGAATGGAATCTTGTCATTTGCAATGACATGGATGGAACTAGAGGGTATTATGCTAAGTGAAATAAGTCAGAGAAAGACAAATACTATGTTATTTCACTCATGTGGAACTTAAGAAACAAAACAGTTGAACATAGGGGGAGGGGAGAAATAAGATGAAAATTGAGAGGGAGGCAAACCATAAGAGATGCTGAACTCTAGGAAATAAACTGAGGGTTGCTGGAGGGCAAGTGTGTGTGTGGGGGGAAGGATAATTGGGTGATGAGCATTAAGGAGGGCACTTGATATAATGAGCCCTCAGTGTTATATGCAGCTGATGAATCACTAAATTCTACCTCTGAAACTAATAAAAAAAAGAAAAAGAAAAAAATAATCCATGGATCAAAGGGGAAGCCACAAGGAAAACTAGAAAATATTTATAATTAAAAACAAAGAAGCAATGTATTAAAAATTGTGGTTTGTATTTAAAGCAGTGGGTAGAAGAAATTTATAGCTTTAAGTACTGATATTAGAAAAGAAAAAAATTCTCAAATCAATGATCTAAGCTTTTACCTAACAAAACTAGAAAAAGAAAAGCAAATTAAACTCAAAGCAAGTAAAAGGAATTCAATAGTAAATGTAAGAGCTTTCATCAGTGAAATTGAGAATAGAAAAAGAGAGAATCAATAAAATTGGGAGATGGTATTTTTAAAAGATCAACACAATTGATAAACCTCCAGCTAGACTGACCATGAAAAAAGAGAAGACACAAATTACCAATATCAGAAATTAAAAAGGGGCATCATTACTGACCCTTCAGGATAATAATGAATATTACAAACAACCCTATACCCATAAAATAACTTAGATGAACGATAAAAAGGTTTTGAAAAACACAAAATCCTAAAGCTCACTCAAGGAGAGATAACCAATAGTAACTATATTTATTAAAGAAATTGAACTTGCAGTTAAAACACTACCAACAAAGAAAACTCCAGGCCTAGATGACTTCACAGGCAAATGCTGCCAAACACTTAAAAAAGAAATAATATGATTCCTACACAAACAATTCCAATATAGAAGCAGGCCTGGGACTAGAGTGAGGTAAGAGAGGCATTAATGCAAGTGCAGGGTCATTGCCTGTGAATGACTGCCCCCATAAATTTTGTGCCTTGGTGTCTCACCCTGGTCCCAGCCCTATATAGAACATACATCCCAACTCATTCTATAAATCCTACAAGAAAAGACAACTACAAACTAATATCCCTCAGGAATATAGATACAAAAATCTTCAAATACTAGCAAATCAAATCTAATGATATATATAAAAAGGGTATTACATCATGACAAAGTAGAATTTACCGTAGGAATGCAAGGCCAGCTCAACATATGAAAATCCATCAATTTAATTTACCCTATCAACAGACTAAAGAAGAAAAACCATCAGATCATCTCAATAGATTCAGAAAAACCCTTTGACAAATTTCAGCATTTCTTCATAATAAAAAAACTCTTAGCCAACTAGTAATAGAAGGGAACTTCAACCTAATAAATGCCATCTACATCAACATTATATTTCATGGTAAAAAACTGAATGCTTTCCTTTAAGATGGTGAACAAAGAATGTCTGCTGTCACTCTTATTCAACAGTGTCCTAGAATAATTCAAATGCAATAATTCAAGAAAAAGAAATTAAAACGTACAGAATGTAAAGGAAGAAATAAAACAATATTCACAACTGACATGATTTCTATACTAAAAATCCCAAAGAATCTACATGAAAACAAGTTAGTTTAGTAAAAGATACAAGGTCAACATGCAAAGTCAATTGTATTTCTATATATTAGCAAATGAACACTTAGAAATCAAAATAAAGAGTACCATTTACAATAGTAACAAAAATTTTTAAAAAGCTACTTAGACATAAAAATAATTATGTGTGAAATGCATATGCTGATAAATATAAAACATTGATGAAAGAACTCAAATAATGCCTAAATAAATGTACAGATATACCATGTTCATGGATTGGAAGACTACAGATAGTAAAGATGTCAATTTTTCCCATACTTACCAGTAGAATCAACAAAATTCCAATTAAAATCCCAGCAGGACTTTTTTTTTTAAGAGATCAATGAGCCATTTCTAATGTATATGGAATGTTAAGAAGTTAGAATTGCCAAACCAAATTTGAAAATGAAGAACAAAGTTAGAAGACTCACTGTACTTGATTTCAAGCGTTAGTCAGAAAGCCATGGTAATCAAAGGAATATGACATTAGAGAAAAGATAGACATGTAGGTTAATGAAAGAGAACCGAGTCCAGAAATTGACCCATACATATGTGATCAATAGATTTTCAGTAAAGGAGCAAATGCAGTTCAATGGAGAATCAACCACCTTTTCAACAAATGCTGCTGAAAAAACTGGATATCCATCCGTATGCAACAAAAGGACTTCTACGTTACACCACATATAAAAATTAGCTCAAAATTCATCATAGATCTAAATGTAAAACCTAAAACTATAAAACTCCAGAAGAAAATGTAGGAAAGAATTTCTTATGAGTTTGGCAAAGTTAGGCAAAGATTCCTAAGATACAATGCCAAAATCATGATTCACTAAAAATAAAAATGCTAAGTTGAACTTTAGTAAGATTAAAACCTTCTGATCTTCAAGATTACTAAAAAGAGAATGAAAAGACAAGACACAGACTAGGAGAAAATATTGCAAATCACATTTCCAAAAACGAACTTGGATTTGGTATTTATAAAAGAAATCTCTCAAATATTAACGAGATTTGCAACACTATAAAACAGTGCCACTTTTCACGAAATTTACTTTTTGTTTTAGGTTATATAGTTATTTTTCATAAGTATGGTTATTTATGTTAACAGGTAGTGGATTTACTATTGTTATTTTTAATTTTAAATGGGTTAATACATATTTTTTAAAAAATTTAAAAAAATTTTAAAAAATCTTTTAAGGTTTATTATGATAAATATTGATAAATGTATCTTACATAAACAAAAGCTCTTTGGCATTCCTTTTAGAGTGTGAATGTGTCCTGAGACCAAGAAGGTTGAGATTTGCTATCATAGACAGTAGATATTATGGGAGTTCAGGGTCAGCATTTGCTATAATTGTTTCAGCCAAGTGTTCTGTGGGGAAAGGCTCTTTGCTTTAAGATCAGTTCAGTTTTCATTATATGCCTGATTGGCGCTAGCTCTCAGATGGCCCTTAAATGCAAATTTGTCACTCCTGTTATTTATTAGATTCATAGGTAGCACCACTTATCTAGCAGGTGCTTTAGAAGCACCTCATTCTAGAATGATGCTAAGAGGAAGATGCATCCTCCCAGATGAGTCAGGAATGCCAGGAATGCTCTGGTTCTGGCCATATTGGTGTGTTCCTGTTGTGCTCACCTGTTCAGGTGCTACCTTGAGACTTTTTCTGGCTTGGTAAGTGTCATGGATCTGCAGTTTAAGAAAGACAAGTCTAAAAGGACAAGAAATCCCTTCCATGTGTTCTTTGCAACTATCAATCACAGTGGATAGTTCTTTGCTGTGTGTTAGAATAGGCGTCTGGTTCCTTTGTCTCTTCCTTCATTCTGACTAATTGCTGATTAAAGCTCTTCATTTACTTGATTCTTTGGTTGTCACCTTTTCCCACTGTCCTAACCTTTTCTAACACTCCTCCACTGAGTGTAGTCTAAAGAGCATTCGATGTAAATGAGGATAAATCTATCCAGAAATGGATTTTCTTCAGAAATATTTGTAAGGGGGGAGTAGGTGGGAGAAAAAGTTAAATGTCAGTAATAAATACATTTCAGTTTTCAACAAAGGAAGTGCTTCAGAGATGATCTGCTTTGCCATTTCAAAATTATAGGACTGGTTAATTGTCCCATTTGGAAGAAGAACACGCCGGGCTTTTAAAAATAAATTTTACATAATGAAAAAAATCTGCGCTTTGGGTACAGTCATTTATCCACTTAATTTTCATTGAATGCCTACGGGTGTGAGGGACGGTCTTGACTTCTGGAGATTAAAAATGGAGTGGGACATGATTCATGATTCTTGCTCTCAGAGCTCATCTCTCAAAGCAGCGTCTCTCAGAACAAGCTCATTTCCTGTGAGGAATGGATAATTCCTATTCATTCTTCAATTCTCAGATTAAGTGTTAGGTTAGGTGTCTAAGAACCGCTGGATCAGAGGAGCTGTACTTTTATGATTTTAAAAGATATTATAATACCAGAAAAATATTGCCAATTACCCTCTATAGTGATTGTACCAATTTGTACTCTTAATAGGATTACAGGAGAAGGGAAGTTAAGGTCCACGGAACTGGCCAGGTGAGCTGGGCTGGGCTGAAGATGGGTAGATGGACAATGGCAGGACAATGAGATCACCTGCTGCCACGGGAGGGGGGGGGCCGTGGTGCCGTGGGGACATCTCCAGGGGCCCCTTGTCCAGTCTCGGGTGCCACCCAACGATTCCCAGGCATCGAAGCTCACGCTTAGTAGGGCAGTTGAAGGATGAATAGGAATTGTTCATTCCCAACAGGAAACGAGGTCGTGGTTCACTCTGAGAGCTGGTGTGGTCTTGTTTAGGATCTAATGTTCCTTTTTTTTTTTTTTTAAAGATTTTATTTACTTATTTGACAGAGGAGACACAGCGAGAGAGGGAACACAAGCAGGGGGGTGGGAGAGGGAGAAGCAGGCTCCCCACTGAGCAAGGAGGCTGATGCGGGGCTCGATCCCAGGACCCCGAGATCACGACCTGAGCCGAAGGCAGACGCTCAACCGACTGAGCCACCCAGGTGCCCCCTAATGTTCCTTTCTATATAAGAGGCTTTTCTGATGCTGCCCATCAGAAGAGAAGCAGCGAGAAGTCCTGGGAAGGTTCTTGGCAAACTTAGAGGTGTGTTGCTTGTGGTGCTGTTGCTTGTTTGCATCACAAGCTAGGATAATATGCAATTTGTAAACTATTTGTTTATAGATGTAACTCATTCACGTGACTCAAAATACAAGAGGTACACAAGGGCACACAGTGAAAACTGTCCCTTTCACCCTGTCCCTGAGTCACTGAGCTTTTCCTCTGGAAGAAACCAAAACCTACACATTTCTTGTGCTTCCTTCCAGAGATATTTCATGCAGAAAACAAGTAAATTATATGTGTGTGTGTGTTGTGTGTATATATATATATAGTATAGATATATAGTGCTGTATATAAATATATAGTATAATTTATATATAATTTTTATATTGTGTATATACAATTTTTCCTTCCTCTTTCCCACAAATGTTAAAGAGCTATAGCACTTCCTCATTCTTTCATATTCCAATTTAAGATGTACCATAATTGACTAAACAAATCCCCTATTGATGGTCGATTTTTGCTATTAACAACATGCTTCCATATGTGTGTATCTATAAGATAATTTCCTAGGAGTGGAATTACTGGATCAAAGAATCTATACTTTATCATTTTGGAAAAAATTGCCAGATTTGCCCCCATAGAGTTTATATCAATTTACACTCTCAATAGGAATATATGAGAACGCAGCCTAAGGCCCCCTGAGTAGAACTTTGGGGATAGGAATTGGAGGGCATGATTACACAACAGTAGCAAGCCCTTGGCTTCCTGATAAGTGTGATACCGTGGGGGTGGACTGTTCCCACGTGATTGGACCTGAGACGCATCTGCTGGGACAGGTTTAATACGGCTGCTCTAGCCAGCCATAAAACTTGCACTTGAGCACCAACAAATGTCATCATAAGACCCAGAGAACAAAGAACAAATACAATGTGAGTTTTATAATAAAGTTATGTTTTACCTTATTATACCAAAGGTCTCAGGTTTATTCACTGCAGGAGTTTAGAATTATTCCCATTAATAATATGAAATTCTCATTGGCCATCAGCCCCAGCTGACTGTAAAAAGTTATAAACCTCCTCCCTAAATATTTCTGGGCTTCCTTGGGGGTGGTACATGTGGTAACAAATCATTCCTGACCATTGTTCACCACATGGCTGATCCAGATAAGTTTCTGAAGTCCCTGGTCCATATAATTCACAGGGGGCTTTGCTGCTCCAAGGATGGAAGTCCCTTCTGCCTGGAAGTCTATATGTTGAGTATATGGGAAAGTGAGACATTGCCCCCCCAAGTCTCAGAAGGAGAAGCTCCATGGTCCGGCAAGTCTCTCCCCACAAGTGAAGCATTCTTACTGTGTTTATACTCTGCTAGGGGTCAGAGAGCGAGGTCATGTACTGTAAGGCATGACTGTGAAACCTCTTTCAATGCACAAACACTGTCTTTTTGTTGTGGGAGAGCACCAAGGGCTTTATCATGATTGGCTTCAGGGTGAAGTGGAATTCATGGAGTCGAAGAATGAATCTTGCCGACAAAGGAGAGTGAGTGAAGAGAGTTTTATTAAGTGAGGATACAGAGAAAGCTCTCAGGAGTGAGAGGGGTCCAGACAGGGTTGCCACTGAGGACTTTTAGGGTTGGTCTTTTATTGAAGGCTAACCAGGGAACGTAAATCCTTTTAACATCTCTATTGATATCACCACTGAGTAAGGACTAGTGATAACACCTTCAATGGCTTCCTTCTTTTCTAAATTCTTTGTTGGTCATAAGTAGCTGTTATAACAAGACCCCACCTCTGACACCTAAGACAGGATGGTCTGGTTTGTTTCCTTATCTCTGGTTTCCTTAAATTTTTGTGGTAATGGTTTCCACATTTTTGGAATTTTGTGGGCCTGATTCCATGGCCCCCTACCTATCTCTCCCTACCTAGTCCTGCCTGTCCCTTACTCAAGGGGATGAAACCCTGTCTGAAACTCCATGTCTGTTGCCAGGCCTACTTGCTGTGGCAGGATCTTTCTACCCCGTCTCCTACAATCTGATCTCCACGAGACCCCTCCAGATCATTAGACACATCTGAATCTCAACAGTGGCCAGGGTCAAATACCTTTCCCAGAGGCTTCTTGGTCCCTCCGTAAACCAGGGGACATAGAGAGTGACACACACACACACAGAGATATTTTGTCTAGCTTCCTTTACCAGAACTAACCAATCCCAAGGCCCAACCAAAACATCTGATTACATAAATAATAAAGATTAAAATTGAATTGAGTGGATTTATGAATGAAAGGAGAGATAACACCTAGGAGCTGTTTTTATAAGAGGAATTATCAACTAATATATTTCTCTGCCAGTTTTACTATAGTGTCTAAAACATTTAATTGCTTTAAAGAAGCACAAATAGAATGGCCCCAGTACTTGTGCATGATGGGTCATTAGCCTGTCTGATGGCAAATATGTATAGTTGACTGCAAATTATTATTGCCCCCAGGCAAGTTGTGAATTCAGGGCATCTTCTCCTTGACCCTGAGCACGTTTCAGGTTTGTGCAGCAACTCACAGGGCAGCTCGGGAGAAATGAGGATTCTTCCCAAGGAGAAAGGGTAATGTGAATTAGGGTCAAGACTACTCCTGGCCTCATTGTTCGGGGCTGAAATTTCACAGTAGAAATATAAATTATCATGGATTAGGTCAACCACACTCTCTGCTTTGGTCTCCTCTGTCCTCCAACTTTTTGTCCTTCCAGCAATAAAACATCAAAGGCCAATTTTAAGGTTTGAGACTTGGGAGGGGCACAGACAGCTCAAGGTCAAGGAGGCCATTCTTTCTGGCTTGGCCTTCGGGCCTTGAATCAAAGACACGAAAGGAGCCCTTCTGCCTTAGCAGGATTAGGAATTCCATTTAGGAGTTTAGGGCTCATGCTTGGGTTAGTCATGGTAAGCCCTGCCTTTTCCCAATGTGTCCCCCTGTGCATCTCTCTCCTTTGAGACTGTAGTGGATCCCAGGCAAATCTTTTCATTTCAACTCGACTAGTTGTTCTTTCAGAATTTTCCCAAGAGAAAGATAATTTTAAAGGCAAATTTGTAAGTAAATGGTGTATAAAACAGTCACAGGTAGTGGATGGGAAAGAGCTGGAGCTTTGGAGGCAGACAAATGGGTTCAAATCCCAGCTCAGACTCTCATGAGCTAGAATGAAGAATAGGTTCTAGAATCAGGAATAATAATCAAGAATTTGCTTTTCCAATTCCTCATCCATTAAATGGGAATAATAGTTTCTATCTCATGGGGTTGCTGTAAAGGTCAAAATGCAGTAAGGTGTATAAATTCTTAGCAGAGCACCTGGCACAGGGTAAGTACTCAGTATATGGTTGCATTATTACTAAGAGCATAATGAAAAATTACTTGGTATTATCTGAGTTGATGGCAGTTTCTGTCACTGCTTGTCTTCATTTCTGTGAGTAAATATGTTCTGTCAACTTGATGTGGAGAACAAGGGCAAAAGAAATGTACATAAAATAAAATCTTAAAACTTGCAGCCCCTTGACAAATATTTGAGACAGGCTGAGTGATGGGCTGCCTTGTGACTGGGTGTTTCTGTGGGGTGTTTGCATTTACTTCTCCTGACAACCCTCCAGGTTGTCAATAATATCCAGGGTGGATATTATTGCCCCATTTTCAAGATAAAAAAATGGAATATTAAATAATTTCCCCAACTTCCTCCAAATCTCTCACTCAGTGTCTCTTTCACTTGTCACTTCCCCCTTAAGAATGACCTCTTGGCTTTCAGGACTAATGTGTACTGGTTCTCCACCTTCCCTGCAGTTTCTCAGTCTCCTTTCACAGAATTCTCTTACTCAGAGCCGGACTGTCTTGTCATGTGTCCTCTTCCTGGAAGAATTCTGGAAGCTGTGGCTTCTTCCTCCTTAGGATGATCCTCAATCTGTATTTAGAGCCCAGACATTTCACCATCCAGGCCTCCAGACTTCACATTCAACTGTCCACTCGGTATCTCCACTTGAATGTTCTAGAAGCACATCCAAGTCAACATTTCCAAAGCTAAGCTCATTATCTTCTCTCTGCAGTGTTCCCAAGCTCTATTACTGGCCCTATTGCTTGGCCAGATGCTGGGACAGATCCTTGATTCCACCCTCTTATTCCCAGCTCTCAACTAAGCATTTACAAGATGGGATGAACTTACTCCTTAATCTTCTTGTCCCTACTAGTTGCATCCTGTTCTCCAATATGACTTCCTCCCCTCAATCCTCTGCACAAGGGCAAAGCACTATTGCTGAAATGCAAGTCATTTTTCTGGCCCTAAAATTCTTTTCTAGTGGGTGGGAAAAAAAATTCCACTTTTGCTAGTGGGCGGAGAAAAAAAATCTCAGTGGCAGATGTTGGAATTCCTCTTAGAGCAGAAATTGTCTTGGTTTAGAAAAATACTTTGAAGTTTCAGACAGAAATGAGAACCTGGGGGCATGAATTTCAGGAGTCAGAAGACAGGAGAAAGATATATAGTCATTATGATTGGGTTTCCCTCAAGCAAAGAAGCAAAGATTTTTAATGGATTGTTTAATATCCTCTTCTTGCATCAGCTTCTGATACATTGATTAACAAAGCAGAAGAACTTTGTGAAACAAAAGTAACAGGACTGCTTCTAAATATGCTCTGTCAAGCCTTAACTACAAATCTTAATACAGTCCTGACATCTTCAAGATATCCAAGAGCCCTTGCCCCTAACTGGCCTGTGCAGAAATAAACCTGAGCCAACTCTCCTGAGGATAATGAAGTAATAACATGATCGAAGTGGGAGAGAAATTACCGAGGCTTAGCTGAGCCCCATGTGCCAAGACTGATCTATTGCTTCTCCCTCCTTAGTAGCTTCACTAAGAAATAGAGCAAGAATATGGTTCAACAATATTCAGAAAGCATTTTCAGGAACAAAAGTTTTGTGCCAGGTTCTATTTTAGGGCCTGAGGATACCGCAACAGCTATGGTAGGGCCTCTCCACTGTCTTCCATGACCTGCACGCAGATGGAGAAAATAGGAATAATGTAATTCAGTCCATGAGAAGTACCACCACATTTTTAAAATGCTATTAAAGTTGAGCAATTATTATATCATTTGGATGTATGCCAGAGCCTTTGTTTGGAAAGACAATACCTATTCTGTCACCAACAAACTACTCACAAAGGAAACACATAAGTGTATTTTTTTTTTAAGATTTTATTTATTTATTTGACAGACATAGTGAGAGAGGGAACACAAGCAGGGGGAGTGGGAGAGGGAGAAGCAGGCTTCCCTCGGAGCAGGGAGCCTGATGCGGGGCTCGATCCCAGGACCCCAGGATCATGACCTGAGCCGAAGGCAGACACTTAACGACTGAGCCACCCAGGCGCCCCACACGTAAGTGTATTTACAAAGGCTAGGTGTATCAACAGGGTGAGTGAGTTATGCATCTTCTCAGAGTGTCTTCCTATCTGGCCATTAAGTGTTGCTGTCTCGGTATGGGGCATTGGCATTTTCAGTTCAACCAATGTTTTTTGAGGACATACCATGTGAAATTTTCTACTAGGGATACAAAGATTAATAGAGCTCAGCACTTGTCCTCAAGGTCTTACAGTTGTGTGTGTGTGTGTGTGGAGATTGGCAGCTTGGAGCAGAATACAAAGCTACATAGACTGGGTACTTCCTATACTCCAGGCACTACTCAAAATTCTTTTTAACTTCATCTAATCCTTTCTATAACCATGTAAGGTAGGTGTTAGTCTTGCTTCATGCTTAAGTGACTTTCTGAGGGTTACAAAGCTAATAAGAAAAGGATCGTAAGAGAATTTCAAAACGAAGTGATATGGGGGCTCAAAGGAGGAAATATCATATTTGAATAAGAAGGTATCAAAAGCTTCATAGTGGAGGGTGCTTTTTCAAGACCTTGACATCTGGGCAGAATTTTGAAGGGCAAAGATTGTGGGTATGAGAAGGATTCTTGGTAGAAAGAAGAATATGAGCAAAAGCTCAGGGTGTCCACGGAATAGCACAGTGTGTTTGGGCAGGAGTGTTGGGTTGTATAGATGGATGAGACTGGAAAGATAGGACTTTTGGGGGAGGTCATTTTTTTGAGTGACAGCTGAGGAGTTTCTGTAATGTAGAGTTAATGGCAGAGGAGGAAGATGTGTGGTGTGCTCACAGCTGTGCTTTAGGAAGATGACCCTGTCAGGATTAATATTGGAGAACGGAACCATGGGAAGCAGTGAGACCCATTAGGGCCACACGAATTTCAGGAAAGGTAATGAGAGTCTTAACTAGGGCAGCAGTGTTGAGAGCAAATAACTTATCTTTTAAGATGAGCATCATGTGGGTTATTTTGTTTCAGGATTCCTAAGGAAGAAGTTGTGCCTGTTGTCACCAAGTAAACACATACTATAAATACTTGGATTGAAAGTATGGTCCCACTAAGCATCTAAAAATTATATATGTAATCTTTTCTGGCAGCTCCGGCAGCCAAATGCTGACACTTAAGGCAATGCATGATGATGCTTTTGGGAGGGGGGGGGCAGAACTGATGGATGAGAGAGGGGACAAGAGTCAAAGTTGGGTCAAATTGCCTCCCAAACCTAAGCAGAGAGTAGTGTGGTAGAGAGGTTAGGTGCATATGTGGGGAGCCAGAGAGACGAGTTCAGGTGCTAGCCCTGGTCCTGGCTGGCCATGTGACTGTGGAAAGATGGTATCAGTCTTCGGTTCCTTTCTTGTAATGGGATTAATAATACCACAACCTCAATATTTATTTAATATAACATTGCCTACTCAATTTCCATCTCTCCCACAAGACCCATTTCTTTAATCCCGTAACTACCTGATAAGGTAGACACATAGAAGTGTCTAATAATTGTTTGATTTTGTTATTATTATATATTAATGTTATTTTAATATTATTAAGATGATAGCATCAAAACCTCCAATAGGGGTAAGAGCTGTTTATGTAAACTAGCTTCATAAAAGGCTAAATATATTTCCCATTCATTAAACTGTAGTTTAAAAAGTGTTTTTTTTTTTTTTTAAAGATTTTATTTATTTTTTGACAGAGACACAGTGAGAGAGGGAACACAAGCAGGGGGAGTGGGAGAGGGAGAAGCAGGCTCCCCGCAGAGCAGGGAGCCCGATGTGGGGCTCGATCCCAGGACCCTGAGATCACTACCTGAGCCGAAGGCAGATGCTTAACCGACTGAGCCACCCAGGCGCCCCTAAAAATAGTGTTTGGTGATGATGTTTAACACACAGAGATTGGCAGTTTGGGGCAGAATATAAACTTCCCAGGACCAAATGTCTACTAGTGAAAGAAGCCATGATTATAGGGGTTGGAACCACTGATCACAGACTGTCTAGAAAGTGCTTGGTGATAGGGACTACCAGATGAAGAGAACAGGGGTGGCTGAGGGGAGGTTGTTGGAAGGGAATGGGGTAAGATGCTGTCACTCATTTCAGTAAGGATGAAGGATGAACACACTCCTGGTACATAGCACAGTACCATGCGTATCAAAGGGGTCAATATGTGTGCGGTGAACGAACGATGATTTACCTTCAGAGGGGTGGAGAGAAGTGGTCTGGAGAATGTGGCAAGGTTCCTGGCCCATAGTGGACACAAAATACATTTAAATCAAAGGAGAGAAGGAAAGGAACTCTAGTTCCCTTATGCAGAAGGGGAGCTTACTGATGAAGAACCTAGAAGGGAAGTTTACAAAACTTACAGAATTTTGCAAAAAAACCTCTGGCTGGTTATCAACAGAGGTAAAAAAAAAAAATATCTGTGGGATTGGAGAGCAAGGAAAGAGATCCTGTACCCTTCTCAGCCTAAAAGTAAACATACTTTACTTGGGCTCATGTAGACTGAATGTTTTCCCACCTTGGGAGTGACCTAAAACTTGTAATTCCTTCTTAGGGCTTCAATATTTCCAGATGCCTTTATGAGATGCCCTGCTTGGGGCTCCTATGGGACTCAGCAGAGATGAGGAAGGGAATACCAGATCGTGCAGCAGACTAGTAATTGTTTGCTCCTCTTCCAGAACTCTGCAGTCCCTGGCTCTGCTCCCCTTTCTCTCTAGGCTGAGTCCCTAATCCTCAGGGGCCTTTGATAATCAGCTCTGTCAGAAGTTCATCTATGTCCTACACAGAATGACTCAGGCAGAAAAAGATGGTCATTCTCGAAAGCTGAAGTGGATCAGGAAAAGGGTCAGTGGAGACTGAAGGAAAGCCTTTTTGCCACCAAGTGCCCAGTCTGAGGGCTTTGCCACATGGCCTGTGTTCAGAATTGACCTGGCATGAGGTCATGAGAGAGCATTACACACACACACACACATAATATGTTATATTATCAAAGAACTGTTCTGATTGACTGTAGACTGAATACATTTGGTGGCAACCTACAGAGAAATCTGAAAGGACTTCATCTATAAGAAATGAGAGCTTCTTTCCAGCTAAGCTTATTTTCGGATCTGCAGGTGCAAAGACCAGCTTTTCAAGACCCCTGAGATTGGGAGCACTGTCATGTTTTGAACACTTAAACCCTTTCAGATGCCACCTTGGGAAGGACTTGATGGAAATCATTCTGTCAACTTGAGTCCTCAAACAGGCACATTTCTCAAGCTGTCCAGAGGATAAGGGCTGATTCTGAGAACCAGATTTGAGTTGGCATATCTAATCCGACCACCACCTTTAGTGCTTCTCCTTCACGGAGAACAAGAGTGAGTCTCCTCCATTCCTATTTCCTTGCGTGCCATCCTGTCAGACTAGTCTTCTACATTTATCAACTTGTTTCCCTTTTCCTACCCCCTTTGTTCTTATGCTGAGTCAGTGGTATTCAGCTTCTGTTCCAAAGGTTCACTTCTCCCGTGCGCTGAACCCTTCACCTCCCCAAGAATCTCCTTCCCTTCATTCTTTACCTCTGCACCTGCATGTTCTTTACCTCTAGCTCTTACCCCTCAATCTATGGTCACAAGCAAGATTCCAAATTACTGGAACAATCAAAACCCCCTGGACCCTGGGTCTTGCTTTAGTTGCTTTTCTATCATTCTCTTTAATAGCCATGCTGTTCAAGAGAGAAATGTATGCATTTGTTCTTTACACATTTAGTCGTCCATCAGCCTTTGGTGGAGGGCCTCCCCCGCCCCCAAGAATTGGGCAAAGTGCAGGGGCCATGAACAAGACAGTCCTTACCTTCAAGGAGCTCACAGTCTTGTGAAGGAGACCAGTAAATTAAAGACCACACACACAGAGGGTGGTAAGTGCGACACCAGGGACATGCACAGGTTCTCTGGGAGTACATAGCACCTTCCGGTTCATCCTTTGAGACACAGTAAAAAAGTTACTTCCTCTATGAAAGTTTTCTACAGGATTCTTCTTTCCAATCTTGGCCTTCCCATATCACCTGGTGTGTACTATCCCAACATCACTTAGCACATTTTACTGTGATTATCTCTACCCAGCTTACTCTTCTCCCTAGTTGTGAGTTTTCTGAGAGCAGGGACTGTGCCCAACCTTTATCCCAAAGCCCAGGATTTAGAGGGTAGAAGCTCTTAGTAAGTGCTCGTTGAATGAGACAGAGTGGATGTTAGGAGGAATATAATATCTTTGGGGGCCAACTTTGATGGCGTGACAAGATCTGAGTCAGAGGGGCCTTATGGAGGAAGGCAGAGCCAACACCCACCTGCACATTCAATCCATTCTCTTTCCTGTCAGCTTCTCCTAGCTACCATTTTTCTGTTCAAACCTAGGGGGGGGGGTTGAGTTTTGGTTTTTATCACGGAGCCATTTCCCTTTCAGAAATGGAGGAGTTTGTCTGGTTGTGCACGAAAACTCTGCTTTCTGCCATGATGCAGCCAAACTCCTCCAGCCATGGCAGAAGGAAGTTTTAGACCTCCCAGTCTGAAAATGAGGAAAATGAGGAAGGACATGAGTACTTGACTTAGGACAGCACCCAGGTAGTCTCTGGGGCCCCTACCTTCTAATCTTGGACAAGATATTGGGCAGAATTCATCTGACCAAACCTCGTTCTTGGGAGCAGGTAAGGTTTTATTATCCTTATTTTACTGAAGATGTAGCTGGACCCAAGGCGAAGGGGTTATGTGATTTGCCCAACAGGGGGTAAAAACTTACACCTTCTGACTTCTAAGGCAAGACTCTTTTCTCAAACTCTCTAAAGCTACTTGAACAATAAAGTGAGAAGATCAGCCTGAGGTTTCTCTGGGGTGTGTAATTCAATTTCCCAAATATTTCACATTGACGTAGATGCCTTTCTTCTTTTGGGCTCTGGATTTATCAGAAGTCATCTTAGACACAGACATAGGTGGTTAGGGTTAAGGGAAGGGGCATATGAGACCCCCCAGGTGTAATGCAACTTCCTGCCACCCCACCCCCTTCTGGAGGAGGGCACTGGGTGCAACAGTGCTCTGGACTCCTATGACATCGTTTCCTGAAAGTTCAATAGCTTGTAACTTTGCTAAATACTCACTAACTCTGTGTATTTCTTTTTGTTAGATACTCTAGGGCAAACTCATTAGGGGCTTATTAGCCAGCACTGTTGGAGCTGAGCTGATGCTAGTTAAGTAAAATGAGTTTGTGGAGCATAAAGCAATGCCGGAAGTATCCTCGTCCGGGTGAACGAGAACTTGATAAATGCCACAGTGCCATTGGCACGTGTCGGCAATCAGAAGCAGTCAAACCATTACCAGATTTAATAATTCAGTCCAAAAAGGGCACATGTCAGTCAAGCAAGGATGGGATGTGCAGAGGAAGGATGTAGGAGTCAAAGAGTAATCTCATCAGGAATCCAATAAATTTGCCAGGTTTTGGAGAGAAAGCAAAGTGGTGTTGAAGCCAGGACGGCAGGGCAACTGTGCATATGTTGAAGGAATCCTGCTAACTGTTAAAGAAGTAGATTCATTCCTGATAACTTCTATATGATCGTGGGTTCCTTATTTGTAGGATAGGAACGGTGAGCCCGATTCACAGAGAAAGGTGCGAAGATTGCTTTCCACTCACCAAAACTTTTGGCATCATACTTGACTTCTCTCTCTCTCCTGTCTCACATCTGATCTGTCAGCAAATCTTCTTAAGTGTTCCTTACGTTGCCCATCTTATTTGATTCTTGCAATAATCCTAGGAGATGTTTACGGCATTTCAGTATAGGGTGGCTTACTATGTCCCTTGGGGGTGCAGGACAATGAATGGGCTTCTAGGTAACTGTGCAATCTTTGAAGGCCACTTCCAGGTTCAGTTTGATCCAAGAACTGGATCTCATTCCAAGAATGGAGTGAGAGGACTTTGTCTCTGGCTCAGACTCCATGTGGTTTAATAAAGGGAAGCTCATAGTCCTAGACCACCCCCTTTATAAACACCAGCATCTTTCATTTTACCTGAAGAGATCATTTCTTCTCTTTAGGCTGATTGGTGGCTTTGGAGAACCTCAAAGGCAAAACTTACGAGGCTAAAGCATTTTTTAAGACATATTTTTAAGTTTACATATAGTGTAACTGGGGTGTGTGTGTGGTCTGCTTCAGGTTTGCTTGCCAGATTGCAGAATTTCCATATCATTCTGCAGATCAGTAGACTCCTGAAGGCAACCTACCAGAAAAATAACTACTAGAGAAAAAAACTTCACATGTATGGTGAAGAACGTCACTGAAGCCCAGAACGACAGGATGTGCTAGATAATAAATAACATACAATAGATGCCTTGTGTGTGTGTGTGTACATTCTCCTAAACAAGAGAAGGAACAGTGTGTTGCAAGGAACCCTGAAACCTATTTACTCTTGGATATGTACATTCTTCGGAATGTTTCCTTGCATTTCCTTTCTTCCTCTGTTTCCTCAAATGCTGATGATTCCCAAATGTGTAAGTTCCTATCTGTGGCCCGAGTCCGTCTTCTAACTCTACGGTGTATATCCACCTGCTTTGCCTCTCAGTTTATGGTCTTCCAGGCATGTCACATTTCACAATACAAAACTGAGCCTCTGGTTTGGAACCCTCCTGCCCCTGCTAAAAAATATCAGACTTTCTCTGTAGCCTTCCCTGTTTGGATTAATAGCAATTTTATTTGCTCACTTGCTTAGGCCAAAACTTTTGGCATCATACTTGACTTCTCTTTCTCTCCTGTCTCACATCTGATCTGTCAGCAAATCCTGTAGACTTGATCTTCAAAATATATTTGGAATCTCTAAAAAAAGTCTATAAACGTACAGATTAAAGAATAAAATGATATGATTATCTCAATAGCTACAGGAAATGCATTTAATAATACTTACCATAAATTTTGACTTTAAAAACTCTGGTTAAATTAAGAATAAAAAGGACTTTCTTTAACCAAATAAAGGGTATAAAAACCATAAACCTAAACTGAGAAATAGTAGAAGCATTCCCTTTAAAATCAGTAACTAAACAAGAGTGACTATTATTACCACTTCTATTCAACATTATACTGGGGGTCCTAGACAGTGCCATAAGACCAAAAAGAACAAAAAAAAGAAAAGAATACCAGCATACCCTTTTCCCTTTCTTTTAACATGCAGACGTCTTCCCACCTAAGCTGTTTGCTTATGCAATTCTCTTCTCCTGAAGTGTTGTTCTTCTATAGGATGTGATCAATAAATATTTGTTAAATGAAATAACAGATGAAGAATGTAAGCTCCAAGCAGGCAGAGTTTTTGTCTGTTTTGTTCACTGCTGTCTCCCTAGCTCTTAGAAGAGCATATATAGGAGCAGACCCAGGTACATAACTACAAAATGAACTCATGGGGCTCCCTGTTAAAAAAATTCTTAAGATTTTCAAGATAGTGACAGTTGAGCGTTAAACCAAGATGGGGCCCTTCTGAGCATAGTACCCTCAGCAACTATGGCCTATGAAGCCAGCCCTACATAGAAATGACACACCAGGCACTCAAAACTAATTGCTGAAGAAATAAATGATCTCACTTGATCATCTCAACATCTCATAAGGCAGTGGGGACAAATGAAGCTGAGAGACCTAAATGACTTGCTGAATTTTACAGTCTGTGCCCTAACTTGGCCAAATCCAACTGGAAGACAGGGCCGAGGAGCCTGTTGATGGAGTCCATCAGGTTAACCTATGGGGCTACAGAGCAAGGTGCAGAGGAGCTGAGTGGGCGTGGAATGAGGGCAGGCAGGAATAGTAGCCTACCCACTTATCATACTTTCTTCTTGACTTGCTTCTCCATCAGGGCAGTGGAATTGTGTGGTATCTCCAGAATCTAGCCCCTGGGCAATTGCATAAACAGTAGGTCTCTCCAAAAAATAATTGGTTACCATGTGAACAAATGAATTAACAAGGAAAGAGAGTAACAAAGAGAAGATGTAGTCAAAGTCATTTTAGGTGAACGGATAGAAGCTTAGTGAGTTTGGGGAATCTGCCTGAGATTCTCTCCCTCTCCCTCTGTCCCTCCCCCTGCTCACATGCATGTGCACACGCTCTCTCTCTCAAATAAATAAATCTTAAAAAAAAATCAAAGCCTTGTTAAGAGAGAAGTATAGGGCTATAGTCTAGATCATGGTGTATGTTATTTAATATATACTTGTTAGGGAAATTTGTTATTGTTAGCCATTACGTTTATGGGTCTGTATTGTTGACACAAAATTAAAGTCCATTTAATGGCAAGGAGAATCCTAACGGTCTAAATTAAGGAATGGTTCTAAATTAAATCCCATAAACGAACAAGAAAGGTGGGACCAGTGCCTCTGAACTCATCACCAGGAATAGCAGCTCAGGGGTACAGTTCTGGGGTGTCCTGAGCTATCAGCATAGCTTAGGGGTGTTTAAGGGAGTCATTAAAGACAACAAGTAATTAAAAGGAAAGCCAGAGATGGGAAGGTCAAATCACAAGCTAGTAGGATTATGTACCACTCAAAAACATGAACACAGAGCTGTCCAGGCCAGTTTGGCCAGATTTTTCCACCTTCATTATGTCACCTCTTCTGTATAACTCATTGTTTTAAATTCAAAAAATGGCTATTATCACCTCTAAATTATAGAACCCTTTAAAAGTTTAAATATTTGTCTCACATACAGCTGTTTCATTTATTTAAATATCCTTTTATTATACTCCCATATGAATACTTGTACTATAATTATAAAGCATATATAGTTTGTTTCTATTTAATATCACATTATAAGCACATTGTTGTGTCTATACTCTTCATGTGTCTTTTTAAAATTGTTGTGGAATATTCCCTGACTTTGCTAGACTTTGTCATTTGTCGGTTGGACATTTTGTATTGAATGTCGGGTGGACAATTTGTATTGAAAGTCTTTTTTCCCTCCTGTGACTGCCTTAGCACAAAGTATCTTTATGCATATGGTTTTTTTCCACTTTTGAATTATTGGCTTGGGAATAAGTTCCCAAGATGGGATTTTGTTACTCAAAGGCATAGCTCCATGAGAGCTCTCGCTGGCTCCTGAGTATACTGTAAACGCCTCGAGAAAATCTGACCCCCAAACTCAGTGTCTCTCCTCACTCTTCACCCACATGCGCTTTGTGCATTAGCGGGACCGTCTCCCCGAATGATTCTAGTCTTTCATGCCATGTTCAAGGTCCTGAAACTTACTCCTGCTTCGATGTCTTTGATCTCACCGTTCTTACCCACACTTTCTGAACCCCGTCCTCCTTCCTTGTCACTGCTGAGAAAACAGCCATCCTCCTTGTTCTACTGCTGTTCTCCTCCTCAAACTCATGTCGTACATCTAGTCTTTATCGTGCAAATCAGCATGGCGTTGCATTCTAATCATTTCATGTGAACTGGTTTTATTCTCCTCAGTTTTAAGATTTTTAGCTACTTAGGGCTGTAGATTATACATTTCCATCCCCTGTTCCTATCAGCAGGGTCAGACCCACTTTTGAAACTCAAATACTTCATCCTCTGTAAGTAGTTTTTACTTCTAAGCTATTTCTTCCAATAGTCCTTTGAGCTATTCTTTCAAAACCTTGTATTAGAATTTTTGGGTTTTTAAAAATTTTTTAGTTTTTTCTAGATTTATTTATTCATTTTAGGGACAGTGGTGGTGGGGGGGCCTGTAGAGGGAGAGAGAATCCTGAAGCAGACTCCCAGACCTGGGGCTCAATCCCTCAACCTCAGTGGAAATCAAGGGTCACACTCAACCCACTGAACCACCCAGGCACCCCACCCACCTTTTTTAAATGATGGTGGATGGTGGGGAAGGAGCAAAACTTCGGGGGTGGGTGGGGCTTACTTGCTCTGAAGGAGATGAAATGCACAGAAGTCAATGATAAAAACAGAAAAATGTCAAGGAGCCTATAAATAGAGGAAATTTAATTCAAACATTGAACCTAATGTTGGGGAATATTAGCAATTACTGATTGCACGAATAGTGTTATGTAACACCCAAAACCCCATTTTGTTTAAAATCCTAATCATACATTTAGCTCTGTGGGTCAGTGATTTAGGCTGGTGGTTTACAGGTCCTGCCTGGGCTCAGTTATAAGTCTGGGTGTCCACTGGCTGTTGGCCAGGGCAAGTTCATCCTCCCCGTTCCCTGGGGCCTCTCCAGTAGATTCTCACATTATAGAAAAGCAGCAAGAGTAGGGTGCCTGGCTGGCTTAGTCAGAGGAGCATGTGACTCTTGATCTCAGGGTTGTGAGTTCAAGCCCCACATTGGGTGTAGAGATTACTAAAAATAAAATGTAAAGAAAACTTTAAAAATTTTTTTAAGAAGAGCAAGAAAGCAAGCCAGTGCCTCAGCACTGTCCATGTGAGGACCTATCTGAGCTGTGGAGTTTGACCAAAATGTGGAGGAGGTAGGGACAGCACCTGAGGTATAAGGAAGCCCACTGAGGCAGGTCAGGACAGGTACTAGTTCAGAATCTTGTAGGGCCAGCTACTCTTGGTGTGGAAGGAATTGAGAAGCAGGAGAAACTGGGGTCAACAAACTGGAAAGGTATCAACAGCAGGGAGAGGACTTATTCAGGTGGCTACAACCTTGACCAGGGGAGCAGGCTGATGTGCTGGAACTGAAGAGAGCTGTCAGGGAGGGGACAGGTGCACACAGGGAGCTGGGAGTGCTCAGCATCTTAGTCCCTGGGGAAGGCAGGTGTCGATCTCCTGCTGTGGCTGTGGTTTCAAGTGAAGGCAGAAAGGCAGGTAGGTCCTTTTACACCTTGTTCCCCCTTCTGGGATGACTGGACAGACTTAAAGTTTTCTCTACCTCCCCATCCCCCCCACCCCCAGCTTCCCTCCTATCTGAACGTGGACCGGAGACAAGGACTTCAATTGTATTAAGCACAGCGTGATGACTGATCTGTGTTCTCTGCCTTTGGAAATCAAATCAGAGTCAAATCTGATCACTGGGGAACAGAGAAACTCAATTTAAGTCCTGAACTTTGCCGGGCATTTCCATCAGTTTCAATAGGGAGAGGAGGTGGTAATCAGTGAGACTGGAGGGGGGACAAGGCTTTGCATGAAGGATTTATAAAAGAACTTAAAGCAAGGATGGAATCCTGGGATGACTTCTTCCCACCCCACACGAGGTTCACAAGCAATACTAATGTGTTCAGTACCCATGAGGACCTGGGGTGGTTGTTCCCATCATAAGAGACTTGAGAGAAGGCAGTGCACAATGTGGTGTAAATTTGGGAGCATAGTTCAGAATTGGATGATCCCGCTGGATGATCCTGGTGTCTGGAATCAAACCATTAGAGATTTTCTGCTCTGAGGCTTGAAGCCTGTCAGTCTTTTGGAAACCCAGACTGAGATGCAAATGCCCTGGACAGTAAAATCCCACCAGCCATCACCAGCAGGGGGGGGTTTGAATAGCCAAATCAGGAGGTAATGGGACAAAGCCTATCTGGGAGGAGGAAGAGGAGCTGAGTCAACTCAAGATGAACCAGAGCAGCTTAATCTTGTCCAATTCAAATACTGCCAGAATTCTTTTCTTCTAAAGTTTTGGGTGCTCTGGACAATACGAACAGCAAGCTAGGTTGTTACAAGTTCTAGTAGATGGAAGCTCATGCTCTAGACTTAGATGTTTTGTGGGAAGATATCCCTTCTTTTCTTTGCTAATTGTGGACTTTATGCATGATTTTCTTTCATCCTATTTAAAAATATAAACTCCATGCAGTAAGAATCATGCATATTTTTTTGACACTGCAACCCTGGCACAGAGTAGACAGTAAATATGTGAGCAAGGTATATGAACTGGGGTGATTTTCAATCTATAACACCTCCAAGGGAAACAAGTTCTACCAATTGGCTACCTGCCGTGTAAAGTAGCACTTCCTTTGCTTTGTTCTTAAAAAAGAAATCCGTATTTTAGGTTCAGAAAGATAGGTGATCAGATCGTAAGTGGTTTTCAATATCTCCCTTTCCTGTTTGGTTTGTTCAAAGCAGAGAAACTATTTTATTAAACACAAGTTTACTTAGAACCATAATATGTAAAACATATATGAACCAGGCTGCCTGCGTCCATAGTGAGCCAGACCTCCTCTTTCTTTACTCCATAAGGCAGTTTAGAAGGTAAGAGAATCCCCTGGACCTCCCAACCCCAGCACTGTCCATATGATGTCTAGTTCACAAACACCTGTGAGTGCCTAGAGTACAGGGTGCACATTCTCCTTCTTTCACCCATTTTAGAATTTTACACTCATCTCTATTAGGAAGTGCTTCTTTTTTTAATCTAAGCCCAATTTTTAAACAATATTTGATCTCTATTTAGGAGAGAGGTAAAGGACTCTGAAGTGACCTGAATTCAGCTTACTTCTTTTCAAAAGCTTTTTCATTTAGCGTCAAACTCCCAGTTAAAAAAAAAAAAAAGACATGAAAAGATAGGATTCATAGTTATTTTACCTGATCGCTTATTTAACTTGACATGGCTAAGTTTCTGGAATGGGTAGAAATTGAATATTTTTTTAAATCACTTTTTTTCACTCCTGAAAACTTAAAAAAATACACTTGTTTTTAGAGCAGTTTTAGGTTCACAGCAAAGTTGAGCAGAAAGTGCAGAGATTTCCCATATATGCCCTGCCCTGACACATGCACAGTCTCCTCTACTAGCAACACCCCAACAAGAGTGGGATATTTGTTACAACTGATGGAGCTACACTGACTCATTATCACCCAGAGCCCACAGTGTATATCAGGGTCACTCTTGGTGTTGTACGTTCTGTGGGTTTGGACAAATGTGTAATGACGTGTATCTGCCATTACAACATCCTACATAATCATCTCATTGTTCCAAAAATCCTCTGTGCCCCACCTATTCATCCCTTCCTCTCTCTTCTGTGGCACCCTTTGATCTTCTCATTGTCTTCATAGTTTTGCCTTTTCCAGGATATCATATAATTGGAGTTATGCAGATGCAGCGTTTTCAGATGGACTTCTTCCACTTAGTAATATACATTTAAGATTCCTCCATGTCTTTTCAGGCTTGATAGCTCATTTATTTTTAGTAATGAAGTACATTCCATTGTCTGGATGGACCATAGCTTGTTATTTATACATTCACCCTCTGAAGGACATCATGGCTGCTTCCAAGTTTGGGCAATTATGAATAAAGCTGCTATAAATATCTGTGGGCAGGATTTTGTGTGGACATAAGTTTTCAATTCATTTAGGTAAATATCAAGGAGCATGACTGATGGACTATATAAGAATGTTTAGTTTTCTAACAAACTGCCAAACTGTCTTCCCAAGTGGCTGCACCATTTTGCATTCCCACCAGCAGTGAGTGAGAGTTCCTGTGGCTCCACGTGGTTGCCAGCATTTGCTGATTTCAGTATTTTGGATTTCCCTTGCTCTAATAGATGTATAATGGTACCTCACTGTTATTTTAATTTGCAGTTTCCGAATAACAGAATGTCAAACATCTTTTCATATGCTTATTTGCCATCTGTGTTTCTTCTTTTGTGAGGTGGCTGTTCAGGTCTTTTGCCCATTTTTTTAATTGATTTGTTTTCTTATTGTTGAGTTTTAAGGGTATATTTTGGTAACTGTCCTTTTATCAGATATGCTTTTTGCAAATATTTCCTCCCAGTCTGTGTCTTGACTTTTCATGCTCTTGACATTGTCTTTTGCAGAGCAGAAGTTATAAATTTTAATGTTGCCTCTATTCTTTGTCAAAAATTGGCTGACTATATTTTTATGGGTCTATTTCTGGGCTATTCATCCATCTGTTGTTCCACTGGCTTATGTGTCTATGTTTTCATCAATACCATACTGCCTTGATTACTGTAGCTTTACTTGAAGTCAGGTAGTATCAGTCTTCCCACTTTGTTCTTTTTAAATATCACATTGGCTCTCCTGGGTCTTTTGCCTCCCTATATAAATTGAGTCAATTTGTACTATTCACAAAATAAGTTGCTTGTACTTTGATTGGGGTTGCATTGAATCTATAGATCAAGCTGGAAATAACTGATACCTTGACAATATTATGTCTTCTTATCCATGAACATGGAATACATCTCCATCGATTTAGTTATTCTTTGATTTCATTTGTCCTGAAGATTTTCTTCTCCTAAAATTGTCAACTGGGAAAATCCA
Organism: Neomonachus schauinslandi; assembly: GCF_002201575.2. Classification (NCBI taxonomy): domain Eukaryota; kingdom Metazoa; phylum Chordata; class Mammalia; order Carnivora; family Phocidae; genus Neomonachus; species Neomonachus schauinslandi. The sequence continues at coordinate 132,858,419 of NC_058407.1, forward strand.
CATCTCTAAGTGGAGAGGCTGTTGGCTCACTTTGACTTTAATTTATTCCTTGCGCTTTGCTTTCAGCTCATGCTCCTGTAGGTTATAGTAGTATCTAAGAGGAGGAATCAGTGGGTAGTAAGGACTAATGAACTTCTCTGTAAGGGGGGGGGGGAAGAGCAGTGGTGGACACTATCAGGAAGTTGTTTGTTGTAGACTCTGAAGCTCACTTTCTCTCCCAATTAGCAAGGACTTTGGAAGCAAACAGATCTGAGCTCCAATTCCAGTTCTCTTATTTTACTAGCTTGCCTATGGCAAGTTACCTTCTCTAAGCTTCTGGTTTGTCTGTATAGTGGAGAAAATGTCTATTTTGCAGGATTTCTGTGAAGATTAAATAAGGTTGCATATGCAAATGACTCACACATAGTAGGTATCCAGTAAATGGAAACTATTCTTGATGCTCCCTCCCTTCTCTCCTCCTAATAACCAAGAGGCACGGGACTTCCCCAGTTTTCCTCTGGTGCTCAACCCCTCACCTTGATGGGGAAAAGAGGTGTTACCCTTCTAGAGCCATCCATCCATAGGGTATGGGGCAAGCTTACAAGGCCTCCATGCATCAAGGTACAGAGTATGACCCTTTCAAAGCTTCACTTTAGACCTTTAGTTTAAAATTCTTACTCTCCTCCCCCTTCCCCTTGCAAGGAGCTAACGAGTCCCTGCAATACTTTTACCACTCTTTCTCTGCCATCTAGGTTCTGTGAGATCATTTCATGTTATCAGAATGTCCCTTATAATAGGTCTCTTCTGATACAAATGTCTTTATACATTCTCAGAGAATTTGTTCTTACCCATTAATATTTATATACCACAAGGTTCTTTACATCCACTGTTTTCTCTTCTCGTCATCTTCCCCCATCTTGAAGTCTTTCTCTTTAGTTCACGTATCATTGGGCTTGTTTTCTCATGTATTTTTCTTAGATGGGATCCAGAGGTGGTATACTTTCTTAGTTTGAGTGTCTCACTAAATAGCTTTCTTTTATCCTGATAGAAAGCAGTATCTTAGAGGGTACTAGGGTGGCAGCCTCTTTCTCAAAAGTCTGTAGATGCTCTTACTGCCTTCTACCTCAATGTGCCTAATCATCACTGGAGATCTTGTTAAGATGCAGATTCTAATGCAGAAGAACTGGAGTGGGGCCTGAGATTCTGCATTTCTACAAAGCTCCCAGTTGATGTAATTGCTGCCAGTCGGCAGACTATAATCTCAGTAGCAACGGTCCAGCTTACTGTGTAGCAGGTGAGGAGTCAGAGGCAAGTCAGATTCCCCTCTTTATGGGTAACTTGTTTTTTTCCAGGAAGTTTGCAAATTTCCCTCTTGATTATAATTCAGGAACTTTGTTACAAATGTGTATGGTGTCATCAATCTAAACTAGGATTCAGTGAGCCCTTTAAATCATAGATTCAAATGTTTGACTCAGACATTTTTCTTCTACTATTGCAGTGAATACTCAACTATTTACAGATTCTGTATTTGTGAATTTTCTGAACCGCTACAATTTATATCTAACCCCAGAATCCATGCTTGTGGAGCTTTTGTGGTCATTCACAGACATGTGCATAGTGGCCCAAAAATGTTACCTGATGTGCATGTTTCCAGCTGAGGTCGGACAAGGCTACACTCTGCCTTCTTGTTTCAGCTCTCACACTGCAAACACATGTACTTTTCATGGCCTTTTGGCTTTTTTTTGGTGCTTTGTGTTGGTGATTTCTGTTTAAAATGGTCCCCAAGCATAATGCCAAAGTTCTGTCTAGCATTCTTAAGTGCAAGATTACTGTGATCAGCCTTAAGGAGAAAATATCTGTGTTAAAGTTTCGTTCGGGCATGACCTATAGTGCTGTTGGTCATGAGTCCAATGTTAGGGACTCAACACTATATATAAAATGACGTTTCCTCAAACAGAAACACACACAAAACAGGGTTATATACAGATCAGTTGAGGAGAATGGTGTGACCAAAAGCTGGCAGGAAACTAACCCCATATTTCCCTCAGGAGCAATGGTTCAGTATTTGTTGATTCAGGGTCCACAGCAACTTTATCAAACATAAATACCAAAAATAATGAGAATCCACGGTGTTTTAAAATTTTTGTTTTTTCCCCCTCTATCTCTGGGGTATAATACCATTTGATCATGATGTATACTTGTTTATACATATTGCTGGATTTGATTAGCTAATATTTTGTTGAGGATTTTGTATTCATGTTCACAAGGGATATTATTCTGAAAAGTTTTTTTTTTTTTTTTTTAAGATTTATTTTAGAAAGAGAGAGAACACATGAGCAGGGGTTGGGGCAGAGGAGGAAAGAGAGAAGCAGACTCTGCCCTGAGCATGGAGCCCAGTGCAGGGCTCAATCTCATGACCCTGAGATCATGACCTGAGCCTAAATCAAAAGTTGGATGCTCAACCCACTGAGCCATCCAGGTGTCCCTGAAAAGTGTTTTTTCTTGTGATATCTTTGTCTGGCTTTGTTATCAGGGTAATAATTGGCTCATAAAATGAACATTTTAACTACAAATTTCATTTCACCGATAAATATAGGACTGGTTACATTATCTGTTTCTTGTGGCTGATACAAGTTTTCCCAAAATATAATTTTCTCTTGAAAGCTCCATTTTTATCCTTGGCAACAAACGTTGTTAGTTGTTTTCCCCTTCAATGAGAAAATGCCTGCCATATGCCGATGTTGGAATAACCAACCATAGTTTGTCAGAACCATAGTTTGTCAGTTGTTCTTTCAAGTAAAAATAATGCTCAGTGGAAAGGTGACTTGCTCAGCCCACAATTCAAACAGCTGTACAAGTGCTTTTCCTGGAAATAACCAGTGTGCTGTGGTACACAGCACAGAGTGCTTTCCATTTTGTCACACAGAATACTAAAAAGATGCATGAGCAGTGGTGGGGGTGGGGGACAGGTAGGGGGGAGGTGGGGAGAAGGAGGGTTGGGGTTGAAAGGGTTGAGACTTCATCTAGAACCTTATCAAGGACAATCTCAGATGAAACTGGCAGTCCTGTGCTGTCATCCGATGTCTGAAACACGCGTTATGCATTTGTCTGGTCTTCTAGTTGCTTAAGGCAGGAGGGTAGATGTGGTACCTGTTACTCCCTCATAATAGGTTTGAGTAATGAACGAGTAATGAAGCTCCCTGCCTAGCATTCCTCAAGAGACCAGAGGCAGAAATCCAAAGGGACATCTATATTGTTTATGGTGATCACCAACCATCTGTTGAACTCTCACCCAGTGCTGGGCACGGAGATAAATATTTTACACATATCAAAATTTCTCGTGATGCTAGGTTTTCTGGTTACTAACACATTTGCCCTGTGACATAGGTGCAATGATTCTCCCCACTTCTACATGAAGAAGCTGTCTCTCTCCCTGAGATCGCATAGGCAGGAAGTGGTGAAATTGGGATTTGAATTCAGGCCTGTCTTTGAAATCCTTGACTGCATTTGGCTTGGACAAGAATGGGAGTGGTTTCTCTTCTCTGCTGCCCCTCAAGAGCTCAATGGGTGACTTCCTCATTTAGAAAAATCCTTCAGGGGCACCTGGGTGGCTCAGTTGGTAAAGCGTCTGCCTTCAGCTCAGGTCATGATCCAGTCCTAGGATCAAGCGCCACATCAGGCTCCCTGCTCAGCAGGGACCCTGCTTCTCCCTCTCCCTGTGTGCATGCACGCTCTCTCTCCCTCTAATAAATAAATCTTTAAAAGAAAATCCTTCATATTCTTTCAGCATATGAGGTCAAGGGTACCACCTCTTCATCTTCTATACATTCTTTCCAACATAATAGCCCAGCTATTATTATTTTTAATTACTTTCCCATTTAATGATTAATTAAAGAGACTGGTGGGTTGAGTGGTGTTATCAGGTGATGGATTCTGTGCTTCCTTTTGCTCAACCTCCCCTGCCCCTTGTCCTTTATGTTAGCTGATTCACACGCTGTCTCCTTATTACCGTGAAATCTGGGGGCAGAACAATCCTATTTCTGGTTGCCATTAGCATTTCTCTTTTGAAGACCTTTTGAATGATGAGTGTGGCATACTCAAAACTTCTCTTAGGGATTCAGTGGTCCCTGCCAAAGGAGTTTTTGAGCATAGTCTAAGAAAGAGAGAAGAGATGTGGATTAGCTGGACCAGTACTTAACCCTTAAATCACTTTTTGAAGATTGGAATGGAGCCCATGGGAGAAGGTCTGAAGCAGCAGCTATGTACATCAGGCACCCAGCTGGGGGCTGCCACAGGGGCTCAGTGGCAGGAGTTCTTTCTGGTACGGTGGGATCGGTCAAACCAGGATGCACTCCAGAGCCCAGATCAGTAGCTTTTAACCAGGAGTCATCCTTCTGACCATCTGGGGATCTCATAGGCTCCACCTCTACAGGAAAGTCTGAGAGTCCTGGTATGTATATTTTGACAAAGCTCCCCTGGTGATTCTGAGGCATACTTCTTGGGTAAGATGGTGCACCAGCCACAACTGCCCAGAGGAGGCAGGCCTTAGGGTCTATGGTCATTTACTACTGATGTCAGAGATCTAGAGTTTATTAAAGAACTCATGCAAAGTGCTTAGCATCGTATCTAGTGCTAACTGAATAACATTACTGGTAGTAGATCAGGAGCCAGGAGGGTACTCCTAGGACACAGACAGGAAGTAGGGCAGGAATGCGTGGGATCAGACCATCAAGGCAAGGACAGCAAGAGTCGGAGTCAGGCATGCCAGCGGAGACCCTGGACTTCAGATTTGTAAGGTTGGAACAATCCAGAAAGGTAGGGATAGGTTCACAAAGGATGCAAATGACCAAGGTCCTTGAACACTGGAGTCTACCCAATGCCAGCCCCCTCTCCTGCTTTGCTCACACAGTCTTAATAGTTCCCCCACTGGGTTCTGATATTATTTCCCCAGAAACTTCAGGATCCAGACATTATAGGATATCAACTCACTGTTAGTACCATGGCAGATTTTCAATTTCCAGCACTTAAATGACTTTCCTCCCTATCTGGGCCCCAATGCACCATTTCTGGTAGCTCTGCACAGAGAGATGAGCGAGGCGTCTGCTCAAGGAAAGGAGGTCACAAGGAACTCAAGAGTGGGCATCTTGCCATGACTAATGACATGTCTCTGTTGCCTGGCAGAGTAAAATCTTTCGTTGAGCACTAGGTGACTCCACCACTAAGGAATTTAATTGCTTGGCTTGCCAACCTAAAATAGATTCATCACTGATGTTTGGAAAAGGAGACGACCTGAAGCCATCTTCCCTGCCTGGGACAGCCCGAGGCGTCAATGGCATTGGATATCATGAAGAAGGGGGAGATCAACCCTTGGGTTGGCTTCCTCCCCCTCCCCAGCTCTGGGACTGTCCCCACCTGTGGGCTGAGAAAGGAACTGATGCAAACAGCTTTCCCTCCCAGGACCCCAGGCCAACATTTTTGGTCAAAGTGATCCTCTTTTCTAGAAGAGCGACATGTATTCATTGGCTTAAATGTGAAAGTGAAAATTTGGAAATTTAGCTTTAGTGGATTTTACCAACTGGCCCCTCAGTTTTACTTCTGCCACTTGGGTATAAATGTACAAGTTCCACACTCAGTATCCAGTAGTAACATTTTTGCCAGGCTGCTGCGTGTGAAGCAAGATTTTATCTTGCATTAATTGGCACTTCCTCAATCACGAGCAAAGTTGATCAACTTTCCCTATGTTGATTTGAACATTTTTGTTTCCACTTCTCCAAATTGCCGACACATATCCTTTGCCCATTTCCCCCTATTTTTTATAGTCTTTTTGTATTGATTTTTGGAATTCTTTATCTTTTATGGCTTTAAGTCCTTTGCTAGATATTTGTAATATTTCTCCTGGTTTGTCCCACTTTAACTTGCTACTATGAAATAGGAATTTTAAATTCTGATGTGGTCAAATTTACCAGTCTTTCTGTTTACTTTTTTTGTGCCTCAGTTAGGAGAGCCTCCATCCTCCTACAGGTATTCCCTACATTTTCTCGTCATACTTTAAAACTATTGCCCTTTATATTGAGGTTGTCCATCTTCTTATTGATGTTGTGAGGTAGGGATTTAATTAGTTCCTCCCTCAGATGTCGAGCCCATAGGCTCATGGCAGGTGTGAACTAGAGCTCCACCCTCCCCACATCCCCTGCCACGGACTAAATGGCATCGTCCATAGGTACTAAATCCCTCCTATCCTCTATTCTGTCCCGTTGATCTATTTGTTGATTACTGTTCTAATAGCACACGGTCTTAATCACGATAGGTCTAGAGCATTTGAAATCCTAGAGCTAGTGCCACATGTTGTCTCTGAACTTTCCTGGCTCTTTTTACCCACATGTATTTTAGAATCCCCATCTGTTCTGAGGATTGTTCATCCTCTGCTTGTTTCTATCTCATTTCCCAGTTTAATCGGACACCCTTCCCCTAGTTTTAGCTTTCTTTATCACCTGCTTTTCTCCTTTTCCTCTATTTCCTTCACGGAGGTGGTTAGAAACCCTGAATGGAAATCAGGAAAGCTATGTTTGAATGCGTGCCCGTGAGCATGAGCTTGCTGTGTGACCTTGGGCAAGTCACCTCTCCCCTCTGAGTTTTAGTTTTCTCCCCCTCATAAAATGAGGGAGTGGAGGAGACAAACCCTGACTTCCCTTCTAACTTCTGCTCTTCTCACTCTTTCACACAACAGCTCATTCATCCACGTGATTAGCTCTCCTCAATGTGTAGGTCCTAGAACAATCCTTTCTTCCCATCCCCCCATTCAGGCACATGATGACTGGATGTGGCAAATATGCTTGGACTCCATATTTTTAGACTTCTCCTCTGCAGAACAAAGAAAGGGTGCATTAAGTGGCTGCCACTGAGAGGTTTAGCTATTTAAACAGGTTAATCTTCTGGCTCCCCTTTCACAGAGTCCTGTTTGAAGACACAGAGGGTCTGTCCACCATGCTCATTGGGTAGGATTAGCAGACAACTTGCTGCCCAAGTGCCTACCACCTGTTGGCAACAAGGGCTCCATCTTCAACCTTGCAAATGGCTAGAGTGTATTTGCCTTGCCCAGCTGCCTATTTGTTTTTCTAACTGTTAATGGTCACAGAGTTAATGAGGCAACAGAAGTTCTTCTGGGTAATTACACTCAGGTGAAGCATTAGATCAGGTTACCTGAGTTCTCATCTGCCTGGAGGGATAGGCTAGTGGGCAACCCTGCTCATTTGAATTTTCTAAAGGCTTGAGAGAGCTTTCAAAGCAATATATACACTTCACCAGGTTTAAAGGTGAAGGGTGTGGGGGGTGCCTGGGTGGCTCATTTGGGTGTCTGCCTTCTGCTTGGGTCACGATCCAGGGGTGTGGGATCGAGTCCCCGTATCGGGTGCTCTCTCAAATGAGGGAGAGAGGGAGGGAAGGGATGAGAGGGAGGGGAGGAGGGAGGGGGAGAAAGAAAAGGAGATGGGGGAAAGGGTGGGGACAGTTTATCTTGATTTTGTCTCTAGCTCTAGAAACTCTTGGTATGGCAGGATGGTTCACAGCTGTGCTCCTTTGAAATTGCCTTGGGAAACAAGAAACCACCTCACCCAAGGTTGCCCACCCTGCGGGGGTGTGTGACTCAAAGTCAGCGATTGCTGATGCAGGAAGACCAAGGCCCAGCCTCCTTGCTTCCATGTGGGATAACTCCCAAAGACCATCCCCAACCTAGAGCACTCCGCGGGGTTAGCTGCAACTGTAATAGCACTCGGCCGGTCTTAAAGGTTAACTTCCTTCAAGGTAACACACTCTTTGCTTGCAGATCTAAGGCCATTGATCTGTAACAGAACTAATTTGAGATTTGCAGATCGCTGGCCTTGGAAAATTCTGGTTCTTCCTTCTCAGTCCACAGAGGCCAGCAAATCTGTTTGAAGCCACCTCGGCTTTGATTAGCCCAGCAGTTTTTAGCAAAATTGTTTTTCTTTAAGAAAAAGACTTTACTGATCTCCCTTTATACAACTTCTGGGTACCAAGGAACCAGAACTTCTTGTATTAACCCCCACCCCTCCCTCCAGGGCCCAAGGAACTATAACTTCTCTCACACACCTCTGGACACTGAGATAACTCTGTAGCTGACATGGAGTCTGCATGTAAGCAAGAAAGGTCACAGACCACCTTACTCCCTTAACTGACTAAGCGCCTTTAAAAATCCGAACCCAGGGGCACCTGGGTGGCTCAGTCGTTAAGCGTCTGCCTTCCGCTCAGGTCATGATCCCGGGGTCCTGGGATCGAGTCCCGCATCGGGCTCCCTGCTTGGCGGGGAGCCTGCTTCTCCCTCTCCCACTCCCCCTGCTTGTGTTCCTGCTCTTGCTCTCTCTCTGGCAAATAAATAAAATCTTTAAAAAAATAAATAAAAATCCTAACCCGGGGTGCCTGGGTGGCTCAGTCGGTTAAGCGTCTGCCTTCAGCTCAGGTCATGATCCCAGGGTCCTGGGATTGAGCCCCACATCAGGCTCCCTGGTCACTGGGGAGCCTGCTTCTCCCTCTCCATGCGCGCTCGCTCTCTAATAAATCTTTAAAAAATAAAAATCTGAACCAGGTGGAAACCTCTGAGTCGGCCTTTGGACAATCTTCTTCCCGGATTGCTGGCCTCCTGAATAAGGCTCATATTCCTTTCCACTCAAAACTGGTCTCGAGTATTGGCCTTTCGAGGTACAGGCAGCCCAATCTGGGTTTCCATAATACTGCTTTTTGGGTCAGCTTCTGTCTCAGCCCAGCCTAGCCTTCCCCAATCCCTTACAGGTGTATCTCCCCAGAATGTTCGCCACAGACTTGCATGTGGCTCTGGTCTCCTTTTTCCTAGACCCCTAACCAGATGTGAAGACATACCTATTCCCTGGTCTCCCTGGGAACATGATGTCCTCTGAGGGCATGTGCTTCCATGTCTCCACCTTCTCCATGGGGGGATCTGACACAGGGCACTCACGCAGCGCCCATTGAATTGGTGAATGCAGACGAGGTGTGGCTTAGAAGGAGAGGCTTGGAATTCCATTTTGTTCTTCAGTCAAGCTTCACATTCTCACACTTCTCCAGTGTATCAAAGCCAAACAGGAAGAACAGATGAAGACTTCATTTTAAGGCAATTACTGAGGGAGTCGAAGATGACTTGGAGGAGTGTACTGTTAAGATTATACAACTCTTACCATATTGCCTGGTGTGGCTGTTGTCTTTACAGCAAAAGGACTTCAGATCTGACAGTTGGGTGGCGGGACCCAATCACCAGCGGGCCAGGGACCTGAAGTGCTGTTGACTCTCTTAGGTCTTTGCCCATTCTCCCATAGGGCCCCATCCTAGATCCAGAAGCAGGTAACCAGACCCTGGCTCTGGTTACCACGGGGTCGTTCAGAGCTGTTCTTGGCTGAGCTGTCCCTTATATCCTCTAGCCCCTTCCTGCCCGAGCTCTGCCGACATCAGGCCCTCACCACCTGGCTCAGGTCCACTGGCTCTGGTGCATCCGCCCTGGCCTTTGGGCCTGGCCTTTCTTCCCTCGACCTTAAAGCCACTGTGAAGGGCTGCTTTTGTCCTTCAAGAACCCACTCTGCAGTGAGCTCATGACAGTCCCAGGGACAGAACCTAGGCCCGCCCGTTCTGGAGGAACCCCTGAGGGCTACCAGTGCCCTCCAGTAAAGAATAATCATTACCCGGCTTGTGTACCTTTTGTTTGCTGGTCCACAGTCAGGAGCATTTCGATCTTTCAAAAATTTTATTTTTCTATTAGCAATTCCAGGCTCTTTGCAGGTAGACTCATTGTAACTCTGGGACTTGAGGGTCTCAGAGAGGCAATAACAACAGTTAACATTTGAGTGCTGTTTATATTATGACACTTTGAATTTTAAAGAAACCCACAATATTATACAACTTAAATTCTTATATTTCTGACTGCCACTTCGTCTCAGGCTTTCATCCCTTCCCCGAATCTCATCCATTCTTTACTTTCTAGAGCAAGAGTGAAGCCATGGGCCATTCGTTATCATAGTGAGGATTCAAAAGCCAGAAAATAAAGTAAATGCATATGATTGCAAAAGAAACAAATGGTAGTGAAATATAGTGACATTGGTTTCTTATCATGCTATAAGAAAGTACCACAAACCTAGTGGCTTGAAATAACACAAGCTTATCTTACAAGTTTTGGAGGTCAGAGATCCAAACTGGATCAGCAGGATTGCCTTCCTCTGGAGCTTTGGGGAAGAACCTGTTTCCTCACCTTTTTCCGGAGGACTCCTGCGTTCCTTGGCTCATACCCCTTTCTCCCACTGGAAGACCAGCAGGTGCATCACTCCGGCTCTGACCACTTGCCTCCCTCTTATTAAAAAAGCTTTGTGATTATATTGGACTCACCTGAAGGTCCCAGGCTACTCTTCCCAGCTCAAGATCCTTAACTTAACTCACATCTTCAGACTTCTTTTTACTATATAAGGAAATGTATTCCAGGTTTCTGGAATTAGGATGTGGACATCCTTGGGAGAGCATTTTTCTGCCTACCACGCCGTTAACACAACTTTTTTTTTTTTTTTAAGATTTTATTTATTTATTTGGGAGAGAGAGAATGAGAGACAGAGAGCATGAGAAGGAAGAGGGTCAGAGGGAGAAGCAGACTCCCCGCTGAGCAGGGAGCCCGATGTGGGACTCGATCCCGGGACTCCAGGATCACGACCTGAGCCGAAGGCAGTGGCTTAACCAACTGAGCCACCCAGGCGCCCACAACTTTTTTATTCTGTAGTAATGCATCAGCCTCTTTAACAATGCATCAATAGCAAGAGCTAGGGGCAGGTTTAATAAGGACTGTGATTTCAAAGGAGTGGTGAAGATAGACAACATTGGGGATATCTGTAACAACTGAGAGAGGGTAGAGAAATGTTGACTCTGTTCGTGAGTCAGAAGGCCTGTGAAAATCACTGTGGTTTGTTTTCTATAGTTATAATTGAAAGAAAGGTGAGCTGCAGTTAAAGCTTAGTGAATGCAAGGATGTTGTTTATTCCCTTTTAAGTTTATGGACACCCTGAACTCTGTCTGCATGTGGTCTGCCAGCCCCAGATGAAGAAAGTGCTCTAGTATGTGTCCCAGAGATGAGGTGAGCCTGATGGATAGGGGCGTGTCAGAGACAGGTGAGGCTCATCAACACAGAGGGCATCGAGATGTTATAAATTGGGAGATGTTTATAGATCGCACGTGAACTTGTCTGCTTCCAATAGCACTTGTCAAAATATCCTGTTTCAGCTGGTGCATGGTGAGCTTTCAATGAGTCCCACTGGTGGTTACTATCATATTGAGGGGCAAGGTCAAGAGAGAAAGGGGAGAGGGAGGAATGATGAAGAAGGCCATCCTCAGCAAAGTGACGATAAGCCAGGCCCGGCCCTGACACGGGTCTCCAATCCTGGGGAGAGCATTGCCTAAATTTTGGTGCTCCCGTGTCTCCCCCACTTCCCAACCTGTGAGCATCATCCAGAGAGCCAAAGATAGAGGTGGAGTTTTCGTCATTGTTGTCACCTTGTGAAGGCCGTGAAGAAGTGGGATGAGTCAAGATGACTATGTCATCTGAGTGTGTACCATCCTGGGGCAGCGGCTCTAACCAAAACATCAGCCTTGTCCAGATTGGGGAGAGTCATGGGAGTGAAACTAAATGTAGTTCTTGGGAGAGAAATGCACTCTGATGGCCCTGGAGGCTCTCTTCTGTCTTTGGAAGCTGGAGACCCCATGGGAGTAAGGCCTCGCTAGATGGTCTCCCACACATTCCCACTCTCTTCCCCTATTAACACGCAGAGCCTTACGGGGTAGGTGTCCCTGCGGGGCTTCTCCAAGACATGTCCATCCCCCGTGTTGGCCTTAGTGTGCTTCTCTGTGGGGTCGCGAGGGCCGAGCGGTCGGGCCACTGTGCTCTCCTACTGCTTTGCTCTTAAGGTTCTTTTAATGACCTGATACAGACATTGCATGCTAATGAGTGTCCTTGCCCCTTCTGCTCCAACTCTCCTGGGGGGAGGAAGAGGAGAGGAGAAAGTATGGCTGCTCAGTGTAGTGGTATCCACAGTTGGGTGGACTCTCTTGATTGACTGAATCTCATCAATAGCTATTTAGAAAAGGAGAGGGAAAGCACACAGACAGCCTTCACTTGTGGAGTGGAGAGATCCCATGCTTAGGAACCCTCTTCGAACCTCTATACAGATTTTTGTGTGTTCAGGTATTTTTTTTACATGTTAATGGCCTGTCCCTCATTTTCCCCAGGTGAGTCATATTTCCTCTGGTGAGCAATAGAGAAGTGATTATTTCATTTACTTTATTTCTGGGATCTTTCCAAGGGAAAGTGGGTCTGTGAAATGTTTAGTGGCTCAGAAATTGATCTGAGGTATAAATTAGCACCAGGGGTGGGGTGGGGTGGGAGAGTGGGACGCCTGGGGGGCTCAGTCAGTTAAGCGTCTGCCTTAGGCTTAGGTCATGATCCCAGGGTCCTGGAATTGAGCCCCACGTCTTTGGGTTCCCTGCTCAGTGGGGATTCTGCTTCTCCCTCTCCCTCTGCCCTTTCCCCTGCCCATGCTCTCTCTCAAATAAATAAATAGAAAATCTTAAAAAAAAATTAGCACAGCTGGAAGGTAATGAAGCGAGCTTCCCATGCAGCCAGCCTGGATAGAAGAAAATAAAGCCATCTTTACGATGCACATGGAGTGTTCCCCACCCTGGACTTACTGCCTAAATTTATTCATCCCACAGATGCTCACCAGGCACTCACTCATGCCAACCAACCATTGTTTTGAAGGTTTCCTCAGAATTAGAGCTGGAAGAAACACTCAGCCCTTTGCATGGACCAAACTGTTCTGTAGTCTTTCTTTTCCATCATCCCGTCAATCTTCATCTATTTCTCCACTCTGAAATTCCAGCATTCCAATGAACAAATTCCAATTATCTCTCAGAAGGACACTGGCTTGCAGGAATTTAGATTGTTTTTTATTTGAGCTATGTCATAATATTCTGTGTTTTAGATTGCACACTCCTAGGGGCAAGGACTGTGCTTTATGGTTGGTTGGATTTCGAAAGCCTAGCAGGAGATGCGCTCCCTGATCCCCACTTTTGTTACGTTGCTGTCTGTGCTGCCTCTTAACTGGGGACGGCAAAAGGTGGGAGACTGGGATCCTGCAGCTAGTTCCCTCTGCCGGCCCCCAGCTGTGTGACCTGGGGCAACACACCCGGCGTTTCATTTTCCTTATGTGTGAAATACGCCAGCTGAAGGGAGTTTGGGAAAAGTCTCTAGGTTTCCTCAAACTCTACCTCTCTATGGTCCCAACCCTGGGCTAGTGCAATGCCAAAGCCACACACCAGAGGGAAGCATTGACTAAAATGTGCTGAGAAGCTCTCCTTCGCCGGAACGTATCTTGGAAGTTTAGTTTGCTGAGTGTTTAAACCAAGTAGACTCTTACAGAGAGGGTTTCTCTTATGGATTCTGCCAATTAGAAGCACTCACAGGTGATTTGGAGGGCAGAAGCTATCGTCCAATGGCTTTTGGTTGTTGTCTGCCGGGAGTTAAAGTAACAGGTGGCAGGCTGCAGCCTCTGGCTTCGGAGGTGACCACAGGCAGTTGTGATGCAGAGGCTGCATCCGGGGTACCACCTTGCGGCTGTTTTGCGCTGTGAGGACCGACTCACTGGCGGGTGTGACTGCTTTGGTGTCCAGGGCACTGCGGTCCGTGGCAGTGGGTCCCTGATCCCTGGATGACGCAGCTGTGGAGGTGTGTTCTTGAACTCCAGAGTCGCCAAGGCCGCTTCCTGAAGGCTGGCTCTCTGACTGGGGACACCCCTGGGGAGCATCAGTTCTTGGGCTCATTCCTGGAGATCATGTCGAGATCCCATTTTCTGGCCCTGCCAGTGCTTTTCTGAGCACCCGATTCTTTGCATCGTTTCTGCCCCAAATGCACGGAACGGTTTCTCTTTCTGGCACGGAACGTGGCTAGTACGGAATTTGAGCTCACGGGCGAGGCAGGGTTCTGAGGCTGCAGAGACACGGACACACTTGAGTGTGTGTGTGCTGTGCTGTCTGTCCCCCGAGTCTCTTCCCTCTGCCGCAGGGGAAGAAAATGTAAGTCAGTTTTCCTTTCCAGGCTTTAAAATCAACAAAAGTAAGACCTAAATATTTAGGGTTAAATATTAAATACCCTACTTTATACCACTGCTTACTTGGCAGAGGTACCCCGTTGTTGACTTGGTGGGTAGCCTTCCACATCTTTACGCCAATTTACGTAACACAGAACACCCTGTGTGCATGTATAAACCCTACGTGTACATACAAAGCCCGAAGGTTGGTATAGAGCCAGGCTGTGTAGACACATTACTCCGAATGTGCTCTTGCCATTAGCCTATCACATTCGTTTCAGGGCTCCCCAGTACAGTTTGACCCATGATTTACTTAAACGGAACTTTATTGATATATTTCAATTCATTTTTTGTGACTTTTTACAAACGATGCAGCGAAGCGTATCTTTGCTTATCATTGGACACGTGTAGATATTTCTGCGAGATGGGCCTTTTAGAAGTGAGATTGCTCAGTCAAAGGAAAAGAGCATTTTAAACTTAAATTGAGGTCACATCACCTTTAAAAGCACTGGTGGCAACTTAGCCCTTCCAACAAAGGTCAGAGAGATCTTTGTAATGTGCTCAGCTTCCATGTGTTATCCTAAATGTCGTCTATTTATATACTCCTGTTTTCCTTAGTCAGACTTTCTAAATATGATGTCTTTCAAAAACTTTAGTCTAAGTTACCGGGACAAATCTGCATTACTTCTCTTTCCTGTTTCATTACTGGGATTTAATCCCTATTCATTCTTCCCTCTTCTTCTGTCTCTAAGTTTGTATTGTTATCCTTTTTGTCCCTCCTTTTGTTGTTTGTATTTCTTTGTGTTTGATTGCTTGTTGGGGAGTTAGCTTTTTTTTTTTTTTTTTGCCTGTGATTTTGTTTTGTTAGGGAATTTGGCCTGTATGAGTTCTGTTTTATAAGTTTCTCCTTTTCCCCTAACACGTGGCTGATCGGATCAGGTGATGCCAGGGCATCCAGCTTCATACGTGCAGACTTCTCCATCCCACTCACCCATTTCTGGGACCCCTGGCTACAACGCAGCAGGAGCTCCAGGGACTCCCCCCAACCTCCTGAGGGAAACCCGGAGTCTGGCCAAGGGCTGAGTGTCCAAAGCCAGCAGGGCAGGGGCTGGGCATCTCAGGTGAATGGGGTCCTTCGTGCTGTGGGCCTTGTTCTTTTCCTTCACTGCAGTGAGACATTCCCACGTGTATGTATGGGAGAGGAATTTAAGGCTAGGAGCGAGTGAGCCCTGCTCAGGTTCCTGGAAATAAACACCTTCTCAAATTCAGTCTTTATCAGAGCTCTGCTTTGGACAGCCAGGGACTCGCCCAGATGGATACAGTTGTATATAATGATGAGAGAGCAAAAGGCAAGCTGAGGGCAAAGCACGAGCTGACACCCCGCAACCCACCCCCTTAAGGTGGGATATGTGTTATGTTCCTCGGGCACTCCTTACTGCCTAGGAACAAAGGCCAGGGAAAAACAAATGGTCAGCTGACAAAGATCCCAGTCGTGTAGGGCATGAAACTCCACTGAGTTTGTCACTGTCTTAATGATTTACAAGAAAAACACAACCTTACTAATAGACCTTTCAGGAACCTAAAGACTCAATTTCCTGGAGCCCTAACATCACCTTCGCCTCCCAAGGACAGAAAACCCTACATAATCAGTCATCCCGCGCAACCCCAGGGCAGCAGATCTTTCTGCCCACGGGTCCTGTCCCCGTGCTAGAATAAAACCACCTTTTTATACCAAAAACATATCAAGAATTCTTTCTTGACCGTTGTGCTCGATGATCCTGCATTATATAATATCCTCAATTACACTGTTAAAATAATAAAACCCAACCAAGTAAATTCAAACATGTAATCAGCTTTATTACATGATTCATAAATCGGACAGCACCCAAACAGACAGTAGAGACTTGTACATAATGGAAGGTTTTTGTAGAAGGAGGGTGGGGGCAAGAAAGTTATTAGCAAAAGAAAAGGATTGGTTCCAGGCGAGGCCCTTTCTGGGAGAAGGGTCTTATTACGCAGATGACTCATCTTTCTTTGTGGGGTAGAGAGGACCCAGGGTGGCAGACCCATGGGCCCAGACAGAAAAATCCATGAGGGGCCCCATTCTTGGGGAAGGCGAAACTGCTGGTTCTGTATGAAGCCCCAGTTTGGGAACTCTTCTACATGACACCGTTTTGGACCTGTGGATTTGTTTGTTTGTTTTTTAACAACACGATACAGTTTTTCTTATTTTTTCATTCCTCGACTCTGAACGAGCCTTAAAACTGGGAAAGCCCAGCCACCTGAGGCCGATCGGGGCTTAAAGGTGTTCTTGAAGCTGGCGTGAGTGCGACACACTTTGGGATGATGATAATCATAGTTAACACTTAATAGCCTTATCGTGGCACGTGTCACACGTGTGGAGGAGCTCAGGTGACGCCTCCCCAAAGTACACCACTTTGGCATAAGGATTGTTTTGAGCTGAAGGCAGCTGAGAAGCAGGCACAAGAAAAGCTCTCTGCCAGCCCCACCCCCACCAGGAAGGACAGCAGGTTCTTAATCACCAGAGACACTTCTAGACCCTCAGCAGCCTGGAGACCAGGGGGGTCTACACAACAACCCCACTGATTTTAGCCTTTACTCCCCCTTGGTTCCCCAGAGATTCCCCTATATGTACCTCTCCATTTGCCTCTGTCTTGTCCCTTCTTTACAAAATGTATTGTTCTTCTGCTAAAATGCTCTACAAGCTTGAGTTCTAACCACCTTCTGGGTTACTCATTCCTGAGTTCCCCCAGGTGGACATTGCTCCAGACACCTGTGTTGACAGACTCTGCTTGTTTTTCTCATGTTAATCTGTGTTTTGTTAATCTAATTTGCAGGATCCCAGCCAGAGAATTTACCAGGGTAAAGGGAAAA
This sequence comes from Neomonachus schauinslandi, assembly GCF_002201575.2. NCBI lineage: Eukaryota > Metazoa > Chordata > Mammalia > Carnivora > Phocidae > Neomonachus > Neomonachus schauinslandi. Next base: position 132,875,428 of record NC_058407.1, read on the forward strand.
AGTTACCACAATTTTCCTCCCCGACACATTCTGTCAACGTTAGCTAATATCGCCATTATTTTATTTTATTTTTATTTTTATTTTTATTTTTTTTAAAGATTTTATTTATTTATTTGACAGAGAGAGACACAGCGAGAGAGGGAACACAAGCAGGGGGAATGGGAGAGGGAGAAGCAGGCTTCCCGCCGAGCAGGGAGCCCAATGCGGGGCTCGATCCCAGGACCCTGGGATCATGACCTGGGCCGAAGGCAGACGCTTAACGACTGAGCCACCCAGGCGCCCCAATATCGCCATTATTTTAAAGCATTTTGATTCTGGCTGAATATTCAGCTCCTTTAAACACTCATGCTCTGTGGTTAGAAGATGACCAGGAGGTGTCCAGTCGACAGGACTGAGGCAAATTACTCAGCCAGCAAACATTTCCTGAGTTCATGGTCCATGCCTTGCACTGAGCTCGGTAGTAAAGATCGAATCTCAAATGGTGAACAGAGCTCACATCGGTAAGAAGTCTACCTCACGTGAGCCATGGGCTGTGAACCGCAAAGCTAGAGCCCAAGTCTGTGCTCATGGTTACTGTCCATAACATAGGATCTCAGCTACGGGCCTGAGAGTATCGATGGCTCTGGAAATTGTCATCGGCAGAGAGGCGGAGAGTGTTGAGGACAAGCACATTGGTTCTAAATTCAGACGATGACAAAAACACAGCCTTCTATGTTTACCACATGCTCAAAACTGTCCCGAGGATCTTACAGGCACTGATGCATCCTTGAACATCACTACTTTACGAATCAAGGAACTGAGACCAGGTCACACAGTTAGGAGGTGACAGAGCCCCGATTTGCACCTGGGCCGTGTGGCTCATGCTTTTCACCCTACATTAGCTTCTGGTTCCAGGAAAGTAGCACATCACATTTGGTATTCTGCCCTGCTTATGCAACCAAAAAGCAAAGGCAGTGAAAAAGAAGCAGACTGTCTGGGACCCAGCCTTCCGGAATCGCCCATGGGCACAGACAACAAATGAGGAAACAAAGCAGAGAAGAAGGCTACTTTCTCTGGCTCGGGGACTAGGAAGGGACAGCACCTGGATATTGCTGGGAAATAGTTTGGCAGTTTCTTGATAAGTTAAACATATACTTATCATAGAGGAATTCCATCCCTGTGTATTGGAGGCATCTACCCAAGACAAATGAGAACTTATGTTTAAGACAGACTTGGGCACAAATGTGCATCATGAAATGGTTATTTATAATAGCCCCAAAGTAGCAACGATCCAAACACCCTTAACGGGTGGATGGAGAAACACAGTGTGGTCCTCCCCTATCATGGGACATTTCTCAATGATAAAAGGGAACAAACTGTTGGTAAATGCAGTGACATGGATGAATCTCAAAAATATTTTGGCAAGTGAAAGAAGCCCAACATAAAAGGCTACATATTGTATGATTCCATTTATACGAAATTTGTGGGAGAGGCCAACCTCTGCAAGCAGGAGGGAGGTTAGAGGTTGTGTTGAGCTGGGGTATGGGAGAAAGAATTGCCTTCCAATGGGCACAGGGAGACTCTTTGGGGGTGATGGAAGGGTTCAGAAACAGGTTAGTGGTGTTGATTGCAAAACTATATATTTACTCAAACTCCTTGGAAATACATTTAGAATGGATGAATTTCATGATGCGTAAATTATACCTCAATGAAGCTTCTGAAAAATACCAAATAGAGCTATTATTACTCTTCCTATCATTCCTGTGGTGGGAAATCCAGGAATGACTATGGTCCCTATGTACCAGCACCTGCCATGCAGACTCTGCTCTTGGTCTGGACAGGCACTCTTGGGTTTAGGGCAAGAGACCTGGTCTCCTTAAGAGTGTGTCTCTTGATTACTCTTTTTTGGACGCTGGGGGCCTCCTCTCTTTCCTCAGCTCATGCATTGTAACAAGGCCTGGGAAAGAAGAAAGCTCAAGGGTGCTGAAATCAGCTTGCTTTTTGGTATTAAAGGGGCAGCTCCAACCTCTGAAGTCTGAGGGTCTTCATTTTGTGGCTCATCCTCCAGAAACCAGCACAAATTCCATGATATGGGTTCTTAGGAGAACTGTGCTGAAGAATGTGAGATCCTAGACCCGTCCAAACTCTGCACTTGAGTACGGGCAGATAGACTCAGCCTGTAGGCGCCTCCCTCCTAGCCAGGTGTGCAGATGACAGAGTCATAGGCACTGCAGCTGCCCGTGTTTTTCTGTGATGTAATTATGGTGTAATCCTTGGTCTTCTGAGCCGTGGTTTGGGAAGGAGTTGACCCCTGGGACTACAGGCCTTAAGATCCAGCAATAATTACTCCTATGTCTATATTTCAAAGAAGATTAGGGATAGCATTTTGCATATAAGAGGGAAGGTAAATATTTGTTGAACTGAGGTCTGAACAAGACACGTTACGTGGCCCCCCCTGTGCTAATCCCAACTTTGGCAAAGGTGACCTGAATCTGGTGAATGCTAACGAATTTTAGCAGATTTGCAGGAGCTCTAACACATTCTAGTTACCTCACTCCGTTCCCTCTCTCACACCTGCATAATCCGACGTTCGGGCCCCATCTGCGTGGAGTACAGAAGAAAGCAATATTTCATCAATACCCAGTTTAGGGGGTGCGGCCGGGAGCAGCCTGGCTGGTTGAATGACGTTACACCACCCGCCCCAGAACGCCCCTCACCCCCTCGTCATGGCCATGGTGGCCCGGGAGGCTTGGCCACTGTGTCTGTGCCCTGATTTTCCTGTCTGTGGGTTTCCAGCTGGTTTGGGTACCGGGAGGGACTGGTGAGAGCATAGAAACAGATGGGGGTGTGGGGGTGTTTCCTCTCCTTTTCTGGGGGATGCAGGCTCAGCCTCCACTTACCGGCCCTTCTAGCTCTGATCCACCCGGCTCACTGTGGCTGCAGCTTCTGCCAGGGACCCCCAACCCCGGGCTTCCTAACCGTCCTCCCCCTTGTTTTCTTTACCCAGGGGGGCAGCAAACAGGGGCTTCCTAGTTTTACTCATCACTGGGCTGCTTCCTTGTTCCCCGGTCGGCTTCCCAGATGCTCCCACTATTTGAATACCCTGCATGAAGTTTCCTCGGTGTGAATAACCAGCACCATTTCTTTCTCGTGGCTGCTTCCTGGCTGAAGCTGCCCCTTGACGTCTCCAGCAATCTTTGTTCCTTCCCTGTGGCTTCCACGCCAGCCTGCCTTACTGCTGATTTCTCTGTGACTCTGGTGTCACTCAGCCAGGAACAGCTGTTCCTGCCGAAAGCTTTCACTGGCCTTGAGGGCAGGGAAGAAAAATGCTTCGCCACTCTGTTCCCTGTGTGAGATGGGCCTGTCCGTTTCCCAGAGTCAAGTGGAGTTTTAAGGAGTTAATAAGGACTTAGAGACAGTCGCACAGAACAGGGAATACGTCAACACCCGCAAATGTGGCTAATCCCAGAGCTCAATTTCATTCATTCCACAAAGATTTGCTGAGCACCAGCCATGTGCTAGGGAGCCTCTTCTAGGCGCGGAGTTTACAGTGTTGAACAATTCAATGCATGTGAACTCAACGGCAGCAAATAAATAGATAAGACCCTTTCAGAGAGTAGCAGTTGTTCTGCAGAAATTAAAGCAGGGTGTGAGACGGGGAGAGGCCGTGGAGAGCGGGGAGTTAGTTCTGGCTAGAGTGAGTGATGGAGCAGAGAAGACCTCTCCAAGAAGGTGGCTCTGGAGTGGAGCCCCAAGTGGCCAGAAGCGGGGCACGGCGGGGGCGGGTACTTGGGTCTGGGATAGGGGTGGAGTGGGTTGTCCCAGCCCGTGAGGCAAAGTTTCCCTTTGTTGCTTCACAATGGATTCCCACCTGTTCGGGGAGGATTATATATGTGCTTTATTCCCATACCCAGTTAATACTTTTCTCCTAATCCTGGCCACCCTTTCCTTCAGAATCTCAGGGACCTAATTGTATTTTGCTCTCCCTTTGCTCAAATCCCCTATAAATCCCCCACTCTGCTCAGCTGTGTGTCAATAATGATTGTCCTTCCTTCCAGCAAAGTGTTTTCCAACAATCCAGCTTTTTCTCAGATGGCTCTTGATACTGAAGAGCTGGCATATTTCTTTTTCCTTTGGGGTGCCTGACTTGGTAGGGGAAGGAGAAATCCCTCATTCCATTATCCTCTCTGTTGGGCCCTCATAGAGAAAAACCAAAAACCAACAGGGATCTCCCTCGGTAGAGCCGGAAGATGATGACAGCTGGGATTTGCTCTGAGAGGATAACGAATCTCAGTCTGGGGGATCAGGTTCCTGTGGTTAGCAGTTCCTGGCTTCCATGGGAAATAGAAGAGGGAGAACGTGAGATGGGGGGAAAGTGCACCAACATCCAGAAAAGTGAAACATGGGGAGGGCAGGTTCTCAGGGGAAGAGAGAGGTGAGGAGTCTGTGATACAGATCAAGAAATATCACAATGAGGGCCGCCTGGGTGGCTCAGTCGGTTAAGCATCTGCCTTCGGCTCAGGTCATGATCTCAGGGTCCTGAGATCGAACCCTGCATGGGGCTCCTTGTTCAGCGGAGAGCCTGCTTCTCCCTCTCCCTATACCTGCTGCTCCCCCTGCTTGTGCTCTCTCTTTCTCTGCCAAATAAATAAAATCTTTAAAAAAATTTAAAAAAAGAAGAAATATCACAATGAACTTCCTTCATACTTAGTGAGGATCTGGAGTAACTACTTCTCTTGACCTTTGATATACCTCAAAGGTGCCTCATCTCCCCCCAGCTCCCATTGCTTAACCTAACTTGTTCCCCTCCAGAAAACAAAGCAAAACAATAAATAAGCCAACCATCCAGACCCTATGAAGTGATGCACATTTTCTTTCAGATAGAATGGGATTACAAAAGCAACTGAACACATAAGTCTTGTTCTCCAGAGAGTCCCCACATGGACGAGGGTGGGTCCAGACAAGGGTAAACCATGTCTACAGGGATCACAAGGAAGAAATCCTGTTGGAGGGCAGGAAGAGTCAATAAGCAGATAGGAGTCATAAATAGATTCCGGGCGAGAAACTGAGGAGGCTTGGGGGGATGCTCGCTAGGGACAGAGCTGTGTCTCCCGGAGGCTCTAGGTTGAAGTCCTAACCCCCGATCTGACCGTATTTGGAGATGGAGCCTCTAGGGAGGTGATTAAGGTAAATAAGGTCATGAAGGTGGAGCCCTGATCCAAGAAGGCTGGTTGCTCGTGAGGATGACATGTGAGGATGAATGAGTTCTTTTTATAATTTGGTTATTAACCCTGTATCAAATTTGTCGATGGTTTCCTCTACCGTGCAGAAGCTTTTTAGTTTAATGTGGTCCCACTTGTTTATTTTTTATTTTGTTGCTTGTGCTCTGGGTGTCATATCCATAAAACAATTGCCAAGGTCAAAAAAGGTTTTTCCCTATGTTTTCTTCTAAGAGTTTTATGGTTTCAAGCCCTACATTTAAGTCTTTAATTCATTTTCAGTTAATTTTTGTGAGCCGTGTGAGATAAGGGTCCAGTTTCATTTTTTTTTGGCTTCTGGTATCCAGTTTTCCCAGAACCGTTTATTGAAAAGACTGTCTTTTCCCCATTGAGAATTCTTGGTTCCCTTGTCGAATACTAGTTGTCTATATATGTGTGTGTTTATTTCTGGGCTCTTGATTCTTTTCTGTCGGTCTATGTGTTTGTTTTTATGCCAGTACCATACTATTTTGATTATTATAACTTTGTCATATAGTTTGTAATCAGGAAGTGCAATGTCTTCAGCTTTGTTCTTCTTCCTCAAGATTGCTTTGAGTTTTTTGTTTTTTTGGGGTTTTTTTGTTTGTTTGTTTTTGCTCTCATGGGTCCACATGAATTTTAAAATTGTTTTTTCTATTTCTGTAAGAAATATCATTGGAATCTTGATAGAGATTGCACAGAATCTACTTTGGGTGGTATGGACATTTTAACAATATTAATTCCTCCAATCCATGAACACAGGATATGTTTCCATTTATTTGTATCTCGTTTAATTTTTTTTTAATCAATGTCTTATAGTTTTCTGGGTACAGATCTTTCACCTCCTTGAGTAAATTATTTCATAAGTATATTATTTTTTTGATGCTCTTTTAAATTACATTATTTTATTTATTTATTTTTTGGTTAATTCATTGTTAATGTATAGAAATGCAACTGATTTTGCACATTGGCATTTGTGTCTTCAACTGTACTGAATTTGTTGATTACTTCTAACAGTTTTTTGGAGTCTTTATAATTTTTCATATGTAAGATCATGTCATTTGCAAACAGAGACAATTTTACTTCTTTTTTTCTGATTTAGAAAATGCCTTTTATTTCTTTTTTCTTGCCTAGTAGCTCTGACTAGGACTTCCAGTACTATGTTGAATAGGAGTGGTGAGAGTAGTACCCTGTCTTCTTCCTGATTTCAGAGGAAAAGCTTTTGACCTTTCCCCATTGAGTATGATGTGAGCTGTGGGCTTGTCATATATGGCCCTTTTATGTTGAGATATATTCCCTCTATACCTAATTCATTGAGAAATTTTATCATGAATGGATGTTGAATTTCATCACATGCTTTTTCTGCATCTTTTAAAATGATCATGGGATTTTTATCTTTCATCTAACTAACATGTGATGATGTATGATGTAACTAACATGATGTATAACATTTATTAGTTTATGTATTTTGAATCATCCTTGCATCCCAGGGATGAATCTCACTTGATCATGGTGTATCCCTTTAATGTGTTGTGAATTTGGTTTGCTAATATTTCCTTATGAATTTTTGTGTCTATGTTCATCAGAGACACTGACCTGTAGTTTTCTTTTCTTATTGTGTCCTTATGTGGCTTTGGTACCAGGGTCAAGCTGGCCTAATAAAATGAGTTTGAGAGTGTTCTGTCCTTTTTAATTTTTTAGAAGAGTTTGAGAAGAACTGGTGTTAATTCATCTTTACATGTTTGATGGAATTTGCCCATGAAGCCATCTGTTCTTGAGCTTTTCTTTGTCCGGAGGTTTTTGATTACCAATTTGACCTTCGTACTCATTATTTATCTGATCAGATTTTCTTTTTTTTTTAAAGATTTTATTTATTTGATAGAGAGAGCACAAGTAGGCAGAGCGGCAGGCAGAGGGAGAGGGAGAAGCAGGTTCCTTGCTGAGCAGAGAGTCTGATGTGGGGTTCAATCCCAGGACCCTGGGATCATGACCTGAGCTGAAGGCAGACGCTTAACTGACTGAGCTACCCAGGCGCCCCGATCAGATTTTCTATTTCTTCATGATTCAGCCTCGGTAGGTTGTACCTTCCAGGAATTTATCCATTTCTTCTAGGTTGTCCAGTGTGTTGATGTAGAGTTGTTTATAGCAGTCTCTTATGATCCTTTGTATTTCTGTGGTATCGGTTGTAATGTCTTCTCTTTCATTTATAATATTATTTATGTAGGTTCTGTTTTTTATTGGTTAGTTTACTTAAAGTTTTGCCACTTTTGTTAACATTTTTCTTAAAGGGCTGGGACCCTCTCTCTTTGAAATGTAAACATCAGAGAAGACAGGTTTCTGTCCCTCTGGGCACCTTGCTCCAGGCTATAATTGCCTGTTGTCATAGAGGTTTCATTTTTCCTTCAGAAAAAGTCAGTTAATTAGCACAGATGGTTCTCCCAGTTACCATGCAAATTTAGAATTGAACTATACAATAATGCATTGCAAATGGTGGTATTAAGCCCTCTTACCTGAGGACAAGCTATCATTTATCTTGAAGATATATCTACTTGTTTATATAAAGGGATGAGATTTCTTTCCAGTCTTTGTAACCTTATTAGCAGATTACCTGCGATGTTCATTGCAGTCTGGTTTAATGTACATTCAATAATAAAACCATTTACTTTCTTTTCTGCATGCATGCAGAGGAGTTTTCTGTGTTGGCAGGAGATTTTACTTTTAATTTTTCCCTGAACATGATTGAAGAGAAGCTTGACAGTCAGTGTCCCAAACAAGGTAAAGGAAGATTGCCATTTGATGTAACCATGGGCCCATCATTTCTACCTTCAGTGACATAATAAAGGACACAGAGCTACCTTCCCCTTCCAGAGTCCTCACTGGGGACTATCCAGTAATGCCCAGTGACATGGACACATGGGACCCCTTTTGCTCTCGTTCCTACCCTCATCTGACTGAGTGAGCCATGCCAGCGTTGGCCTCCAGAACCACCTGGAGAATTGAGAAATCCCTCCTTCCTGTAGAAAGCTAAAAACAATGCATGGCATATCTGATTAGTACCTGGCATTGCATTCTGTAGGAAATACAAGGGGAGTGAGACTTTGACCTACCTGCGTATCAGGAATTTCTGCTTTGCTGCTATCAGAAATGCCACCCCAACCCTCTCTGCAAAATACTGCTGACTCACAGTGACCAGAGGCTTTTGGTGGCATGTTAGAACTGCTGAAAACACAAACCTAGCTTGTCTGTGCTCACTCGGAGCCACACGGGTTCTCTCTTTTGATCCCAGCTTATTGGAAAGAAGCTCATAAAATGAGGGCCATTCTTTTTTAAATCATTCTGTTTTTTGCACTGTTCTAATAGTGTTTCTGAGGCTGGTGTCCACCTTCTCAGGAGGCAGGGAGTGGGGCCACTGGCCAAGGGTCTCTTGGTACACTTACGTTTTTAGGGCTTATAGTTTAGTACGTTTGCATTTGGCACACGAACTAGAGAAGGTACAGGAAAAGAATAAATGGAAGTTCTAGAAGTAGCAGACATTACCCTGGAAATGGCCCAGGGAAACAGTGCACCCCCTGTAGATACCTCGATAATTGAGGGCCAGAGCTGGGGAACCCCTCATCTCTCCCACCCCCAGCTGCACATGACTACACAGAGGCAAAGACCTATAGCCACAGCAAGGGCTGGGTAAGGAGAACAGATTGGAAATTACTTGTGTATGAATATGTGTGTGAGAAAGTTAAGAGTTTTGTTGAGCAAAATCCTTCCTCAAGAAAATATATTTGTACAGTCTTTTTCCTTGAATTGTAAGATTTCTTAGGTCCTACAGTTGAAAATGCACTGTGGTCCTCTAAAGGGATATTGAGTCAGAGTCCATCCATGTCTCATTTTGTCCTTAGGGCTAGGTTAGCTCTCCACTGAAACTTAAAGCGAGCAGCCTCCTCCAGGGATCACAATTGTTCCTGTGCACAGTTAGGCTGTGGTGGCCCTTGGCCACCATGGCCAACATGCTTGCATTGAATTGAAACTTTCCTCCATCATAAGCACTAGATCACCAAGGTCTCTTGGGAAATAGGCAGAGTAAAGAAGAAATACATTTTGTGGTAAAACAAACCTCTTGTTGACTCCAGAAAAGACTTTCTCTCAGCACATCTTTTAACCTCCTCAAGTCCAGCACTTTCTCATGACTTCCAGAAAGCTATCCAACTGTGTGTTGTTCACTAACCCCAACTCTGCCTCTTTTCCAGGGACTGATTGAAAGAGAGGACCACTCCTTCTTGCCCCTTCCCCTGAGGCTTTCCCACACAGCGTAACTTCTCCATGTGGGTCTCCCTCCCGAGCCTTGGCAGTGTCTGCCCTCTACCTTTGAGTCATGCATCCGAGGCTTGCCCTCCAGTGGGGAATAAGACAATTTGCCTTCTTCCTTTCTTGTTTCCTTCTGTCAGTTTTTCCTTTCAGTATCCATCTCCCCAAGTTTCGAGAGAGAAGCAGGCATCCCCTGTATGGTGCATGATGGTTACTTTTTCATCTGGCAGGAATGTGATAGTTTACCATAGAGGAAAAAATTCTCTGCTGTTATCAATTCTCAAGATGTCTGGATTCAATAGAGGGGGTTTCTCTGTCTAAGGTGAGCCCTCTGCTCCCTGGGCCACCACGTCTCCTTTGTCAGTTGTCAAGAAGAAGTTCCAGAGCTCTGCCTGTGGCTAGCAAGGCCCTCACTGCTGTGTGCACAACCTCCCACCACCTCTTGCCAGGATATCGTCAGAATTACTGTCATCTGCTCCTCACCCCAGCTTGTGTCTGTCATCCGAAGAGCCCGGGACTCCCAGCTCATCCCAGTCCCCTAAACCTTCTTCCCTGCGCTCTGTCCCTCCTACTTCATGAGCATGGCTCACTCCTGGCTCACTTGAAAGCCCTCCTAGTGTTCCCTCTGGAACTGGGGCTCCATCCATTGTCACAAAATTCTAAATCCTGGACTTCTGTCCGCATACCCACCCCTTCCCTTTCTTTCTAGCCCAAACATGTTTCCTCCTCATGGATGCCGCTTTCTTGGCAGTGTGGAGATGGGGGTGGTGGCCCCCTGGAAACAGCCATGTCTCAGGCCACCTCTCATGGTTGTGGTCCCTGGCCTCCACCCTCACCATAATTCAGTCTCGTTCCTTGAAGATTTTAACTCCTAGTTCTGGCTCATTCTGTAATACTGTTTTTCTCTTCATTCCTGGCATTTTCAACATCCGCACAGATACTGCATCTATGCTCTGGCGTCTTGTCTCCCCCACCGTCCCTGTTATAATGTAGGTTCTTTCCCTTTATTTATTTATTTATTTATTTATTCATGAGAGTCAGAGAGACAGAAAGGCAGAGGCAGAGAGAGAAGCAGGCTCCCCACCTAGCAGGGAGCCCGATGCGGGACTCGATCCTAGGACCCTGGGATCATGACCTGAGCTGAAGGTAGACGCTTAACCATCTGAGCCACCCAGGCGCCTGGTTCTTTCCCTTTTATACAACACTCTTCAACCTCTACCTCATGTCTCTCTACTTTCCTGGTTCAATTCCTTCACAGATCTTTCTCCGTTCACCGCCTCTAATTCCCGTTCTCTCACCCCACGGGGGTTTTCAGCCTTATCATCCCACTAAAACCATTTTACTCAGGTCACTGGTGACTTCCGTGATGCTAAATTTAATAGTGAAATGCTCAGTCCTTGACTGGTATAACCTACCAGCAGCATCTGCCATGGTTTGTACTCTACCCTTCTTAAATTATTTTTTATAACTAGGATCAATTAGTGAGCAATGCTGAAGAGAAAATTCAAACTCCCGTGACTTGCGTGACATTTCTGGGTGCAGTTCCTGCAAGAGATGTCTGCAGGGACCTGAAAGAAAGACATGAAAGTCATTGGATTGATTCCAGTTTCATCTTTCAATAGCTGGAATCTGTAAGCCCAGCCCCACCTATCTCATTGTTGTTGGTAGCAATAAAGGACACTGGAACCTTGTCTTCTCTTGGCTCTCTATCAGGAAAAGGGAGGAGAGACAGAGCCAGATTAGCCGGGACTATGGACAGTGATGGACCTCAACCGGAGTTGTTCCGTGAAACTGAATGATGGGCACATCATGCCTGTGCTCGGGTTTGGCACTCTTGCTTCTAATGACGTAGGTGGAACCCAGGCGACCGGAGGGTTGACCATGAACAGCCCTGGAAGGGTGGTCAGCAGACATGCACCCCATGCCTCGTGCACTCCGGGTGATGAATCCTGGCAGGACTCATTTGGGTCTTCATTTCATGATCTCTAACTTTGCACTAAGTGGGATGGTGAGCTGTTGATTCTGGGGATCCAGAGGTGATCATTTTGAGGGTGAATTATTATTTATTATTATTATTATTATTTATTATTTTACTGCAATGTGTACTGAATGCTTACTGTGTATTTTAAGTGCTTTCCATGCATTATTATTATTTTTTTAATTCCTCGACAACACTCCTGGGTAAGTGCTATTATTCTTTCTTATTTCTCACCTGTTTAAAATCTGAGCTGGGGCTGCCCCTCCTGCCGCCACCTGCTGCCTCGGTCAGAGCCACTCTGCTCTTTGTTAGAAGCTCCTCATGGGCAGTGGGTGCAGAGGGCAGGATGACATGACCGCTTCATAGCCGCTTTGCTGTTAGGTTCATTGGCGCATCACCAAAATCTTTCATCCTAGGAGAACCTGCTATTATTTCAAGCAGTAGGTTAGTGCCTGAACTATCACCAGCTAATGGCTCTCAGACAAGGCCAGTTTGTTTGCGTGACATAATTATCTCGTGTCCACCATTATAGCTTAAGCAGAGGGTATGTTCTTCCATATTTATATCCAACCTACTGTTGTTAAAGACAGAAAAGTGCCACAGAGGATAGAATCAAAACAGCCCATTATCTCCACACTGACACAAAGTAACACGTGCCTGTGCTTTGTATGGTGCAAAAGGTACAGAGTAAGATGGGAACCTCTCTTCCACCCTGAGCGGAGTTCTTTTTCTGAATGTGACCCCCCCAGCTCCACACTAGTGTCCTGTGGGTCATGGCAGAAGCAAGAAGCATGTTCCAGCATCTGTGCATGCAACTTCTTTCACTGAGGCAAGTGTCTTTTCAGCCTCACCTAGCCCCCTGTATGTGAAGCCAGTGTGTGCATTTTATCAGAGGCTGAGATAAATATTAGAATAAATAAACGAGCATTTGACACAGTGGGCAGAAAGGAATAATACCCCTTCTGATCTCATGAGTGAGGCTCTCAAGAAAGTACAGGTGGAATATGTCATTATTAATGAATAAATCAATTAACCAATTCAACAGTCATGATTAAGCTTCTACTTAGTGTTAAAATCTACCCCAGCAGTGGTGAGAGTTTGCACAGAAGATAGCTCCATGTCTTCGGGGCTTCGACAGCGAGAGGAAGACGCCTGATGCCCGGGACAACAGCCACTTAACAAGGCTCAATGTTAGATCGCCAGGTGCCAGGAGAAGTGAGGGGTTCAGAAAGAGGAGGCTGATGGGAGCTGGGATGTGCTGGGAAGGCTTCCAGGAGGAGGTGAGCTGAGCTTAAGTGAGGCTGGAAGTCAGACTCAGACATTCTAAAGGGCAGTGTGACGGCTCCATTTCAGTAGAAGAGGCCACTCCAGCATTACTGGAATCTCGAATGGCTGGCAGAGGGACAAGGAATACTCTGGCGGCCCGCAGACCCAGTTGGCGCAGCAGAGGGTGTCCCCTGGTATAAGTCTTGGTTTTGTAGTTGTTGTAAAGACAGATCTTTAATGACAACATCATGAATAATTTTGAAATGTCGTTCCAACTTTTTAAAAAGATTCCAGTCATGCGTCACTTCTGCTGCTCTAGGCTGCTGGCCTAACGGGGCAATCACTGAGGGGTCCGAGCACCTGCTTCCTGTGCCCTTGTCCAGTGGTACTTGCTCAAATTGTCCATTCACAGTTATTACCAGGTACAGAAGCACCCAGGGCTGCTCTAGTGACTTCTCTGAATTCCAGACATCCTCCTCCCTGCCGCCATTATACAGAGACCACTCTCTCTACTTCTGAAAAACAGGTGGCCGCCAGGGCATTAGTTAGGTGGAACCCTTACTAGGTCACTTGGTTGAAGGTTTCCCTCCTGGGAACCAGAATCATGAATCTGGCGCATCCTGAAGCCGATCAAACGGGCAACAGAAACTCCCCAAGCGGATAACTAGGAGTGGGGATGATAGTGTGTGGCAGGTGCGGTTGTCCCACCCGTACGCTCCCCGTGAACCCCTGGCGCTTAGCCTGACTTCCAGCTGCCCGCATTTGCATCTCCTCACCTGAACGCCGGGGACTTATGCAAAGCCTCCAGGAGCAGCCCGTAGCAATTTACTGACTGGAATTATCTAGGAACATTCTCGGTCCCTCGCTTCTTGGGAGCTATATGTTTCCCATGAGCATGGGGTTCATAGTGGCAACTGTGATAGAGCAGTGTTTACTGGCTCTCTTCCTTCTCCCACTTGCCCACACCCCCACCGGTGTACCCTTTGCCCCTCCAGTAAATTACTTGCTTTGGGATCCTTGCCTCGGTTTCACCATCTGGAGGAACCCACACTAATTCAGAGGCCACTTGTACTTCTAGCCCTTGGTCACTGAATCAGGTATGAGGATCGTGGCACCAAATGATTGTTACTAGTTCAAAGTAACATATTGCATCTTCAATGACAGTGTCCTAAACCTACAGTGTCCTTCCTCGCAACCTGGCTCTTGTGGTTGTACCCTCAAGAAGCCGTTCGACATTCTGTCATGCCCGTCGCTTCTGGAAGATGCAGTATCTTCAGAGAACCAATGCATTCTGTGGTCAGGAGCTCATTGGTGCATATCCTTCACTATAAAGGGGTCAAAGCGCTAGTGCATGAGATCCTGTAATGACAAGCCAAACTCTCTGAGAGCTCTTACATCGTAATGCTGGCCGAGGGACTGTGAAGGGGACATACATAGAAACTCATCCATAGAACGTGGTAGTCTCAGTAAAGATGAATTCCTTGCTTCCCTCCCCACTGGGGTGGGGTGTTTAATACAATCAACTTGCCACTCAGGGGCTGGCTTGCCTCCTTGAGGAATGGTACCTTACCAAGACTCGGTGTCAGTCTCTGCTGCTGCTGACGGGCCACACATTTACAAACAGTGGGATCTAAAAGAGCTCCAGTGAGAAGTAGCACATGAAGTTGGCCCAGGCGCAGTCTTAATCCCTTCCAGCATGTCTGTTCCATTCATGGGCCCATGGTGTGAGGCCTGCAGTGGTCAGGTAGAGAGGCGAAGTAGCGTCCAGTGGTCAACACATCTTCTCTCCCTGATTACTGAGAACCTCTCCCAAAGACTCTGGTGGCCACAGAAATTCCCAGGCAGAGTCGTGGTTGCTTCCAGCTGGAAGACTTTGGGTGAGTGTGCACGGATATGTTTAGTGCCAAGCTCATAGAATGACAATTGTGTCACAATGATGGGCATCATGTAGTATATTTCTCCTTTAATTCTCTCTCAATCTCCCTGAAAATCAGCCATTATTTTCCTTTAATCCAATTGGTATACTACTGATTTGTTTTTTGTCAGCTTTACTGAGGTAAAATTCACAAAATTGTAAGATATTTAAACTGCACGACATGATTATTTGATATATGTATACATGGTGAGAATATGCATCCCATCAAGTCTAACACATCCCTCACTTCACATATTTATGCCTTCATTTCTTTTCTGGTGAGAACATTTATCTTCTATCTTCTTAACAAATTTCAATTCTATAGGACGGTGTTATCAACAATAGTTACCATGATATACATGAATTCCTCAGACCTTGTTTTATAGCTGAAAGTTGGCACCATTTTACTAATGTCTCCCCATTTCCCCAACTCCTGGCCCCTGGCAATCCCTTTTCTACTTTCTGTTTCTAGGAAATGGAATTTTTTTTTCAGATCCTGTATATAAGTGACACCATGCAGTAGTTGTCTTTCTCTGTCTGTCTGCCTTATCTCACTTAGCATAGGTTCATCCATTTGTTGCAAATGGAGGATTTCTTTCTTTAAAGCTGAATAATATTCCATTGTGTGATATATACATATAAAGAAAATGTGATATATATATACATATATATATGTATATGTGTATATATATATGCATATATATATAATTGGATGGAGAATGGCTATTATGGCCTCATTTTCAATTCTAAACCAAAAATACATGCCATCCCTTTTATCCTGTCTCTGTCTCCTGTAACCATATCTATGTACATCTATATACTTAGAAGTTCTCTCTAGTGTCAGAAGCTTTCCTCTTAGTTACTTCCATACAACGAATTCCTTATTCAGTGAGAGTTGATTTTCTGTGGTCCCTGGTGAAGCCTGTTTCACTAACTCTTCTGAGATGAGAGGTCTGTGCCCCCAGAGTACAGGTTTGTTACTGAGGCTTGCATCACCCCCACCCATGGGAGCAGGGGACACGCAGAAATAGCTGGCCAACATGCCATTAAGGAAATACATTACTTCTCTGTGTCAGGTGGATTACCAGCCCTCCTAATTTATATTTTATAGGTTCCTAAAAGCAAGGCCGGTGAGGCCACCAAAGTGGTGATTGACGTAGGTTTCCGACACTTCGATGCAGCATATGTCTATCAAAATGAGGAGGAAGTCGGCAAGGCCATTCGAGAGAAGATTGCTGAAGGCACCGTGAAGAGAGAGGACACATTCTACACCACCAAGGTGCTGTGGGCCAGTGATGGGAAGTCACTGCTAGATACATTATCTTGCAAAACACAAAAAACCACCTTTGGTCTTGGTTTGAATAATTTATGTACCTTCTCACATTGTAGGGACCCATTGTAGAAAAGTAGAGAACGAAAAAAGCTTGCTTTGCTCGAAGCATGTGAGAGGTAGGAGAGCAGACCGCATTCACATGTGAAACATGATTAGTGATATGTATGTTATTTATCCATTGTATGGCTCAGCTGAGCCACCACAGGTGGGGTCCACTCCTTTTATTCTTCAGCAGATTCTCTCAGGACATATCCACGTGTGGTTGACCTAGTATTCACAGAAGGGAGCCTGACTCAAAAATAGGTTCTTCAAGTCAGCATTGAATTTCCTGAGATTTGTAAAATGTTCTTAGGTGGAAAACGGTGCTTCCAATGTCAAGAGAGCAGGGGTCTCTACAGAATGACCCTATGAGTGTCTCCATCAGGGACACCCTGTTTCTAGAAAGTGGCAGAACTCTTTCCAGGCAGATTCTGTTCCCCTTGCCTGACACTTCCTGACTCTCCCTTCAGAGATGACATTTCTGACCTGTGGGATGTTTGGGCTGCTCTCCCTGGCCCATCCAAGTTCATTCAGTTTTCCTACCATCACTCGAATACAACTCGGTGCCCCTGAAGGACCCCAGTCACACCAAGTGATGAATTTAGTCCTGGCGTTTCTTATTTTTAGACCACCCCAGTGACTTGTTACTCACTTCTCAATCTTGTAACTGAGATGTTTAATTTTGGTCCCCAAATGTGTGAAATCACTTCTTTTGGTCACTGCAGCTTTGGACTACTTTCCGTTGCCCGGAATTGGTTCGACCAGCCCTGGAAAGATCACTGAAGGCACTTCAGCTGGACTCTGTGGATCTCTTCATTACATTTGCCACTCGCCATGAAGGTCCGCTTCTGCTTTTCCTTGTTATGACCATCACTGGTGCCACACCTTGTTTCCTCCTTCCTGATAGCTTGTCGGGGTTCTGACTGAGAGGTGGGCTTGGGTGTGGTGCATAGAGTTGCTCCATGACTTACGTCTCTCGTTCACACTTCTGTCATCTCACCACTGAGATTTTTTTTCCTCATCCCATAGCCTGCAGAATGATTGAAATTCAATGATCTCTTTGTCTCTACCTCAAAGAGTTGAGGACAGTGCCTTACATGTCTAAGTGATGTGCTCCTGTCTGTGATCCCTTAGTGATCAGTGTCCTCAAGAACGTTAAGTTAGGGCGCCTGGGTGGCTCAGTTGGTTAAGCGACTGCCTTCGGCTCAGGTCATGATCCTGGAGTCCCGGGATCGAGTCCCGCATCGGGCTCCCTGCTCAGCGAGGAGCCTGCTTCTCCCTCTGACCCTCCCCCCTCTCATGTACTCTCTCTCATTCTCACTCTCTCAAATAAATAAATAAATCTTTAAAAAAAAAAAAAAAGAACGTTAAGTTATAACTGACTGCATCGATATGGGAAACCCCTACCTCTGTAGGGAAAGAGTCCCTCCCATATGGACCTCTCAGCCCAATCATGATATGGTACCGTGGGTTGGTCCTCACTGCACCCCTGGGCTTCTTTGGGCTTCGCTGATCCAACCTCTCATCAGAGTGGACATTCACTGACCATGTCTGGTAACCTCACCATCTCTGACAGGTTGTCATAAACTGAAGCTGAAACACATTGCTTATTAGTAAAGGGAGTTCCTATCATCCAAACCAGCCTGTCCTTGTGAAATCAATTCCAACAGTACGAAAACTGATTCTTGGCAGAGTTTAGGGGTGGGTGTGGATAGGAGGGAGAGAAGGTACTTAGTTACAGTCTCTCCTGATTCTTGTTCTCTTCCCTCTCCCCATTTCTTCTCCACAACACACACACCTGCATGCACAAATTCACACATACACTCTCATCAGTAATCACAACTTTTTAAAGGTCATGTGACCAAGCTCCTTAGGCACCAGAAAGGTCATTCTTTTTTTTTTTTCTGTATATATATTTTTTTATTCTTATGTTAATCCCCATACATTACATCATTAGTTTTAGATGAAGTGTTCCATGATTCATTGTTTGTGCATAACACCCAGTGCTCCATGCAGAACGTGCCCTCCTCAATACCCATCACCAGGCTAACCCACCCTCCCACCCCCCCTCCCCTCTAGAACCCTCAGTTTGTTTTTCAGAGTCCATCGGCTCTCATGGTTCGTCTACCCCTCCGATTTCCCCCCCTTCATTCTTCCCCTCCTGCTACCTTCTTCTTCTTCTTTTTTTTTCTTAACATATATTGCATTATTTGTTTCAGAGGTACAGATCTGAGATTGAATAGTCTCGCACAATTCACAGTGCTTACCAGAGCACATACCCTCCCCAGTGTCTATCACCCAGTCACCCCATCCCTCCCACCCCACCCCCCACTCCAGCAACCCTCAGTTTGTTTCCTCATGCTCCCATCTTTAAAACCAAAACCAAAACCAAAATCTTCTCTTGAGCTGACTTCACTCTGCAGCCATGCCCCCTTCCTCCTTCCGCAGGGAAACTTCTGGAAGAAGCCTATTCTTGCCACCTCGAGGCTCTCTCTTCTGAACCCACACAAACTAGGCACCTGCCCCCCACTTTGCCAAAACTCTTCTCATCAAGGTCAGCCATGACCTCCTCTCCTCATTCATCTTGTCTTAGCTGGTGAATCGCTCTCTCTTCCTAGGAACACGTTCCTGGCTTTCCTTTCGCACAGGCCGTCTGCGTTTCCTTGGTCTCCCTAGCTGGTCCTTCTCATGTTCTTTGCAGGCTCCTCACCATCCACCTGACCTCTTAACTTTGGAGTGACTCAGTCCTTGGACCTCTTCTCTTTCCTATCTGCACCCACCTCCTCGGGGATTTCATCCAGTCTCATGCTTTAAACACCATCTAAATACACACTCCCCAAATTATATCCAGCCCAGACCTACGAGGATTTGTGTATCCGTTTGCTCAGCTGCACTTGGGCGTGGAATACATATCTCGAACCCGTCACGTCTACAGTTGAGCTCACTATGGCATGTGCTGATGCCTCCCCCCTCCCCCCCCCCACGACACACAGTCTCATCCCAGAGTCTTCCTGCTCAGGTAGCTGGTTGTCGTCTGCTCCACACCTGGAGGCCAGAGTGAACGGGCACTCCTTGACATCTGTTAGCCTGTCTTCTCACTCAGAGTGAAGGCCAAGTTCCTTACCACACCTGCAGGGCCAGCAGGATGCTCCCTCCCTCACTGTCTGCGTCTGTGTCCTTCTCTCCCCCTGCTGACTCCAGTGCAGCCCTGTGGCCTCCTGGCTGTTCCTCACAGACGCGAGGCCCATCCCAGGGCCTGTGCACTGACTGTTCTCTCTGCCTAGAATGTTCTTCCTCCCGATAGCTGGATGCCCACTCCTTCGCCTCCTTCACATCCTCCCTCAGGGGTTGCCTCCGTGATACCTTCTCTGTCACCTTACCTAAGAATGCAACCCTGCCCAGCAAGACTTTTCTCTCTACTCGACTTTGTTTTTCTGTTGGCACATATTCCTAATTAGCATGCCATACGGTTTACTGATTTATGCTGTTTATTTCCCATTTACCTTATTCGAAATGTTAGATTCCTAGGGCAGGATTTTTAAAAATCTACTCTCTCCCTGAGTGATTACTAAATGCTGGTTGAAGGAATAATACCATCAAATGATAGAGAAGGAAAGGAAGGGAGAGTGGAGAAGTGGGCAATTAACATTGGTCATTTTAATCAGTAATTAATTATTTAGTGATTTAGCACTTCCTATCTCAAAATTATTACTATATATATATATATAGAGAGAGAGAGAGAGAGAGAGAGAGAGGGAGAGAGTCTACCTCCCTTGCTAAAATGAAATCCCCCTGATGTGACTTACATCATAATCACTGTATCCATCCCTAGGTCTAAAAAGTAATTTCTTACTGAGTAAAGGGGTAGATGAATTACTTCTGAGTGCTTGAAAGAAATTGAACAACAGTGACATTCTTATCACCTTCCTCTTCATTGCCTTGAAATATTTGTTAACTGTATGTATTAAACCAGGTTGGCATGGTTTTTAAAAAGGCAGAATTCATTTCTGCCCTCTTGGGAGTTTAAAATAGCAACACAAAGAGTTTATCTCCTTAAGTTGTAGAATAATACAGTACCTGCAAAAATGCAACATATTGGTTTATTTTTGTACCTGTGTTCATGAGTTTGTAAGTGTATTTTCTACATTCTATTCATTACAGTGTCAAGGAGGGGTACATGGTTATTATAAAACTGGGTGCCTTTGTACCTGTCCAAAAGAAAGTTCCATTAATTTTCATACTTAAGCCAGTTTAGAAGAAACCTCTCTTTATCCAGCCCAGAAACAGTTACTTGACTAAGTCTCTCCCTTTGCCTTTTAGATTTGTTAAGCATCCAGATTATCCACTTTTTGATGAGAATTGACAACAGTGTCTGGTTGCTCCAGAGTTCTTTGACTCTGGTTGATGACTGGCAAACAACTCACCGATGAGAAGGTATCTCGTTTATCGACGTTGCTTAGCCTGACAGGTTGATATGTGGCTTGATTCCCCAGATCTGGAAGTAAAAGTCTCTAAACCCAGTCTCCCCTTCCCCCCAAAAGTCAAGGAAAATACATTTCAAACAACCTAACCTTTCAATGCCTTGGTTTTTAGTCTGTTTTGCTTTTTCTTCTGTCACAGAGGTTGAAATGCTGATCTTTTGAAGTGATCACAGGGAATATTAATCTCCAAAAAAACCTAACCATTTAATATACTTTCAAGCTTTTTACTTGTCCGTAAGAATTTCTTTTTTCTTTTGTTCTGTGAATTTACCACACTATACAATTTTATCAGACCTTTTAAAGGGATCTAAAACTTAATTAAAACACAATACAAAAAAGGCCATATTTCAATTAAAAATTACTCATAATGCCAAGGACAAGATTATCAAACTCAATGAAAAAGAACAAGCAAAGGATGCCCTACACCAAGACGACCAAGATATGAAAATTATCTGAGAAAGATTTTAAAACAGCCATCATGAAAATGTTTCAACAAACAATGGCAAACACACTTGGAACAAATGGAAAGACAGAAAGTTTCAATAAAGAAATAGAAGATATAAACAATCACAAAATGGAAATTTTAGAACTGAAAAATACAATAATTGAAATGCAAAACTCAAAGGATAGACTGGATAGACATTAAGGGATAGTAGAAATGATTAGTGTACTGGGTGGGAGGTAAAACAACATAAATCACCCAATGGGAACAAGAGAGAGAAAGTAACTGGGAGTGGGGGGGGAAATGAACAGAGCCTTGTGGACCCCGCACAATAACAAAAAATCTAACATTCGTGTCATCACAGTGGGGGGAATGCAGAGATGTTGGTCAAAGGCACAACTTCTATTATAAGTTCTGAGGACCTAACATTCAGCAGGGTAATTACAGTTAATAATACTGTACTGTAAAATTGGTTATTTGCTTAAAGAATAGATCATAAGTGCTCTCACCAAAACAAAAAAATATTAGCCATCTGGGGTGATGGATGTATTAATTAACCTGATCGTGGGAATCATTTCATAATGAATATGTTTATCAAATCATTGTGTTGGTACACTTTAAATACATACAGTTTGTCAGTTATATCTCAGTCAAGTTGGGGAAAAAGGAGGAAGTGGGAACAGAAGAGAGAGGAGAGTATGTTCTGTGTCTTGATTGTGGTGAAGGATTCCTGAACACACACATGTGAAAAAAATCACAGAACACAAATCAGCATAAATCTGGGAAAGTCTGAACAAGATCAGTGGATTGCATCAATGTCAAAACCCTGGTTTTTGTGATTCTGTGATTCTGTGTTATAGTTTTTCAGGATGGTACCACTGGGGGAAACTGAGTAAAGAGTACATGGGATATTCCATATTATTTCTTACGACTTACTGTGAATCTACACTTATCTGAAGATAAAAGTGCTTTATAAAATAAGAAACCAGAAAATTGGTTTCAGCTCCATATATTCCCTTTCCTTTTGGAATCTTTTCTAACCCAGTGTCAAAAGAATTTGGGTAAGGCTCTAGCCATAGGCCCCTCTACCAGTCCTTGAGTAATCCCAAGAACAATCTTCTCAGAGCACAGCCCAGAGGAAGTGGAATTGAAAACAGGAGTGATTTAGCCCAGCCAGTGAAGCCAGTGGCTCGACACACCTCCTTCTCTGAACTTGAATGATGGGGATTTCAAGCCAGTCGTAGGACTTGGCATTGTTAGTTACCAAGTGGTGGGATAATTCAGAATTTGGGGTGAGGGATTCAAAAGTCCAAATGAACCCCAGGGGAAGAACAATCCTTTCTGGAAATTGTTGTTAAATTCAAATTTTAATTTCCCCCTACATTCAAATGATTAACCATAAATACTTTTCTTTAGCAACATACACTCTTCAACTTGAGAATATGGGGGGGGGGGGCTCTTTTTTCCTAAACTTCAATATCTAGAGGTTCAACTGCTATCAATTCATAGACACATCTGTAAGGACTTTGGAATATAATCCCAACTTTCCTCCAGGAGAAATAGTTCTCCTAAAAGTTACTGAAAGTATAATTTTTCAAAAAACTTAACATATATCAGAGAGTCCAAATTTCAGAAATGGCATAATTGGTAAAAGGGACTGAGAAATGAGTGCCATGATTAATTAAGAGCTTCCAAAGTTGTGCTTTCTTCATTTGCATCAATGCATCTTTGTGAGCAATTTCCAGCCCCAGCTGCTTGCCATAAAGACCATGTTTCAAATGAAACTGAGTTTAGAATCAGAATTTCAAATTTCTATATCACAAAGTATTGAATCAAGATTGACAAAAAAAAATATATATATATATATATGTAAAGCATAGTCAAACTATTGCTTTGAAAAGAATTTGTTAGTAATCAATAAATTAGAACAAAGAGTTTGGACTGTGATTAAAGTTCTTATTTTTCAATTTTTTATTTCATCTCTGGCTTGGTTTAATTTTTTTTTCTATTTTGAGGCATATTTTATAATGTACATAACGGACAGTAAAGAATTCATTTATATAATACATAAAAAATATACATGTATTTGGGTGCAAGTTCAAAAACTGTTACTAATAGTAGAGGTTCCATCAAAAAAGATGGACCCCATTGTTCAGAGCTCACGTTGCCCTTGTGTGCACGAGACGGGTAGCAATGGCGTCCTTTTTCACAGGGCTGTCCACAGCACGGAGAGAGAGACCCCCCTGGCAGCCCTCCAAACCACTGTTGGTCTCCCTGTGGACCAGGCGGGACGGGGCCATTCCCAGACGGGGGCAGGCGCCACACCTGCGGGGAGCGGGGCAGGCGTCACACCTGCGGGGAGCGGGGCAGGCGTCACACCTGTGGGGAGCCAGGGCCGGAGTCACAGCTGTGGGGAGCCGGGGCAGGGGTCACGCTTGCGGGGAGCCGGGGCCGGGGTCACACCTTCACGGTGCCTCGCCGGAACCCCTGGGCTGCCTGGGGAGAGGTCCAGTCTCAGAAGCTGGGTAAACAAACAGGGCCCAGCCAGCGCCCCCGATGTCGGTCCGGGGTCGGGAACGAACCGCCTCCCCTGAGCTGGCCCGTGCGCTCTTTACGTCCGTTTCCGTCCTGGAGCCCGGCTTCCACGACCCCCACCCCCGGACGACCCCCCAGGTAGAGCCTCCAATCCACAGGCGGGGGAGCGGCGCCCCCTGCCGCCAGAGCCGCGAATGCGCCGGCGCCCCCCGCGGACCCGCTTCGAAATCCTCCCACGCAGGCGAGGCCTGGGGTCGCCGCTGGGGTCCCTGCCTACTCATGGACAGTCCGCGCCCTGGTGCTTTGCGGAGCGTTCTCGGATGTGCCCAGTGAGACAGAACCTGTGGGCCGCCCGCGCTGAGCCCAGCGGATGCAGGCACAGGGCTCACGGTGTGCACGCGTCCTCGACCCCAGCTCTGTGGGGCCAAGTGTTTCTCATCTTCCCGGTGTTTGCCATGGTGTTGCTCTTCCAAGTGGTCCTAGTCAAAAAACCACTTACAAATGTGTAATCCTTTTTTTTCTGTAGAATATAAAGTGATAGAACTTACAGTGTGTGGTCCCTCAAGGGACATTTGTTTAAGGTGTAGAGATGAGAAGCCGCACCCCACCCCCCCCCATCGAACAGTGCCTTTGCAAGGCTGGAATTATGGTGATAAGGATTCAGTGTAAGATGTGGAAATCATTTACACTAGGCAGGAAGCTCGGATGATCTTAAAAAGTTAAAATTATTTGTCAAAATATTAAGTGAACAGTTGCATGAACTGTACATCCAGTATATACATTCATGCATTTTTAAAAAGCAAGTTACAAATGACATACGCTGTGTGGCAGGTTTTGTGAAGTGTTTATGTCCATTTATTAGATGTGTATATGTGTTGCATATATTTTTTTAAGATTTATTTATTTGAGAGAGAGAGAAAGAGTGTGTGGGGGGAGGGGCAGAGGGAGAGGGAGAAGCAGACTCCTCCCTGAGCACAGAGCCCCACTTGGGGCTCAACCTTACAACCCCGAGATCACGACCTGAGCCGAAACCAAGAGTCCCACGCTCTACCGACTGAGCCACCCAGGCACCCCTGTGTTACATATTTTATGTAATTTGTTTATCTACGTATGTCGTGGACATGGGCAAAGATTAGAAGGAGCCACTAGAAAGATGATTCTTCTTAGATACTGCTATTTTAGGCCATTTTTACTTTCTATAATTGAGCTTTTTTCCGTTCTCTTTGCATTCTGAATCCGGTAGAATTACTTTGTTACATAGAAAATTTCTGTAAATATTAATAGAAAGTATTATTAGCCAGTTGTGTAGAACTTTTCATACACTTAACAGAAACAGGGAAACACCTGGCAATTAATTCATGAAAATGAGCCTTTTTAATCTAACATAATAATTGGTCCGAAGCTTGGTGCCAAAGTGCCACCTAGTGGGACGAGTCCCATGCTGCCCTGAATGAGCCCATGTGGACATGCGCCCTCATGCTCTTCCTCACACAGCACGTGGACGGGCTGGACCCTGAGTGCATGAGGGGGATGGGCCACATGTCCTCTCCGAGCTGGGTTTTCCCAGCTATATTTAAATAAGAAGAAAAGCCTCTGTGTTGAACTGAGACCTCTCCCACGTTCAGCCAGGTGTTCTCTGGATGTGTGAAGGTTAAGGATTTTGGGGGGATTGGCAGGGACAGAGAAGCACAGATGACACAAGGCGGGCCCAGGGTTGGTGAGGGGACTTGTGTGACAGATGTAGAGACTTGTTGACACCCCACCTCAACTCTTGTATTTAAGTATTTCCATAATACAATCTTTATTTCGAGAGTACAGGCCACATAGCTTATCTTGTAAAAATCCCATCACACTGTGCTCAAAGGATCCTTAGGACTGAGGGTTCTCCATGGAGAGTGATCACCACTCCCATGGTGTTTGTCTACATCACTGAGACCGGCTGAACCGTGTGAATTTCTCAGGGAGCTCAGCTTCTGTTCCAGGCAGGAATCCACCCAAATCAAACCCCGTCCCTCCCCTCCCTGGCCGCCCCGTGCAGAGGCGGGGTGGGTCAGACCTGGGGCATCTGTCCGGCAGCAGGAGGAGGAAGGGGGGAGCCATGCTCAGTAGTCTATGTTGAAAGGATAGTCCTTGTGGTTTTTAGCTCTGAAAAACAGGAAAACAAATAAAAAATAGAGATGTTCATTCTTTTTAAAAGAAACATACTAAAAGCTACAGTCATGTACTTTCAAGCTCCCCTATGTATTAAATTAAATTAGTCTTTGGATTCACTCAGTGGCCCAGCCTCAAATAGGAAAGACTGATGAAAAGGCTTAATTTAACCTCAAACGTATATAATCAGCACCTCTTCAGGAACCAATCCCTGTCGTGAGAGGAAGTAAAGGAGACATATTTACATGGGTAAGCTGCACATTCGGAAGTTCCTGTCCAGGCCGAGGATGTCATTCATATCCTGTTCTGATAATTCGAAGTCAAACACCTGCAGCCAAAACAGATGTTCACAGCCAGTTCAGATCGGTGAACATTTCGCTGAGCACGCGTCACCTGCAAGGCACTGAGCCAGGCCTGTCGGGGACATGGCGCTGCGGATGAAACACTGCGTGTGACATCAGCAAATCCCCCAGAGCATCGGCCTCCGCACCCGCACGTGAACTGTGAGCCGCCGCCACCGGCTGCCGGCTGCCCAGGGCTGGGTGGGAACTGCATGCACCCCTCGGGAGTAAGGACATCCCCGAAGAGTTAAGAGGTGCAGCAAAGCATTTTTTCCCCACTGCTCAAAAAAACTAAAAAATGAAAAACCAAAGCCCCAAACCATTTGTGCCCCACACCCTGCCAGCCCGGAGGACACATGGGCCCCGGGACCGTTAAGTCTAACAGTATCTGTAACACGGTGTGATTTTCATGTCTTTCCTTCTAAAGCAGAATTCTAAGCTGCCTCCCGCCACCCTGCCCGCCCTTTTGCTCTTAACACACTCAAGGACTAGGACTCACTCCTAAAATAAGAGCTTTTCTCCCAGGAGAGCCAACCCTAGTCGCTGCTGAGGAGCTGGGAGAGAAGGTGCAATGGCCGGGGGCCCGGCCTCTCCCCACAGGGGATCCTCCACCCCAGTCCAGCAGAAACCAGGGACTCAGTGTCCACGCAGTTCTGACTGGAGGGCGGGCTGGGGCCCCGGGGGAGGCTGGGTTCAGTTCTGGAGGGCTCAGGGCAGCCCCAGGGCCAGCAGTCCTGAGGGTTGGGGAGCAGGCTCCTGGCTGGGTGGGCGCCCTGGGCGCCTCTGGCCGACTCCCTGGTTCATCACCTCTCTGTTCCCTGTTTCAGCTGGTTTGCCAGCTCCTAGGCCGGTGCGGTCACCCTCTCGGGTTCCTTGTGCTGTGGCCGCAGCTTCATCCTGCCCCTCTGCCATGTCAAAGCCACAGGGGGCCCGTTTGCTGCAGTGGTCAGACCCCCAGCTAACTAACATATGATCCCAAACCCTCCGAGTAAAAGAAGAAAAGCACTTTCCTGGATATTCTCAAGAATCCGCTTTGGGGTGACCGATTTGGGGATCACTATCACATTCCTCTGGATCTGAAATCGGAGCAAAATCTACAGAAAAAAAAGTCTAATATCAGACAAGGGAAATCCCATGGAGTTAGCTGTTTCCCGCGCAGTTTACGTTATATTGTGCAATGAAGTCCAAAAGTCAGGGGTAGCTGGAGCTTTTATTAGAAGCTCTTCTGTTCCAAAATCCTTCAGGAACCAAACCGGCGTTTTCTGGACGGTTCTTCCAATGTGTGTGTAATGACTGACGGGGCGCCTGGGTGGCTCAGTTGGTTAAGCCACTGCCTTCAGCTCAGGTCATGATCCTGGAGTCCCAGAATCGAGTCCCGCATCGGGCTCCCCGCTGAGCGGGGAGCCTGCTTCCCCCTCTGACCCTCCCCCCTCTCATGCTCTCTCTATCTCATTCTCTCTCTCAAATAAATAAAATCTTTAAAAAAAAAAAAATGACTGCCACTGGCCCATGGAGAATTCAGTGAATTAATGAGAATTCACTGAGGCGCCCAACCCCCAGACGTTGGACATCAGAGCACGGAAGAGAGTGGTAAAGCCCATCCCTGTCCCATCGGGCTGGCGGGCCGAGGGACACGGCCCCAGAGCCCCCATCCGGGGTCCCGCCCACGGCGGCTCGCAGCCTCAGTGGCTGGGAGCATGGCCCTGGGCTGGCGGGCCGAGGGAGCTCCGGGCAGGGGTCATCTGGGCCAGCGTGAGCGAACCCTTCCTCCATCCAGTCCCTGGCTCCCTAAGGAAGCGGGCACGCCCCCCCACCCCCACCCCCTAGCCCTGGCAGCCCCTTCCTACCTGGGCTGGAGACTTGTTGTACTTCTGGGCCACCCTCTGAATCACGGGGTCATCCAGCAGGCCCACCCCCTCACTAGAGAGAGCAGGACCGGGCAGGGAGTTAGGGGGTCAAACGTGTGCTTCTTGCTTCAAAACACACAACATAAAACCCAGATTTGTGTTTGTCTGAGCACAGTACTTGCTCCCTGTAGGGAAGTTAAATGGTACAGGAGAGCTCATCACCCAAATCCCACCACAACCAGTGCTAACACCCCCGTGGAAACAGCCGGATGCCCTGCTTTCACGGTCATTCGGTGTGTCCTCGAGAACGAGGTGGCAATGTCGGAGGGCCTGCCCATGCTCTGGGGTGTGCCCTTCTGACACTTGCTGCAAGGCCTGGAGTGTGCCCGCGGCACTGTTCCCAAGTAATTGTTGATGATGATGGCGAGTCGAGAAAAGTTCAACTCAAATACCAGCACAAGCCCAAGACTGGGGACGTGTCGGGCTCCAGTGCACAGAATGGCCCTCTCCTCAGCGTGGGTCCCACGGGCCCTAACCTCCCCGGAGAGACATTTCTGCGGGAACATTCTTTAAGCCGCTTGTAGGTTCTGAGCACTGCTCTAGAAACAGTGCTCAGCATCTCCTGAAGGAACTAAACGGCTGACTGCCTTTGCCGTGGGCCCAGCACTCAGCTGGTTCCCCTCCCCTGGGCGGCTCCCACCTCACACTGTGGCCCCAGGACCCCACGCTCAGCTGGCGGCCTTCCAGCAACTCGCTTGCTGCTACCAAGTTCGAACACCTGTGCCTGCTTCCCACGGGAGACACACAGAGAATCAGAGTCAAATGCTTCCAGCCCTCCCGGGGCCCCTGCTCTGTCCCAGGCACTGAGCCAGGGGCTGGCGGAGTCACACATCACACGCTGTCCCTGCACTCAAGCAGCTCTGACAAGTGGGAAAAGGAATTAATGACAAGACAGTGTGACAAGGGCTATGGACAAAACCTGACTATGGGGAGTCGGGAGGGCTTCCTGGAGGAGGTGACGCTGAATTAAACCATATACTAGAAATCAGAGTTAGCCAGATTTAAAAAAAAAAAGGATAACAGCAAGATTCTAGGTAAAGAGAACAGTGTGCAGAGGCACAGAGACTGGAAAGAACGTGCTCTATTCTGGGAGCCCTGCGTAGTTTAAAGTGGTTGGTGTGCACACTTCCTGCAGGAAGAAGTGAGGCAAGAAGTAGGCAGAGGCCAGACCAGTTCGGACTCCTAGGCCATGCCAAGACCTGAAGAGTTTTTAAGCAGGAAAGTGACATGATCGTATTGAGGTGCCCCCTTCAGCTACCATGAACATGAACAGGGCAAATCTGGCCGGAGTGAAGAGGCCACAGAATTACCCGTGAGAACTCCCAGTTAACTAAGGCAGGGATGGCGAGAACAGAGATCAAGAGACAGATCCCAGGTCCTCTGGCAGAATAATCAGTGGATGTTGCTGATGGATTGGAAAGGCCGGATTTCCAGGTGTCTGGTCCAGGGGCCGCGCGAGTGGGGGCTCGTTAGCTTAGCTGATGGAGGGAGCACACAGTTCAGGTTCTGGGGAAAGAGGACGGGTGGAGTCTCTGTTCTGGGGAGAAGGGGATGTCTGTGAACCAGCCCAATGGAGAGGCCTAGCAGAGGACCCTACGAGCTAGTCCAGAGCTCTGCAAGAGGCTGCTCCCAGCTGCTTCTGTCCCTCAAAGTGACTCTCCTCTGGCTCCCAGCACCAGCCCTCTCCCTCAGCTACAGCGTCCAGGGGTGCTGTGAGCGCCCCCTGCAGGTGCCTGTGGTCCCTGCACGCCCTGCCCACTCCCTCCTTCCTGAGACCCTCTGCCAACTACCCAAATTCAGCTGGAGGGTGCATCTCTTTCCTGCTAGAGCCTCGACTCAGCACCACCAACGCAGCCCTACCTGGAACCACCGAGGGGCCGGTATGCAGTCACGGACACATCTCTGGACTGGCAAAAACGGATCAGATCCTTCTGGGTAAGATACGGGTGGCACTCAATCTACAATGAGAATCCCAGCTTACCAAGAAAATTCAGACCAACCGTACATCAGGAAACAGGGCACGCATTAATGTCTCGGCTCTGTCACTGAAGAGCTACATGACCCGCGCCTGTGAAGTGACAGGCCACTGAGAATGGGCAGGAGGGACACCTGCATTCCCTGGACGCTCAGACAGCGCCTGCTCGGTGAGGCCCTCGCTCTGGTCCTTTACTTTCCGTTCTAGCCCGCGTCACTGACATCCTCGATGTTGTACTGATTTGCCATCGTCTGTCTCCCTCCGTGAAGGCACGGGTTTGGTCTGACTGTTGCGCTCCCAGACATCTCCCCAGCATCTAGAATAAGCTAGCCACACAGAACGTGCTCCGGCAACACTTGTGAGGAGAGCGAACGAGGCTGGGGAGTCACGGGGCACACACGCTCCAGGGGACGCCAATGGACATTAAAGAAACTGGAGCGCAGGATTCCTGTCTCCACATTCTCTAAATTCTCACGTACGATTCCAGGTTCTCAGTGGGCTGAAAACAGATGCTGGTTTAGGGTGAATGAAGAGCTACAACAGTGCCTTGTGGGCTCCAGGACAGAGCTCAGGGGCGTGCGGGGCACGGCCAGCAGCAGCAGCGGAAACACAAAGCCGCTGGGCTCTCTGAAAACCCTGCTGAGCCCACGTTCCTGGGGGCTCAGAACCCTAACTAGCAAACATACCCTCCAGCCCCTCTGCACCCCACAGATGAGGCACCAACCGTCCCCTGGATTTACAGTGCCGCCCCAAACCCTGACAGGACAGGAGCTATGACACACATGAACAGATTCTAGGCGCGCAAGGTTGTAAAGCAGGGAAACTAAGCTGTGCCTCACGTGGGGACAGCAGCTAGAAGAGCTTCTAGAGGCAGAGGCTGTTCTGCTTCCTGCTCTGGGTGCTGACCACTCGGGCACCTCACCTGCGGAGACTCACCAAGCGACACCCTTTCCCGTATCCATGTGGTACTTCAGCTAGGAGGGTTTTTTAATAAAAAATGGAACGTGATGCTCTATTCTTAATGTCCCCAAACCAGAAACTACCCAAGTCCCCATCAGCGCTAGAATAGATAACTACCCTACGCTCTACTCATGTAATGGAATACCATGCAGAGATCAGAACGAGGGACAATCATACACGATCATGGAAGCATCTAACAAATACAAGGTTGAAAGAAGCCAGATACAAACGAGCACATAATGTGTCACGTTATCTACATAAAGTTCAAAGCTACTCTGTGCTTTAGTAATCAGCATAGAGGCTGCCCTTTGTCAGGGGCTGGTCCACAGAAAAGAGTGTGGTGGGGCTCCCAGGTGCTGGCCACACGGTTTCTAGACCTGGATGCAGAGCACAGCTAGGCTCCATTTAGGAGAGTCTATCAAGCTCTACTGTCATGTGTGTGCACTTTGTAAATGTACATGACACTTGAGCAAACGTCTAAGTAAAATAAAGTGCTACAAAAATGCCCTTTCCTCACGAGCCAGCTCTCTGCACAGAAGTCCTGGGAGTGTCTGTGAACGTGGCGGTCTTTCAGCTGCCCACCCTGTGAGGCTGGAGAGAGGGGAGGGGGCCCGGGTGCTTTCCCAGGAAAGCTATGAGCACCACTGTTAGTGAGGGAGGAGGGCACACCGGGACCCTTCACCGCTTCTGCGCGGAGAAAACCCAGCTCAGCCCCCGCCCTGCCTTCTGAGGGCACCACCTGTCCGGACAAGCCTCTGGAGCAGCTCCCCTGCCTCGGCGCCAGCTACCTGCCTAACTGCTCCCTAAGTCACCCGTTTGCTGCCACAGGAGAAAAATGCCCACTGTGTGCCCCACCCCTTCTTCCGTTTCCCGTTTAGCCACATGGAAGGGACAGCTGAAAAGCCAACTCCACCTGTTAAAGCCTCACCTGGTTAGTCAGTGGCTTGAATCTCAAGTTGGGTTTATTCAGAAGTCTCTCAAGCTGTTCGTGGTTGAAGTTTGACACCCCGATGGCTTTCACCAGCCCCGTAACCACCAGGTCCTCCATGGCCTAAAGAGAACAAAGAGTCGTCCTGCTCCGCTGATAATCCACGCCCCTCACTCCTCTGCACACTGCAGGAACCAGCTGCATCCAGGATCCCTAAATAGCCCCCAGACGCCCCCCAGGCATTCTGCCCCCAGGGCCTAATCCACTTCCACCTCTCCCTGGCTGGGTGAGCTTGGGTGCATTTATATGATCGCACTAAACCTCAGTGTCCTCATCTGCTAGCCGGGACAAGCTTGTCCATGTCACAGGATTGTTTTAAAGATTCCATCAAATAATGCAGGCACAGCATTTAGCTCCGGGCTGGAAAGTGGTAAACGCTCAACTTTGTAGCTGTTATTATTCCTCTTACTCTGAAAACCTGTTGATACGGTGTTGGGCAAGGACATCCACTGCTGTTCACTCACCCCTCTTTCTACCTAGATTATATGCTCCCTAAGCACAGGAAGGGGCCGTCAGTCTCTGGCTGGCCCCGAGCCGCGCATGCGTCAGCAGGAGTCCACAGTGGCCATGGGCAGGTGACCAGTGAGCGCACAACAGCTGCAGGCTGGACAGCTGTACCCCCGGGCACCACCCGGAACCCCGCTCCTGTGCACAGACGGCCCAGAGTTTAACCCACGGCTTCGCCGAGAGGCCATGCGGTGGGTCAGAAAGGGCTGGGGCCACTGGCCCCCGGCCTCACAGCCCAAACTGCTCAGCCAATCTGTTCCGCTGAGTCCCCTGTTTAAGAGGAATGGGGGGAGAGGGTGGCCTGGCTAGAGCTCCTCCCCGTCTGTGCACCCCCTCGTTCTGCTGGTACTCCGAGGCCAGCTCCCACGACTCTCCCTGACTCAGCGTGACCTCACCTGCTTCCCACGCCTCACCCCTGCCCTCCTCTACCCCACATCGGTGCGCAAGATTACATGCACCACGTGGCCCGGGGCAGCGGGACCCCCGGCCCCCTTCCATACCAGGAGAGTTGGCACCCCTCGCCCCGACTCCCGTGCTCGCTGCTTTGCTCGAGGCCTCTTCCTCCCCTCGTGTCTGGACTCCAGCAACAGGCTGTAACCCTCACCACCCTCCAGCTTCCCCCCGCGCCCCCCAGACCTGGCCGCGCGGCCCGGCATCGCTCCCACGAGCCTTTACAGTCGAGCCCTCGGCAGCTACAGACCAGGAGTGGTCATTACCACCACGTAATGGAAAAATGGGATTATTAAATTTTCTTTTTATCCTCTTCCGTATTTCTGTAACGACCGTGTGATGTTTTCTAATCAAAAAACAAGTCCACACTGAGCCTGACAGGGAGGTCTGCCTCAGTAACCCCTCAAACAGACGATTCGGAGAGCGGAACCAGCCGGGACTAAGGAAGCAGACGGCCGCCCAGGTGTCTGAGTTTCTGAGTCAGGTGTGCGTTCCCCATTCATACTGCACACCTGTGCTGGAACACAGCCAGCTCCCGGAGGCCCGGCACCCTGCCTGGAAGCCCGTCAGCCCATGGCTCACCTCCCACGTGTCCAGGAAGTCGGTGTCACTGGGTATCACCATGCCGCTGTGGTCCAAGGGCATGTCTTCCTCCCCGGGCTGTGAGGCAGAGGAGTGAGCTGATGGGGGCCCGCAGGGGTCGGGGGGGCCTGGAGCCCAGGCTTCTGCTGAGCTGAGGCCCACGCTCCCTGCACCACCCGAAGGGCGTGACCAGGAAGGAAGGTGCTGCTCGCACCTTTCATACCTTGAAACCCATGGGCCAGTGTATGAGGTAGAGGTCCAAGTAATCCAGCTTCAAGGCCTTCAGACTCTTGGTGCACGCTGCTTTCACCAAGGACTTCTTATGGCTGGTGCACCACAGCTGTCGAGGGGAGGAGGGAAGCCAGGGTTAACACGTCTGCCCCTTGGCCCCACAAATCCAGTATCAGGAAGACAGACAACATCCAAGACCAGATGGCAATAAACACAACAGGGCTGTGACGTTATCCTCAGATGGTTCTGGGACTCCCTCGGGGAGGGATCTCCAAAACTGGGCTCTGCAGCCCGAGTCCTACTAAAGGGAAGTTGGAGGTACTATGAACTATTTGGTGGGGGGGCCGTCTGGTTACCTGGATCCACTGGGACGAAAAAAAAACCAAAGCCAAACCAAACCAAACCAAACCCAGTGCCTGGGAGCAGAAAGGGGAGGAGGGAAACTCAGAAGAAATTCTGCATTGTCTTTCCTACTTCAGCGCCGTGGTGAAGTCCTCGGGGACGAAGGCCTCACACTCGTGCAGTTAAGTTAGGTGGGCGAGTGAACATTCACTGGTACTGACTTGGATATTTCCCTCCCCGCCCTCTGGTAAGTAGAAAATCCGTGATTGGTTTTTCCTCTCGTTACTTCCCATCAGACTGTTTAGTATTAACTGTGACAGGAGCCAATCTGAAGGCTCCGACAAAGCAAGAGAAAACACAAAACAAGTACAAGAAAGAGGATGCAAAGATGTAAAAACATACTGTAAACACAGTGTATTGACAAAAGAGAAGAAAAACAAAAAAAACTAAAAATACCTTGTTAACAACAGGACTCCCTAGATGGTGAATACATAAAGTGATTTTTTTTTAAAATTATATTTCCATGACTTTTGCAAATGTCTAGAGTAATGAGCACAGCTCTCCCCCGGATCTTGGCTGGCCTCAGCAGTCCCAGCACCCACCTCCCTTCCTGGGGTAGCAGGAGAGACGTCTGTCCCTCGGCCAGGTGCGTACCTAGGCATCTCCCTTACTCGCCCTTTGCTCCAGCTTTAGAAGCAGCGACGAATTACAGAAATCATCAGAGAGTAAAACAGAAGAGCAAATGTTCTACAGAAACAGCAGTGAATTGTGCAATTATGGACATCGGACCTGGAAACTACTCAGGCGATGATCAAATCTGAGTCTCGCTTTACACACAACGACACTGTGACCCCGCGCCATCCAATGACTGACCCAGGCTCTCGGGGCTTGTGAGAGACAGCTTGGAATGAGGGCCCGTGGCTCCTGGCCACAGGGTGTTAACGTTTCGCTTCAAAGTCAAAAGCAAAGGAGTTCTTGAACTCTGCTGTCTGGGTCTGCCCCTAACCGGCTGCATGGCTGTCCCCCTCCTCCACCGTCTCCACTGTCCACGTCCGGGCCACCCTCCTCTCCCACCCATGCTGCCCTCAGTGTCTCCTATCTTCTGCCTCCTGCTCAAACACACGCTCCGTTCAGTGGCTGTAATCGCCTAGATAGGACACAAGTCTCACTGCTGTAGAGGATAAGTTCCCTACGTAAAAACCTTCAACTGTGTGCCTTTATCTATGGGAAAAAGAGTAAGGCCCTTAAAAGGCATGCAGGCCTCTGTGATCTGGCCCGTCCCCTGCTCCAGCCTCATTTCTCAGGACTCTGGTGCCTACCATTTTCCAATCCAGGAACACCAAGCTTCTTCTAGGTCCCTGTACCCAAGGTGCTGTCCCACGCCTTGTGCCTCTGTGCAAGCTGTCCCCTCTGCTCATCACCCTGTCCTGGACGCCTTCACCCGCATGACTCCCAGCACGTGTACCAAGCTGCCCAAGTCTAGTCAGGTCTGGTTCCAGCTCCTAGGAGTCCAGAAACCCCTCCACACGCTGGGTCAGCCGTCTTGTTAACCAAGCCCCGCGTGGTCGACACCCTGCTGGCCCTGTATGTAAAGTCCTACCTTACTGACGATAAACAGGTCCTCTCGTTTCACCACACCCTCCTTGATCTTGCACTGGATCCCGGCTCCGACCTCACTCTCATTGTGGTATAAGTAAGCGCAGTCGAAGTGCCGATATCCGGCGTCGATGGCCAGTTTCACTGCCTCTGTCACTTCCCCTGGAGCCGCCTGCAGAATGAGCATGACAGAAGCAATCACTCACATTCAGGAGACCCCACCTTTTCACTCTAAAATGTAGACTCAAACGGTGCGTAAGTGAGGAGGTCACGGAATTGGTGCAAGTATCAGTCAGCACTAAAATTAGGGAATGTCAGAGTTAGAAAGGATTTAGACACAATCCAAGTTCCAACTCCTTTCCTTATTTGGGGAAAACTCTATAGGTATTTTTAGTGCCTGCAAATAACGGAGCCAGACGCTGTGCTTCCTGAATTAACAGAGGAATAAAGAAATGGAGGAGGAATCATAATAGTAACTGAGATACTAGAAGGTGTAGACTCACCCTCTACCCAACAAGACCAGAAATCCAGGGGTAAAGGTGAACAGGTGTATACTCACACAAAGATAATCCACCACCCCTGCAGCATCTCCCCAAACCCACAGGAACGGTATGGATTCCATCAAGACTGTGGAAGTTCAGAAATGCTCACTGTGAACCGGGGCTGCTCAAGCAAGCAAAGGGATGGAAGCAGGGAAGAAGCCTGGGCAGGGCTCACAACACATCGCACTGAGCCTTCCCAAAGGGCTTCGTGGTTCACAAAGCACCTGCTCACTCGACCTTCGGTGGAACCCCATGCACCGTGTGTAATGGTCTTCTCTTGATGAGCAGCACATTCAGAGGGGCTGAAAGCTAATGAAGCATTCATCTCAAGTCAGGAAATAAACCGCCAAGAAATTAGAAGGAAAGAGAAAATTTGAAAACAAGAACGAACATCCAATAAAGACATGACAGAGATCAACAAGCTGGAGGCCAGTTCTTTGAAAAATCTGAATAAGGTGGACAAACTTCTGATGAGACTGATGGGACCCTTTTTTTTTTTTTTTTAATGACCTGAATGAAAAACAGTCATACAGATTAAACAGAGACCCAAAATCTCAGAAAATATTATCAGTAACTATAAGCTGACAATTTGGAAAGATGAAAAGAATAGGAAAAGTCCCTAGAAAAACTTACTTGAGAAGAAGTAAAAGCTGACTTGTCCTATATTTATTTTTTAAATGAAGCAATTAGTTAAACACACACACAGTTCTACAAAATTTTCAAGGACGAAATCATCCCAATTTAACACAAAATCTTTCAGAGAAGGGAAAAACAAAGAATACTCCCAATTCATCCCACTAACCCAGCATATCCCTGGAATCAAAAGCAGACAAAAATGTTAAAAGGACAGTCACACATTCATCTCACTCATGAATAACAGTTGCAAAAACCCTAAGTAAAATAACAGCAAATTGGATGTAACAATATATTATGGAAAAAAAAATACCACACCCACCCTGAGTTTATCTGAGAAAGCCAAGGATAGCTTGATATTAGGAAATCCATAATAATTCGCATTAATAGACTAAAAAATAAATTATGTCAATCAATGTTGCATAAGATTCAACACCCATTCCTGATTTAAAGTCTCAGTGAACTAGGGCAAAAGGGAACTCTTTAACCTGGTAAGGAATACCCACATTTAAAACAACAATGATAACAAAAATATCAAGAACAAACACAACCCAAAAAACCTTGGGGCAGACATCATCCTAAACGTGTAAGTATCAGAAACATTCCCTTTAAGATCGGGAACAAAACAAGAATGTCCACGGTAATGGAGGCCCTAGCTATCACAATCAGCTCAGAAAAGGCAATTTGAGACTTAAGGATCAGAAAAAAGGAAATGAAAGTAGCATTATTTGAAGCTGGTATGATAATTTATGTAGAAAACCCAAATGAATCTATAGGCAAATGAAGAGAACAATAGGACATTTTAGCAAAGTGGCTGGAAATGTGTTGAATATACCAAAGAAGATTGTTTTTTTCTGTTAACTAGGCTCCACAACCAACATGGGGCTTGAACTTCTGACCCTGAGATCAAGAGTCCCACCCTCTACCGACTGAGCCAGCTAGATGCCGGAGAAGATTGTTTTTCTATGCATCAACAACGAATGAGCTGAAGACATAATTTCAGAGAAGTTTCATTTCCAATAGTATCACAGACTGTCCAGTATCCAGGAATAATTCCAACAAATGAAGGGAAAGCTGAATATACAACCAGATGAAGAGACAGTGAGAGATGCAATCTATCTAGGACAATTTATTAACAGAGAAATATACTATGTTTGTAGAAAGCCAGATTTAATACCATAAAGTTGTGAGTTCTCTCCAGATTGATCTATGGATTTAATGTGATTCCACAGACTCAGAATGAGCTATATTCCCCCGGCTCTTGAACCTGGGCTGTCCTTGTGTTTTACTGCGCCCAACAGAATGCAGCGGAGATGCTGGTTCCAAGCCGAGGCTTCAGGATGCCTTGTGCATTTCCCTGGCTCCCTTGTGCTTCAGCCATCACCAGGAGAATATCCCAGATTAGCCTGCTTGAGGCTGAGAGTTAGGTGGAGCCAGGTGGAGCAGCCCCAAACGTCCCAACTGAGACCAGCCAAACCCCAGACATGGGAGTGAGCTGCACCAAGATCCCCAGAGCTGCCCAGCTGACCACCTGCACGCAGCAGTAATAAGCCACAAGCCAGTGAGTTTTGTGCTTGGTTGTTGATAAGGCACTCTGGGGCATTAGACAGCTGATGGTAGTAGCTCTGTGACCTTACACTACTGAAAACTACCACATAAAAACAAGACTCTGCATGATCAGGAAGGGGCGACTAAGACTGATCCAAGTCTGTGCACCTGAAGTCCAACAATAACAGAAAGGAATGTTTTGGCCTCTGAAGCAGTGTTTACAGGTTTTCCTTGCGCTGTGTGCAAGACAGGGCTCCCACACTGAGCCACGTGCATCAGACAGCCAGAGAAGGCGGGCCGGGAAGTCAAAGCATTTAAACCGGCTGAGCGCTTACTGAGCGGCTAGGTGCGGAGAGCCACCAGGAATAAAGTTACATCCTTGCTCTTTAAGAGTTGGAAAGTATTTAGAAGAAATCACTTGAATAATACTTGGTTGAGCAGGGGTTGATGATGCTAATTCCTACTCATCCGATCGCTTCTTTTATTAAACACGACGTCTAAGTAAACAGGGCAAGCAGGTGCGGAGGGCTCTCGGTGAGCGCTGGGTCTCACGTCCCGGACAGCGGTGACAAAGTCCGAGGACACGAGGGCGCACAGTGCTCCGCCCCCGGTTCGCACAGGTAAGTTCTGTCCCAAACCGCACTAGTCTTCGGGATGCAGGTTCCCTGGCCCAGGGCGCCCGCGGGCAGGTGGCCGCTGGTCCTCCCGCCCCGACACCGGCCTGACCACCGTCTGCTCCCGCCTTTCGCCGACATTTACTGGCTAATGCTCGGGAGAGGGCAAGGGCGGTGGCGCCAGGGGGTGGGGAGGGAGGGCGGCAGGTGGCCCCGCGGATCCCCTCCGCGGCTGGGGAAAGGCCCCGCCCGCCCCGGGGCGCGAGGTCCACCTCACCTGCCAGGTGCCCAGGCCTAGAGCCGGGATCCGCTGCATGCTGGGAGCAGCTAGACGGCCGCAGCTCGACTACCCCCGTGCGCCGCCGCGCCTGCTGTTCCGAAAGGCCGCACCGCGCGCGGTGGGCGGTGCCGGCGGGAGGCGGCCCTGATTGGCTGGCGGCACCTCGGGCCAGGGGACACGCCCACATCCCTGGCGAGCCCGAAAGTCTGGTGTTGGGGAGTGGTTGTGCGCAAGCGCCCGACTCCGCGGTCTCACGGCCATGGGTCCTAGGCGCGCGGCATCGCTAGGGGCGAGGTCCCCGGCTGGTGGGCTGGTGTTCCGAGGTTCCCGGGGTCGGCAGGGCTGGGCCATCCCCAGGGCGGAGGGGAGACGACAGGTCTGGGGCCCTGTCCGCCGCTCTGGGCGCCTGGAACCGGGGGAAGCCCCTAGCACCCACCCCCCATGGCGAGGGGGCTCCAAAATAGAGAGGGAAGGCCTTCCTTCTCAGCAGAAGTCCCGGGGGTCCCACAGGCTCCTAGAAGTCTGTCGGCCTCGGTTCCCCATCGATGACACACCTGGCTAAGTCCCGTAAATGATTTCTACTCCCTGGGGTCCCTGGGAGTAGAGGGCGGCCTGGGACTGAGGACCTGGGTAATGCAGAATGTGGCAGAGCACTGGACTGCTCCTCCGGGGTCCTGTCCAAGGACCGACCCCCTTGCTGGAGCCTCAGGTGCAAGTGGGCGGAGTCATTGCGGGGGCTGTGGTGCGTAGACTTCATGAGTGAACTGGAAACCCCAGAACAGTGGCCGGAAACTGGGGGACCTGGAGGATCCGAGGTCCTCCTCATCCCCCTTGGAGCCCCCACGTCCTGCCCCTTTGTCCCCTGGGGCCTGGGAACCCCCTGCCTTGATGACCCCAAAGGTGTGTTTTAATTTCTAGTTTCCTGCCTGGGGCTGCAGTGCTGGCACCGATGGGGGGGGTGGGGGGTGGGGGGGCGCGCTGACTGCTCAACGGAGAGCAACTGGACCTTTCATTATGAGCTTCTCAGAAGTGGGAAGGTGCTCCAAGTCCCTCTCATTGACTCATTTGGCTACTGTGCCCCTGCAGTCATCCAGGATGAGTGCTGAAGGGACCACATGGCCCCTGCCCACTGGGAGCTCACCGCTCACAGTGGGAGATGGACAAAGACGGGAAGAAGAGCAGATGATACACGGAAATGAAGCA
This sequence comes from Neomonachus schauinslandi, assembly GCF_002201575.2. Taxonomy (NCBI): domain Eukaryota; kingdom Metazoa; phylum Chordata; class Mammalia; order Carnivora; family Phocidae; genus Neomonachus; species Neomonachus schauinslandi. The sequence goes on from NC_058407.1 coordinate 132,915,782, forward strand.
GGGCGCTGGAGGGCCAGCCAGGAGCTCCTCGGTAGGTCTAAAAGGCCTCCAGGGTGGCATTTGTGCTGTGACCAGAAAGACAAGAGGAGCCAGCCTTGCAGAGGTCTGGGAACCGTGTGCTGGGGGAAGCTCCCAGATGCAGAGACTCAGGGGTACAGGAGCATTTGGCCAGAGATGCTGAGAAGGAGCCAGTGTGGCTGGAGAGAGCTGGGGAGGGCAGAGGGAGAGAGGAAGGAGGGCAGGCCGGAGCTGGCCCTGGAAGGATATACTGGTGGTTGATGCTGTGAGACACATTAGCCTAAGTGCTCATCAGAACAAACGTTATCTCCTGCGCCTCTGATTCGGATCCAGGCTCCGCTCAGCTGAAGCTGTGCCCCACGGTCTTGCAAGAGGCTGGGCTGGGGTTTCAACTGAGGCTCGGTTGGGGCAGGGTCCACTTCTGAGCTCATTCACAAGTTATTGGCGAGGTTCAGTTTGGACCGAGATTTCAGTTCTTTTAAGTCAGCTGATCTGATCTGAGCCCTCTTTTGGTTCTTAGTAATGGGAACCAGAGAGACACACACGGAGGGACAGAGGGAGGGAAGCAACACAGGAAAGAGCAAGCAAGATGGAAGTCACAGACCTTTTGTAAATCACCTGTCAATCATCTTGCAAGTGCTATCCCATCACTCGTCAGTGTCCTACGAGGGCCAGGAGCCATGAAGGAACAGCTGGCTCTTCTGTGGCCAACCACATACTCGGAAAATGTCACCAGTGGAAAGGCAGACTAAAACTAGAAAGCACCAGGTGGCTCAGTTGGTTAAGCGACTGCCTTCAGCTCAGGTCATGATCCTGGAGTCCCTGGATCAAGTCCCGCATCGGGCTCCCTGCTCGGCGGGGAGTCTGCTTCTCCCTCTGCCCCTAACCCCTCTCATGTGCTCTCTCTCATTCTCTCTCTCTTAAATAAATAAATAAATAAATAAATCTTTAAAAAATAAATAAATAAATAAAACTAGAAAGCACTAAAGCATTCCTCAGAAGCCAATGCCAGAGAAAGGGTTAACCTGCCAAAGTCCCATCAGTGCATACATTTGCCTAGCAGTGCTGATCCTAGGAATTTATCCAAAAGAGATTCTTGCACAATTTTTCAAAGATCTATTTAGAAGATGACTCACACAGTGTCTGTAGGCTGTTCACCGCAGGGCTGTAGCCCGGCCCCTCCTGGCACAGAGCTCCTTCCTCTCAGGGAACCCGGCATATCTAGGGCAGGTCAGCCAGGCACAGGGATGACCTTGGACATGCTCCATCCAGGGGAAGTTCCCAGTTGCAACAGCAGGACCCACTTGAGCTTGTGTGAACACAGGAGGCTTTTGCCAGGTATACAGAGGGGGCTCAGGAAAACTGCTGAAAGGGCAGAGCATTTGGCTTGGGGCTTTAGAGAGGGAAAAAGTGCTCAAACCACATCTAAGGCTCTACCAAGAGTGGCCACTGCGCTAGCCCCCAACCCACGTATCCAATACACTCAGCTTCTACACGGGCCTCTGGTCAGTGGAAAGGAAAGGGGGAGCCCTCAAGGCAGGGTCAGGTGGAGTCGGCTTGGTCCGAGGCTGTTGGGTGAGGCCACAGTCAGCGATGTGTCTGCCCAGACTTGGAGTCCGCTGAGCAGAGAACATCAGTCCTCAAGGGCGGACACCAAAAGCACAAGTATAAAAGAAAATATAAACTGGCTTCATAAAATTGAACATTTTTTGCATCAAAACATAGTGTCAATAAAGAGAAAGACAACCCACCAAATGGGATAAAATATTTGCAAATAATATTTCTAATAAGGGACTTATGTATATTAAACAACTCTTACACCTCCATAATATAATAATATAAACATTCCACTTAAAAAGTGGGGGAAGGATCTGACTATGACAAATTTCCCTAAGAAAATATACAGGGGTATCTGGGTGATGCAGTTGGTTAAAACGTCTGACTCTTGGTTTCAGCCCTGATCTTGGGGTCGTGAGGTCAAGCCCCGCGTCGGGCTCCGTGCTCAGCGGAGAGTCTGCTTGAAATTCTCTCCCTACCTCTCCCTTTGCCCCTCCCCCCACACACTCTTTCTCTTTCTCTCAAATAAGTCCTTAAAAAAAAGATATACAAATGGCCATAAAAAGAAGGTATACACATGAAAACTGCTAAGCATAATTATTCATTAGGAAATGCAAATCAAAACCACAATGAGATACCTCTTTACATGCAAAAGGACATCTATTATTAAAAAGACAGATAATGAAGTTTTGGTGAGGATATGGAGAAACTGCTGATTGAAATATAAAATAGCAGTCCTTTGGAAAACAGGTAGTTCTCCAAAAAGGAAAACATAGAGTTACCACGAATCCACCAAGTGCACTCCAAGGTATATATACCCAAGAGAATGAAAAACATGAAAAGCTATGTACATTAATGGTCATAGCATCATCATTCATGATAACCAAAAGGAGGAAACATCCCAAAAATCCACCCACTAATGAACAAGTGGACAAAATATGGCATATTCATGCAACAGAAAAGTGTTCTGCCATAAAAAGGAATGATTTACTGATAAATACTACAAACATGGATGCCTTGAAAACATTAAGCTACATGGACTGTCAGTCACAAAGGACCACATATTATTGTAGGACTCCAGACGTACGAATGGTCTAGAATAGGCAAACTACAGAGACCAAAAGAGTAGTGGTTGTCTAGGCTCATTGCTTTCCACAAAGAGATACCTGCTGAGGCATTTTATGGGGATTACATTGAATCCAAAAAATCAAACTGGGGAGAACTGAATATTGTGCAAGGGGAGAAGACTCCATAACTTAAAAAGGGAAGGAATGGTAAGCTGGGACAAATGTCCACAACTCCTATCTTGGGCAAGAGCCTAACAACCCCCTGTAAATAAAGAGATCCTAGAAACTTATAAGAAAAAGAGCATGGAGCGCCTGGGTGGCTCAGTCGGTTAAGTGTCCCACTCTTGGTTTCAATTTAAATCATAATCTCAGGGATGCCTGGGTGGCTCAGTCAGTTAAGCGTCTGCCTTCAGCTCAGGTCATGATCCCAGGGTCCTGGAATCGAGTCCCGCACTGGGCTCCCTGCTCGGGGGGAAGCCTGCTTCTCCCTCTCCTCCCTGCTTGTGCTCTCTGTAGCTATCTCTCTTTCTCTCAACTAAATAAAATCTTAAAAAAAAAAAAAAAAAGAGCAGCCACACAATATAAAACAGGCAAAAGACATTAAAAATACACTTCACAAGAAAGAAATATAAACAGCCTTACACACATGATGTATACTCAGTCTCAGTCATGACAAAATGACTAAATCCAAAAGATTACAAGGATAGTCGGAAGCTGTGTAGAAAGAGGAACTTTTTATTCATTGTTGATGGGAACCCAAGCTGCCCTCCCATGGAGGCGGTCTGGCCGCACGCAGCCAAATTACAAATGTATTTCCGCTTTGATTCAACAGCCCAGCTCGGGGCATCTATCCCAAGGAAACGCTTCTCCACCTGACCTTTATCCATGGTTGTGCACCACAGGCTTCTTCATATGAGCGAAGATTGCAAACCACCCAGCTCCCTTCATTAGTGTCTGGTGAAATGAATGACCCCCTTCCACGAGATGAAACGCAATGCGGCGGGGGGGGGGGGGGGGGGGGGGGGGACAAGATGAGAAAGAAAACGTGAAGAGTGAAGCTTCTTTCTGATGGTTTGCCAAGATAGCAAGCCCCACGGCCCCTCCAGCCCCACCCTGGTTCGTCCGGAGCTGCTGGACAAGGAGACGCAGGCAGCCTGCTCATCATGGTTGCAGCTCCCAGCTGAGCCCAGGCCCCGCGTGCCCTCATTTCAGCGCTGCGTCCGTCAGCTGCACCCAAGCTGCTTTATTCCCAAGGCTCCGGAAGTGTCTAGCACGCAGTAGGCACTTAGCCGTGTACTGATGCAGGGTCATCCTCCCAACGGTCCTAGGACGTGGCTGCTGTTATGTTACAGATGTGAAAAACCAGAGACACAACGGCCTCTTGGGTTAGCTGACTCGTTCGTTCGTTCGTTCATTCATTCATTCATTCATGTATCCAGCGCCTGTGTAGTGCTCCCTTCAGTGTGCAGGCAGATACTCCCCTGACCCTCAGAGCTCACAGCTGAACAGGTGGGACAACGTCTACCCCACAGCCAGGAAGGGGGCGCGGCTACAGACCTGCCCCCACCTCTAGCACATGACCTGGCACGGGGAGGGAGGGGGAGCCTAGAGCTAGGACCAGCTCCAGAATTAGAGCTCCCTCCGGCGTCAGCACTCGACCGCTCGAGCTCGAGACTTAGCCCGCTCTGGTTCTAGATCCAGACCGGAAGCACACCCATCACGGTTCTCTCCCCAGTTCTGGTACCACCGCCACAATCCAGGGCCAGCCACAGAACAGAGCAATTCTAGAACCAGCCTTCGCACGACTGCCTGCGACGGAGCCAGCTCCAGCTCTGGAACCCGGTCCTGGGCTAGTTGCCGAGCCCCGGGCCAGGTGCGTCTCCAGCTCAGCCATGGCGCCCCCTCCCCTGGGGAGGCCCCCCGGCGCCCCCGCACCTGCTCCTGAGAGCCAGGGCTGCTAGAGCTGTCCTTCCCTCCCTTGTGATGACACCCTGGTTTCTAAATCTTCTTCTTCTTCTTCCTCTACTTTACAGCCTATTAGATTTTGTTTTAAAAAGTACACACAGTGAAATTTTACCTTTTACTCATTTTAAATTCAGTGGCATTAAGTAAGTTCAATATGCTGTGCACCCATCACCACTATCTACTTCTAGAATGTTTCTAAAGACAAATCCTGTATACAGTACTGCAGACACCCGGACTCTGCCCGTCTCCCCAGGCCCGCTCCCAGCTCTGGGGGATTCTAGAAGCTCTGCTCAGGAGCTGGGGGTGCAGAGTGGGGAACACTGGCACCAGGAAGGGGTCCCAGTGCCCACACCCCTCACCCCTTGGCCCCCACTAATCTCCTTTCTGTTCCTATGCATTCTCTTCTCCCAGGCCTGCAGCCACCTTCTGAGCACAGCTGATCCTTCCTCAGTCCCTTCTTCGGCCCGTCCCCCACCAGAGCTGAAGACCCCTGACAACGCCAACCTGTTCTGCACCAAGAACCCTACTGCCAACTGTGTCTTTGTCCTGAAGAATCATACTTTCACCAGGAGGGCAAAGGCCAGGCACGGAGCCAGCTCAACCCTCCCTCACACGAAGCAGACGGGACTCAAAATTGCCAAGGATTCCTTCTCATTGGTCCCCTAGCGCCGGCTGGCACGGGGCCTGGCAGGTCAGGGAGCTAAGTACTTACAGACCGCAGTGTCCCGGACCAGGTGGGCATCTTCTGCCCAACCTCCAGCCCAGGCCATTCCCAGGGTCCAGATCCACCCCGAAGCTCGCCGGCTGCCACCATGAATGCCTGCCCTTCAACAGGCTGGCCTCCCTTGTCCACTCACAGCCTCAGGTGTCTTCTGTTCCCTGGGAACGAGAAGACCGGCTGCCGCTTGCCCTGCTGCCCCCTGTACGCGTCCCCACACGTCCTGAGTGCAGGTCACAGCCACGGCGCCCACAGGCATGTCTCCCCACCCCACCGCACGGCCGCCGCCGATGCGGAGCCCAGGATCAGTGGCAGCTCCACTCTTGGTCCTCGGACCAGCTCAGGGGTGTCGTCTACCTCCACGACATGCTGCTGCTGGTGTGTTCAGCATGCAACCCGTCACCTCCTCCAGTTCGGAAGGGGGGCAGATCAAGGTGAGCATTTCCCTGGGGTCCCCACTGGCCAGCCCGTGAAGCTCCTGCCTCATCCCATTGCCTTAGCGATTTTCTCCCTCCCCGTCTCCCCCTTCCTGCGGCCAGTGTTCCCCACTCTGCACCCAGGGAAGAGCCAAGTTCCCCCAGCTCCTGAGCAGAGCTTCAGGAACCCCCCAGAGCTGGAAGGAGCCTGCAGCTCTTGCTGTCCCCACCGTTCTGGGGACCCACAACCCTGTCACGCCCAGGTCATCTGGCACAGGCCCGCCTCCATCAGCCCCTCTTCCTCTCCGGCTTTAGCACCCCGCCAGCCTGCGCGTGGTCGACAGGCTCATGTGCAGGAGCATCCTGGGGGGCTGCCCAGCGGCAGCTCCAAGTCCTGTGCCCGTTACAGATGCAGCCCCACCTCAGCAGTGTGGGTCTGGCTGCCGTGCTCGGGGAGCCCTGGACTAGCCCCTCCAGCCCCACGGTGGAGGACGGCAACGGAGCACCATCCCATACTCCTCTGATGGCCTCCCTTCCCCAGGCTGGCGTTCCCTAATCTGCACCCACACGAAGAGCCAAGAACCCAGTTCCCAGAGGCCCCGAGCTGCCTCCTGGCATGGGGTACTCTGACGAGTCTGGGGCTTCTGCTCACCTTGCCACCTCCCACCGTTCTGGAAGTCGGGCTCCTTACTGTCCCCCCAAAATCCACAGCATCACTTGGGCCTCGAGCAGCACGTCCTCCTTCTCAGCTCCCACCGCAGTAGTGCCCGCCGCTGCCAGCCTCGAGGCTGCAATCACAGCCCCTCACTGCTCTGTACTCCGCAGGGGGGCTGCGCTGCGTCCTCCTCCTCACCCCTGCAGGAGGCCAGCAGCAGCATTTCTGGAAGCGCCCTCCTGGGTACGGGCAGCCCCTCCGGTCCCGCCACAGCCCTCACTGTGCAGGAGGACACTGGAGAAGGCCTCCTCATGTCTGGGTGCCGCTTAGACGTCCATGCTCTGGCGTGGGTGATCACATGCCCACTAAGCTCCCTCCAAATCTAGGACGCTGTGGCTCTGAGAAGGTGGCCTGGATTGTGTCTTCTGCCCACCCCGCCCTGCTGTGCCCCTGACTCTGTGGGGCACTCAGAGCTCCTCCCAGTGTGTACGCCTAACACCCCACTCCAGCCGCCCTAGAGCCCTCCTCACCCAGGGAGCCCACCAAGCCCTTGCCCCCACGGAAACCCCTGGCTGCACTGCCCCTCTGCGTGACCCCCATCCATGACAGACTCCTGGCCAAGGCTGGGCTCAGAGGCCACCTCCTCAGGGTCCTGTGTGCAGTGCACCTGTGGGTCCGACTGCCTGGGGCTGTGTCACAGCCCTGTGACAGGCAAGCTTATGTCACCACTTCTGAGAGCCTCAGTTCTGCTGCGCTTGGTCACTTGAGTGACCTTGAGCCCTGGTGCCCCCACTCATCTAAAATGGGGTGAACTGAGTGACCAAGAAGGGCCCCCCTCCTTCGCCTCTTACACCAGCGAGGGAGCTGGACCTGTGTCCCCAGGGCCTGCCAGAAAGACAACGAGAGGAGGTGCAGAGGAAGAGGGGGAAGGGGCGGCCTGACCTTCTCCCTGCCCGGACTCAGGTTTTCCTGACCCAGCCGTGCACTGAGCTGGCCCCGGGGTGGACCGTGGGGACCAGCACACCAAGGCAGGAGGTATGCCGGACTCTGGTCGGTCTCCGGCCTGCCTGGCTGGGCTGGGGCGGCCTGGGGGGTGCTAGGGATCGTGAGGTCTCACTGCAGCAGCCCCCAGGGACTGCAGGGGCCGCTGGGCAGGCAGCCGTTGGTGAGTTGAATGCGCATGCGCGCTGCAAGGCGGGGGGGGGGGGGGGGGTTTAATGCACGTGCTGTCGGTGCTGTCCGTGGGCACTAGGGTCGGCCGCCCCAGGGGGTCCCCTCTGGTCTGCATGTGGGCAGAAGGCCCTGCGCATCCCACAGTGCACCCCACCAAGCCCACCCAGGGTCTGAGAGCCCACGCTGCATCCACACCACCAAGGGGGAGGCCGTGAAGTTCTGTGTCCGGCCCTCCTGAGACAATCGGGAAACTGAGGCCAGGAGAGGCAGGAACTGGCAGTGAGCACATCCGATGGCCAGAGTTTAGAGAAGTAGGGAGGGTTCTGGCCACCCAGGCTAGGGCTCAACCCTCCTGTGGGATTTGCTTTGGAAATGAGAGCCCCTAAGATTGTGGGGGACCTCTGCTCACTCCCCCATGTGGGGGGGGCCCTTTCCTCTGTGCATGCCCATGGGAGCACCCCTCCTCCCTATTCGTCTGCATGCCTGCTATGGAGAGAACATTGCTTGCCCTGCTGCCCCCCCCATGAGAAACTTAGCAGTGTTACCTGGGGGAGTGGAGCAATGAGGTGGAAGACATAATTACAGACATTTTGGCTGTCGTGAGATTATTTTTATGATATATGTAAATTTTTAATTTTTAAAAATTGTTCATAAATTGAAGCAATGTGGAAAGAGGTATTTTATAAATTGAAGTATAATTAACATACAGCGTTACATTAGCTTCAGGTGTACAACATGATTCAATAATTCTCTACATTACTCAGTGCTCATCACAGTAAGAATAGTCCCCATTTGTCACCAAACATTATTACAATATGATTATATTGCCTATGCTACTTGTCATCTCTGTGACTTATTTTATAACTGGAAGTTTGTATTTCTTTGAGAAGGCCAATAATGTAGGCTAGCATGTATTTTTTAACAGATATCATTTTAGAAATAATTGTTTTATTGTTGATTATTTATAGAAAATTACAGAGAAAATTCACAAATTATAAATCAAGTAGATGACTAGAATGTGCTTCACCTGAACTTGGGAAATGTCTTGTAATTGTAGAAATGAGTTTATTAATTTAGGAAAAATAATTGTATGGTAAAAAAAATAGTTACCTATTAGTTGAGAATACTCCTAATACAACACCAATTACGGGGATCTGCACGCAGACTTCAGCTTGGCTCTCCTGCCCTCTGGTGGTCATTCCTCAAAATGCAGACACAGCTGTATGCAGGTGGAAGGTCTGAAACTATTCGGACAACCCACGTGTCTGAACTGCACTCCCAATTTTTTAGATTTGAGGAACCTGAGAAATTTTCTCATTCAGGTTCCTCACTTTAATTTTGCCATGTCATCATTGTGTCTCAATTACACAGTCCCTTCAGATTCCTGATACAAAACTGAATTCTGGCATCTCTTGACTATTTGACTTAGCAGCTTTATCCAAAGCTACAAACATTTTCGGTAAAATTTTTTACATATATACTATAATCTTAGGCCTTATAAGTACCACACAAAAGGTGTTTTGCAAATAAAGAAACTAGTAAATGTACTTATTCTGTGTCTTACTATTAGATAAGTCCTTTGCATATTGTATTTTTTTTTATTCCTCGTAACCACGCCATATACCTTGTGAAGTATACACTGTATGTTTCAGATTTCATGGAAATAAAGCAACATTGGGGGAGGCTGACAGAATGTAGGAAGTAGTACAGCCTCGGCCTGAAAATCAATCTGACTTTAGATTGTGTCGTTAACTTTCCTCCTTTTTAAAATCCATATAGTTAATTAATTTTCAATTGATTGTAAATTACTTAATGAGAGTAAGTTGGTAGTGTGTTTTAATGTTTTAACATGCTCGTTTGTTGAAAGCAACATTTGTGTATCATATTTTTTCATACGCTGATGTGAGTCGCGCTCAAAGACCTAGACTCCTCTATAAAGTTTAAGAACCAGGCTCCACGATTTGATTTGATTTATTTTGTTTTTAAGATTCATTTATTTATTTGAGAGGGAGACAGAGAGAGAGAGAGAGGAGGAGAGAGCGCAGGCAGGGAAGGAGGGGCAGAGGGAGAAGCAGACTCCCCTGCTGCGCAGAGAGCCTGACAACGCGACAACATGGGGCTTGATCCCGGGATTCTGGGATCATGACCTGAGCCCTGGGATCAGACGCTTAACCGGCTGACCCACCCAGGCGTCCCTAGGCTCCACAATTTTAGAAAAGGGTAGATTTTAGAAAGTCTTAAAATACAGGTTTTTCATTTTTAACCTTCCAACTTCTTGAATTTTTCAAGAATTTAAGGAGAAACCTCAGGGAGGCATATGAGAGACTCGTCCATAAACAGGAAAGCTCAAGTCTGGCCAGTTGTACTATGTCCTGTGTGAAAGAGTATTAAAACAATCATGTAACTGGTTTCATGTTAATTTAATAATTGTAGCTACATGGAATACTTAAAACCCAATTTTTCTAAGTTCTAATGCAAGCGATTCTCACCTCTATCCCCAGGAGATGGGTATTCTTGTTAACCACATTTTTGTAATGAGTAAACTGAGACGCATACAAGTCAGTAACTTTCAAGATTTCAATCTAGTAGATGATGGAGCAGGATTCATCCTGGGTTCTAGGTCAGGACACATCAACATGTTGTTCTACCACCTCATTTAAGATGGTCTACGCTTGTGATGGTTAATTTTATGTGTCAACCTGACTGGTCCACAGGGTGTGCACATATTTGGTCAAACGTTGTTCTGAGTGGTTCTGTAAGGATGTTTCTCCATAAGATTAACATTTTAATCGGTAAAGCAGATTACCTTCCCTAATGTGGACAGGCCTCAACCAAGGCCCGAACAGAACAGAAAGGCTGACTCTTCCCTGAGTAAAAAGGAATTCCTCTTGCCTGATTGCCTTTGAGCTAGGACACTGGTCTCCTGCCTTCAGACTTGGACTCAGACTGAATTACAACATTGGCTCTCCTGGGTCTCTAGGTTGTTGTTGACTGTTGATGTTGAGACTTCTTGGCCTCCATAATTGTGTGAGCCAATTCCCTACAATAGATACATATGCTGTTTATATAATACACATGCATTCTATATATTACTTATACATAATTCCATAAATTTATACATATAAATATATATAATTTCTATAAATATATATATAATTTTATAATATAATTTATATGTATATATTCTCTGGAGAACCCAGACTAATACAGATTTTTGTTCTGAGAATGGGCATGGGGAAATATATATATATATATATAACATATATATATAACATACATATATATAACATATATATATAACATACATATATATAACATATATATATAACATATACGTATATATATATTACCCTGATGTGTTGTAAGCTCCCAAGAATGTGGAAATATGTGTTATCTTTCCACTGCATATCCAGCACCTGTTATAATTTCTGCTGCAGGGTAGGCTTCCCAAAATTATGCATGTATTCATTGGAGAGAAATGCTAGATGAAAGAATACAGAAATAAAATACACAGTTCCTGGGGTGCCTGGGTGGCTCAGTTGGTTAAGTGTCTGCCTTTGGCTCAGGTCGTGATCTCAGGGTCCTGGGACACAGCCCCCCACCGGCTCGGCACTCAGCAGGGAACCTACTTCTCCCTCTGCCTCACCCCGCTCATTCTCTCTCTCTCAAATAAATAAATAAAATCTTTAAAAAATTACTAGTTCCTGCCTTCAGGGGCCTCACACTCCTTAGGATGACATGCAGAATCTACATGGATAAAATCTAATTAACTGGGTGACTTCCATATTAATCTTAAATGGGTATGGACCTAATAATGGAGTTTCACAAAGTATGAATCTGAAGTTGATAGATTCCCTGTAAAGGGAAACAGATCCACAATCACAGTTGGAGATTTCAATACGCCGCTCAGCTACTGATAGAATAAATAGAAAACAACCCCATCCACCAGTGGGACACAGTTATTAGCATGTACAGAACACTGAACCTAAACAAAGCAGAACGCACATTCTTTTCAGGAGCACTTGGTGACGTTCGCCAGGAGAAACCATATTCTGGACCACAAACTGAGTTTGGATGTCTTGAAGAGGACAGAAGAAATCCTACAGCATTCCTCCTGGCCTGGAAGCCTCCCCCCCGGTTCAGGCGGAGAGAACCCAAAAGGGAGAGGGCTGCATCCAGGGGTGACAGGCGGCAGGCAGATGTCTGCGATGACACGTCCCTGAGCCGGACGTGTCTGAGAGCGGGGGGGAGACGCAGGGGGAGAGCCGGGGTGACGACAGGGACTGGGCTCCTCGCGGAGGCAGGAGAGCCGCACCTGCTCCCCGCACCTGCTCCCCGCACCTGCTCCCCGCACCT